>NC_084918.1:2160008-2533394 GCF_949316345.1 Pungitius pungitius | reverse complement strand
AAGACTATTTATGTAATTCTGTATATTGTTTTTTTTTTTAGAACATAACATTGATAGACACCAGAGTATGGCATCCTAAATACCTCCTGATCTCAAAATCAAAATCAAAATCTCAAAATAAGATTTGAGTTTTTTTAGTGCTTTACAGCGCCACCTGGTGGAAACGGTACCTCACATAATCCATCACTGTGAATGTGCAGATGGCAAATCGACCCACTGTTCTTCTCTATATCATTTTGATTGACACGTGTTTTTCTCTGTTTGCATGTATTCTTTATCACTGTCCCTCCAGTGACCATTTCACTGTGTTTCTCCTTTCTTTTACTCCTCATCCATTGTGTAATTTGCATGCCTTTTGCGGGCGCACCAGGAGAGGGAGGCTGAGTTTGGATCATGCGTGCGATGCCCGTGGTGACACCCAGGTGTTGTTTCTTGACCCTCCTCCTCCTGCTTCACCTGTCCGTGTAGAGCGGCAGCCGCTTAGCTTCTCCCGGGGATTTAAGTAAAAGAGCAAGTGCTCCAGGAGACGTGATCCTAACACATAAAACAGACCCGATTGGTGATAAAATGGCCCACAGTCCTGCTCTAATTCAAATCACTTGTTGTTTTCACATCTCCCTCCAGCACTGCCTGATTACTGCTGACTCACCACCAACACCCATTTCAACATCTGTCCGTCCCTCTGTTGCCTTGTTTCCCTCTGAGTCATCCCTCCCTTTTTTACATCCCTGTTCGTGTAGCTCTGTCGGGGTGTCTCTTCGTCTCTTTCGGTCTGCACCAAACCTCGTATTTACTCTGTTCGCCTCAACGCTAGACGACCCGCTCATCGCCCCGTAGAGTGACTTAGACGCAGTAGACTACGGCGCGTGATGGTTGTGCCCCCCCGAAGCGCGAAGCCATGAGTCACAGCTATTGTTTTCACAGTTGATTTTTAATTTTTTCTTCTATGTTTTTCTCCATGTGCATTTTGCAGGATCAGGACAGCTGCCTGCCGCCGAACGGCGACTACAGCGGCAGCAGCGTGGTCCTGGTGAACCCGTTCTGCCAGGAGACGCTCTTCATCAACAGAGACAAAGCTTCTGCCATCTAGAGACAGGAAGAAAAAAACAAACAAGAGAGACGCTGTCGGAGTCTCCTCTTCTACTCCCCCTGCTGTTGTTGTCTATTTTATAAATGTGCTAAATATTCAGACTTTATACTGTACATGACAAACACTAAGAGGCAACCTGAAAGAGGAGCGATGCAAGCAGACACTCTTTAAGGATGCACATGCATATTTTTCTGATGTACATTTTCTACAGAAGGCTTAATTGTGATAAAAAAAGTTTTTATTGTCTTTATAAAATACAGATTATATGTAGTTTTGTTTCATTAAAGTGGCGCACGGTGGATGCTGCCACAGGAAATTTGCTTTAGCGAGAGAAACGTGCAACGGAAACATTAAAGCTGGGGGTTTTTTTTCATTTTATTTTGCCTGTAAGCTGAATCCTAAAATACTTTTAGCCTGTTGAACTTGAATATAGCACCTACGTTATTTGTGTGTGTGTGTGTGTGTGTGTGTGTGTGTGTGTGTGGGGAGGGGGGCAGTGGTACGTGAGATCAAGGCCCATATCTATTAAAGCGAGAAACGCATGAAAGAACGACTTACAGAGCAAACTTCTGAGTAAAAGAGTCCTTCTGGAAGCCAAGAATAAGACACATCTGAGAAGCAACTTCCATCAAAGTGTAGGAGTAACCTTTAGGTCTTCATTCTTTACATGAAAGCTGAAATACTCTACATCTGCCCTATTGTTCATTATTACATTACATTTGTATTAAAATGTACAACAAGAATATAGTAATAGTATCAAAGTAATAATAAAAGTACCCAAATGTTTGATTCATACTACGCAAATTTAGATATATTAAAAAAAAATGGTTCTAATGCATGAAAAGAGATTATTCTTGTTCTTTACACCCTGGATACCTCTTGACTTCTCCAAAATAAATTTTTTTGATAAGCCCAAACTTTTATGGTTGATCAGAATGCGCGTGCTGCAAGGCCCCGTTTGTGCATGTAAGCACAAGCCGCCCCCCCCCCCCTCTTCTTAATTTAAGTAAAACGAGGCTTTGTATCACTTTCAGCTCAGTTTTTATTTGTTTCTCTGTGCGTGTCTGTCTTTTCGTCTCCTGTCTGTGTCGTGGAGTGGCGACTGGTTTTAGCCCAGTTTAAGAAAGAGTTTATCAGCACTCTAGAAAACGATCAACGACCAACCTTGCTATTGTAAATGTCTCCCTCCATAATGTGTTTGTCCATCCATGCAAACTGTGTTCGTTAAACGATTTTGAATTAGTTTTCGGAACTGCGTATTGTTTTAGAGGCTGTCAAAAATATTGACCAATGGAAACACCGAGATAAATTATGTATGGTGAGTATTTCCTGTGCGAACAAAAAGGCAGTTTGATTTTAAAAAGAGTGCATATTTTGATTAATTATTGACTCCGTGGTCCTTCTATCACCTGTTTCTGTTTTGCATTGCTGCAGTTGTATTCAATAATCAATGCTGCCTGCCTAAAATGTTGCTAAAGATGTTCCTGCTATGTGAGATGTTGTTCTGAAACCACAGATTTAAAAGGTAATGTTGAATAACACGCCTAAACATATTGATATTTCCTGCATCTGATGCTCACGGCTGGGCTTCTTGTTTTGCACGCTCAAAAGTGGATATTTTACTAAACGTTCAGTGGCACGATGGAGCAGTGTTCAACATTATGTATTTTTTGTACTGTAGTATACACTGTACTTTTTACTGCTGAGCAATAAAACAAAGAAAAAACATTGTTGTTTTTCTTCAATCAACAGATTGACCAGGGAATGTAAAGTCAGTTCAATGAACTGTTTACTCCTGACAGGAGAGGCTTAATTTAATGTGAGTGTTATTAAACTAAAATGATGTTTTAAAATCTTACAAAACACAATTTCCGCGAGTTTGGCGAGTTTGATTCATATGCATAAAGGAGTTTCAAGTTTCTCAAAAGACATTGTTCAATGTTATTATCAGTCCACATGATGATGACATGATAAAATAAGATAATCCTTTATTACTCCTGCAGTTGGGAAATTCACAGACGAAGACATGATAAACAACCAGATTAAAACAATTATAATAAATAAGCAGTAAAATACACTTAAAAACAAAAATTGATACCTGTAATCCCTTAAACTAGAATACTTCAAAGATAAAATTAACAAAAACACAACAACAAACTGAATGGGAACATTTTCATGTTGGCTTTGTTTACTTCATGATATGGCCCTTTACAGCTTATTTTGCAAAAGTCCTCTCAGAATACAATTTATCTCTCAAAATCATATATACCTGAATTTAGACTCAATTCCTTCAATTTACTACTAGTAAATACAAATATATAGTTAGAAGAACCGACAATTAAAGTGATAAAGTCTTCAACGTTTTACATAATTAAAATGTAATTCAATATGTCTTTGATTTAACATCTTTAGATCAGTAAATAAGACTTCTCTATTTTCATTTTGTGACTTTACTTTTCCGACTCCTACCACTTCCGGTTCAGGGACGATGCTCTTCCGGGTTGCCGTACAGATTTGTCAAATAGCCCGTGCATGGCATGGTTGTCAGGATTGCCTTCGACTGGGTGGACATTTTTATCAGCCCGCAACATAAGTCAAACGTTCAGATAAAGGAGTGAGTCCATCTTTTCTTTCCCGTTGAGCAGCTGCCCCCCCCCTCCCGTAGAGAAGTTATTCACATTTGTCATTGCTCGCTTAGCTCACGAGTTTAAACGTTGCTCTTTGAAAATGGCGGACCTACCACCGGAGAAGAGCCTGGACGATTTCTTCGCCAAGCGGGATAAAAAGAAGAAGAAAGAAAAGGGAAAGAGCAAAGAGCCCGTCGTCGGTCCCACGTCGGCCGTCATCAAAAAGACAAAGAGGGAAAAGGAAAAATTCATCAAAAACGACAATCAAGACGCGCAGATTGAAAAGGTAACTGCTATCGTTACTCTCCGGGTAACTTTTTTTTTTTTTTTTTAGCTTCTTTTGCAGATACCGGTGTCGTGTCAAATGTTGCATACCTCGTCATACTCTACTTGGCTGCTTGATCCTGCTTTTCTCACACCTCGCAAACGGGTATTTTTTCCCCACCAATAAACGCAGCGATGTTGAGTGCGTAATATACATTTTGACATGTAGGGAGGCGACGCCGGTTGCTAGCTAGCATATGGCTCCTACAGGCGCACGTTCAGAGGAGTTAACGGCTAGCATTGTAACCCAGGCGCCGTGCGACCCTATTCGTCATGACTTCCCTTGTGTGTTAACAGTGTCGGTTACGTGTTAAACGTTCGAGGCCCAGTTGTTAACAACTCGTGCTGTTAAAGGCCGTGTGTGTGTGTGTGTGCGCGCGTGTGTGCATGACGAGGCTGTCATCCCTCTGAATCGTGGCTGTTCAACAAAACGTCCACGTTAGGCCGAGCCGCCATTTGTCACAAGTTTCAGGGGGTTTACAGTCTTCTTGTCTTCATGTGACTGAATATGATTACGTGACAACGCTTTTTTCCCCCCCCCCTTTTTTCTTTTTTTGTAAGTTTTAATTAAGTAGTTACTCCGCTTGCTAACGTTGACCCAAACTGCTATGGGCGGTTTTTCTACAATTTCTTGGATGGATACTGACTAAGATGGAGAGGTCTCCTCGAAAAAGAGATTTTGTATTAGGCATTGCAATGCTGCAAATGTCGACTTGCTGTTGTGATTTGAGATTTAATGCTTCCTTCTGTCCAGGAGGATGAGGAATGGAAAGAGTTTGAGCAGAAAGAAGTTGACTACAGCGGGCTGCGTCTCCAAGCTTTGCAAATAAGGTGAGAAATATGTCTGTGGTTGTCATGACTCCCTGTCCACCTGAGTAGTAGGCCTTTGCAATTAAGCCTCAGTGCCATCAATGTATATTTTAACTCCCTAATAGTGGTTTCGGCTGCAAGTGAGATGGCATTTGCAAGATTTTAAAATCTCGATTTGCACTGAAAATGATGATGATGATGATGATGAAATGGCAATTACGCACAGATATCAAGCTATAATAAAACTGCAGTACTATTTGGATTATTTCTTTGGATGGTATACATTCACAATGTGTATATTGTCTTTGGACTGCACTGAAGTTAAACTTTCCTCAGAATGTTATGTATTGCTTATAATTAACATATATATAGATTTTTGGTAAATGTGCTCTGAAATTGAATAATGAATGAACTTAGTTTAAAAGTCGATCTCGGAGAAACTAAACTTGAAAATAAAAGCCTCCTTGGCGGCTCATGATGGGTTCAGCTCGGCTCATCTGACTTTTGTCTGTTTGCAGTGACGAGAAAGAAGAGGAGGAGGGGTATGAGAAGGAGGAGGTCGGTGAGGATGGTGAGATCATTCTGGTCAGCGGAGACAAGGTGTCGGGTCCCTGGAACAAGTCTGGCGCTGCTCCGGTTCCTGCTGCTGCTGCTGCACCTGTCGGTGAGCAAACTGACTTCCACTCGTGTTTTAAGGGGTTGGGAATTAACAGTCTGGATGATCCCACCACTGCTCATCTGTTGGCTTTTCCACCCATGCCATGTAGTAAAAACTTGGCTCGTATGTATCCGACACTAAAAGATGTTGTAAAAAATAATGGAAGAGTGTTTTTTTTTTTTTTAAATAATTCCAGAGGAGGTAGAGGAGCCTGAGTCGAAGCCTTCTGGTGTATATCGCCCTCCAGGGGCTCGGCTGACCACCACCAGACGAGGCCCCACCCAGGGGCCTCCTGAGATCTTCAGTGACACACAGTTCCCCTCACTAATGGCCACCTCCAAGCATGTGGAGACACGCAAGTAAGTAGAGTTCAGTGACCGTATCTGGTTCAACACGGCAGCTTATATGTCTTGTTGCAGTTTGAATTAAGTATTTTATGTCCGTGTTAAAGGGACAGAGAAATGGAGAAGACCTTTGAGGTGGTGAAACACAGGAACCGCGGTAGAGAGGAGACCGGCGGTACCACCTCTATGCAGCAATTGCAACTTGACAACCAGTACGCCATCCTGGGGGACAAGTAGAGGCGCTCCCCACCATCCTCTGGCCCCTCCAGCAAGGTCCTGCCCGGTCCCCTCGGAGGAAGCTGAACTCCAGCTATGTTGGCTGCAGTCCTGACGGAGCTCACCTTGCCACCATCACCACACTGGTCTCTCTCGCTCACACACACACGCGCACACACACACACACACACACACACACACACACGGCCTCATATACATACGCACCACATACATACATACACGAAGCTCCCTTTAAATCAAAATTACACACTTTACAGACATCGGTTGGCAAAACTGAAGGACTGCATCTGAAGGGGCAGTTGACAGAGGCATATTTGAAAAGGAATTGGCAAAAATACACCCAAAAGTACAAAACTGCGGCAGCAACAACAGACTTTGTGCATTGTACTCGGAGCAGCAGTTGTGTGGCGCAGCTCTTCTCTGGACTTCTACTTGCTTTGATAAAGCCACGGAAGATAACGTTAGGCGAGATGATTTTACAAACTTCTGTGAAAATATCTATTTTTTTGCAAGATCGTTATGACCCAATCGCACATGGTATTTTGGGGTGTGTTTTTGAATTGCGGTGGAGAGCTTCTGGGGATGTTGCCACAGCAGCATAGCTGCCAATGTGGATTGAGCTTTTTTTCTTTTGCCATGGTGGTGAATGGGGCAAACACCAGCCTCCATTCCACCCCCTCTCATATACAAGCCAGCCATCAGGCTCTTTAATTTTAGAAACTTGAAGCTTTGTTTGTTTCCCTTAATGATGATGATGATGATGACACTCTGCAAAGATCTATGGACAAGAAGCGACAGGTTGTGGTCCTCCATTTAGAATTTCTATACAAAGTGGCCTTACTGATAAAAACTGCTTTGTCGTCTGAGAACTTTGCTTGTTATCCTCTGGATCTCGACACTTGGTGTCAACAAACCATATACAAATGAAAATAATCCCTTTGTTCAAGAATGTAGTGCTGTTGTAGTTTGCCTGGTGATTGCCATGACTGTCTTTTAACTCCACCGTTTGGATTTTCTTGCCCCTACTCCATTTTGGTCTTTTCAGATAAATAGCAATTAAAGCTGGTTTCTGTCCAAAACCTTCACTTACTTTTTTTTTTTGCCAACATATTTTTACAGTGGTTTGACACCAGGTGGTCAAAGATGTTACAAGTATCAAAAAGACAAACCACTTAAAGAATCTTTTTTTTCTTTTCTTTGCCTACTGAGCTCACAACTTTTAGTATTGTGCTATGTTTCGATCTCAGTTTTAAGACTTTTTTTTTTAACTCAAGGCTTTCCTCATGAGTATACATGCGGTGTCAGCCCTCATTGCAGTTTGTTAGAACAAGTAGTTGTGCGTGACTTAATTTCTAGAGTTACAGGGACTATTGGTCGGTAAAAACATACTGTCACCAAACCAACAGTAATATCCACTTACAACACGGTCGCCCAGTTAGATATCAAAAGGGTTTTTACTGCAAGCTTCATTATGTTTAGAAACGGTAAAGAACTGGATTTATGTTCCGGTCCTTTCTATAAAAGATGTTGGGGATAGATGATCCCTGCTGGAACACTTTGGGTGGACGTAGATAATATTTGTGAATTAAAAGAAGAGGTGAACACAAAAAATAAAGTGATCCTTGTGATTTGAAGTCTTGTCTGAATCTTTAAATGTTGAAAAGGGGATTGATTGTACAGTCTTTTTTTTTTTTTTTTTTTTTTTTTCTTCCAGAAAAGGTGGTGTTGTAAACTTAAGACCTGTGTTAACTTGCAAGCCCGCCCATAATAACTTACTAAAATTGGTGTCTCATTTTGACGAGTTGTGGAAAAATTATCAAAAATTTCAGCCCTTTTGGGAAACGTTAGATGTTTCAAATGACCTTATACCAAGCATATTAACAAATAAAAAAAAACGTTTTTTTCCTCACAACAGACTTAATCTTTATTTGAAGGAGACCGAAACCAACAATACTTTTTGTTTTGTTTTTCCATCTGATGTTGCCGTCTGTCCGTATTCATTGTGGCTTCACCTGAAAAGACAGGACAACTCATTTAAAATAATCACAAACCATTATTATATAATATTGTTCAGTGAAGTTTCTTACCGTGTTCGCTTCTTCGTCGTTTACATCAGAGAAACCCCTTTTATCACCGAGGAAGTGCCAAGTTCCTTTGTGCTTGGTAGGTGTAAGAAAACATACATTTCATGTGACATCATTTTATGAAACCAAAAAAAGTTTCTCTTCCGTAAAACAAGAGCATTTTGACACTTTCTGAGAATATTCCTTCTTTTTTTAGTTCCCGTTTTCTGATGAATCACGTTGTAATCCGTCATTACGCCGCGCGGTGGCGCTGCAGCGGACGAATCGTCGCGACGTCCGTTCCGGTCGACCGACGGCTCTTTAATGGCGGGCTCACACGCGGCTCCGTGGCGCTGACCGACGGCGACGCTTTCACACCGACCGGACGGGTGCCGTCTACAACAACACCGGGAGGACGACCAAATAACCGGTTTTACGGTAGGAGAAACTGCGAAGTGTAGAAAGTAGCGGTACATTCTCTGTGGCACTGCTTCCTGGAGCCGATGTTGATGCTAGCTAGCGAACAGCCGGAGGCGACAACGGCCCGTTCAGGTAACCGGTGACACACAACGTTACCTGGTGAAACCTTGGTTGTGCGACGGCGAATTTACCAACTAACTATATGTCTGTGAGCTTCTCAGCGAGACGACGTTAGAGGTTTTTTGGCTTTAGCCGCATTCGTTGTCATGGTTACCTGTAGCATTAGCATGATTCTGTCTGTAGCTTCCGCTGCTGACAAAGTCAACTTTTATTTCCCCGCCTTCGTTCTAGGCAATAACACGAATAGCCGTTGAAAAGAATTTGTAAAAATATTGAGGTGCAATAATAGTGCATATGCTTTAAAGTCGAAATGTTTATGTTTCGCCGCAGTGATGCCAACTGTCAATAATTCGAACTAACAACATAGCAGAAGAATGATGTCATTTTGATGGTATCTCACTGATTACTGCTCCTTCACTTATCTTTTCCACCTACCGGTTTTGGTTTACTCTTTGGTAGAGGCGCTGTCGAGTCTTCTTTAGACAGCTAGAGTATAAGAAGAAGGACTTGAATTAAAAAATAATAGAGAACCACTGATAGCCAAAGACACAACACTTGAGTTTTTGCACAATATCATTTTGTCGTTTTTTACGGTTTTGTAAGGTCATTCACACAAGATTTCCAACAAAGCAGCAACATAATGAATAAACCAAATTCCTAGAAACAATAGCAGTATGATAAATGCTGCATAATACATTCAGATTTTCCTGTTTCGGTATGTTTGGGGAAAGCCACAAGGTTTTACATAAGCTCTGAGAATGAATCCTTTCCGCTCAAACGCCTGCTTTAGTGACCTTGTCCGTAGGTGGACTCTTTTACACAATCTGTGGACTGATTTAGGTCAATTCCTGGTTAATTTCAAAGTCCAATTTAGCATATTTGTTTGTGAATGCGAAACCGCTTACCTGCACAAAAACAACTGATTAATCAATGTGTCTGTAGATTGATATGATATTGTGAAATATTTCCAATATTAAGGATTTTTGATTGATTTTTGATCTTTAAACTCAAGGTATTAAGACACAGTATAATCAAAAGCAAGTGGCAAAGTTCTATTTTATTTGATTATATTTTTTTCAAATGCTATATAAATTATTTAAATTGAACTAATCTTTCCAGACCTCAAAGGTTGAAGCTCTTTTTAAAACACATGTAGGCTGAACTCATATCAGTGTATCATGATGTTATTAACAGCATTTCATAATGAAACATCCAATGCTAAATATATAAGAGTGGTTGGTATTTATTTATATAGTTTTCCCTGAGTTTTGAACGGTTTCTTACCGGCCTGTCCTCTCGATCCTTTGACAGCATTACCACAGCTGTACTTTCAACTGGCAGTGGAGTAGCAGTCGCCTAACGGGGAAATTGATCAGCTTTACAGTGATGTAAGTTTGATACATTCATTCATGAAATCAGAAGTTGGCACTAATGTTGACACTCTTATGTTCAAACGTTTAATCGTTAGATCACTCTGAGAGTCTACATACCTGTGAACTTGTATTATTTGGACCGTGTTCCTCATGTGTCTGAAATGGAAAGGGATTGCACTTACTACTAGAAAGTAGTGTGTGTGTTGTTGTTTAAATTAGAGACCAAGTTTCCCCTAAACAAATCATACTGTATGCAAGCAACTCATTACCATGAACATTTATCACATTTTCACATACAAAAACCTCTACCCACCGTTGATGTGTTGGCTTTGATGTCAAAAGACGAGGGGCCACTCATGGGTAGTTGAGATCCATGTAGCCACTGAAAATGACAGTTGAAAAGGATTTAGTCCAAGGACATGATCTTGTTGACTTAGTATCCATTTGCCCGATTGTTTGATCAAGGACATTGACTTCGGATTTCAAAACCAAGCAAGTAAAGAAACCAATAGAAATAGCAGCAGAATGGTGCATGTTGTAGGCCTTTATACACATTAGTTGGATTCTTTCTTTCAACATCTTTTACTATACCTCTTTATCATGAGTAGTATCAACATGAATATGGAATATATTTCAATTATATAGGTAATCAAATACTTATTTTTATTTTACAATTTTATTGTAACTCAATTTATAGTGTTAAAATATTTGACAGTAATTTGATAACACAGTCTGTCAAATTAAATATTGAATATATTAGTTGAATTCATAGTATAATTTGAACACTTAGTTTGGTAACATTAAACTTACTATTGACTAGGGAGAAGTAAATAAATCAAACAAATACATATGAATTGGGTCATAATCATGTAATCTTTGCCACTGTCTTGTCCCCCATATTGTGGCATTGTAAGATACATTTAAGCTATTTCAACAAAATCAAAATAGTTTTCTTTTCGTCATTATCATTTTTTTAGATGAGATAGTCTGGAAAAATAAATCCGATGTAACCTCATGAATTATTTGTTAGCTCACCGATGCTGGTGCAGTTTTCTGCCTCATCTGTAATTCATAAGACATGAAGTGGTTTTCTTTTCACTTTAATTTAAAACTTTATAGGTGGACACAATGAAGAATAAGATGTCCACCATCACTCAGATTCTCTGAGCTGGTCAAAAGCTTTAACTCACCGTAGCAGTTGATGCTTCGAGAAATAATCCCCACAGACAGAGCAATATTAGGCCTCTCATTTTGAACAAGGGTTTGCTGCGAGTCGTCCGCTAATACAGCAGCTTTATAGTCTCTGTGTCAGTAGGTGGAGCTTGTTCTTGTGTGTTTCAGTTTAATTAATAAAGCCAACTTTTTTTTCCAAATCCAACTTTTTATTCATCTATTTGTTGATCTTGTGATTTCAAATATATATTTATCTACATTGCTTTTTGTTTTATTAACAACCTCACAAGGTACAAAACTAAATGTTTTTTGGAAACTGACAATACAAAATACTTGCAAGTATCACAATATAAATGCCTAACGCAAGATAACGCAGAACTCACTTCTGAAGGGGAAGCTAAATACTGTCATTAGTTTCTCGTCCGTCTGCTGGACTGCAGCATGACTGAACCCAAAATAGGTTTGATAGAAACAAATCAGTGTCCAAAGCAGGGGACACCATTACCAGGAATATTTAACACTCTCCACACTTTGACTTATCTTGTGCAATGGAAAAGGGGAAAATTACTTTCTCCCATATACAGTATCCACTGTTGAAGAGCTGGTGTCAAACCCGTCTGGGTTTTTCTAGCTATAGTTTGGCAACTGAAATTGGAACAATCCAAGGACAAACCTGTTTGGACAGGAAGAAAGTGGACATTGGATATCAAACAGAGCTGCTACATAATCAATATGTTGACACATTTTTAACAAACAGTAAGTGAAAAACTTTTTTCAAATGAGAATGAATTCACTGTCTTTTACTACAGATCTTTGTAGATTGTTATATTCATGTTTCCATACCTTTTGAGATCAGTAAATCTAGAAACAATGACCTTTCACACACTTGGTTATGTGAGAATTGATCCACAAAAAAGGCAGTGTGGAGCCCTCTTATATTGATCATAGATTAGTCTCCTGTCTGCACACATTAAATAAGTTAAATATTACATCAAAACATATGTCAAGGAAAAAAGTAAAATAAATATTAGGTTTTTGTAGTAACATATTTTGACAATAAAATGTTTTTTATTAAAAAAAATGTTATTGTCAAAATATGTTACTACAACAAATGTCATGGGAAAAAGGTGCCCTAATTATTGTTATTTTTTTGTTGCAATATCTTTGTGGGTGAAAAAAGTTCGGTCACGTGGTCCAGTGCGCGCCGGCTCTGCCACACTGCGCGCGCGCGCACCCCATGGTCGCCATGACGCCGAAAGACAACCACAGACGTCGAGCGGCGTAGATGGACGGGAGCCGAGAGAAGGCTGCTCACGCACATTTCGTTTGAACGTCCATCTTTGTGACGCCGGTTGCGAGTCGGTCCACTGGACTTTTTTGTTTGTTGCCGTGGCGTTTCTGGTGAAGCTGGAATGAAGGCTCACAGCGGGGAGGTCGGAGTGTTTGTCCGGATCCGGCCAACGGCCAACTTCTGCCCGGACCTCATCGAATGTCTCCCCGACGGACAGGTAACGGCAGACACTCAACGGCAGACACCGGTAACGCGGCACCGCGACGCGACGTAAACCGTCGGAAAGAAAAGTGTCGCCAACTTTAACTTCCACTAGTGTTTTTTTAATTTATTTTTTTTCATGGTGAATTAAGACGCAGCTTCCGTTTTCGATGGTGGACTTTTCCACGTTTAATATCGCGCCAGCGAGTACGAATGTTTTTCGACACGTTCAATTTGCAAGTCGAAGCTACTTTAAAGCCAGGTGAGTCGAGTTGTTGGGACAATTTGACCTAGTTAGCTAAAGTTAGCATAACGGGTGGAGGCACAGGTGCGCGCAATTAGTCAAATGATTGACAGCTTGCTACATGAGCTCTGTTTATGAATCCTACCTCCATCAGTTTATGCCACTTTATGTTGGTTCTCACTTCCAATGAATATTTTTGTTTGAATATTCCATCCATACATTATCTTACTATTCATTGTCAAGTATTCAAACGGTATGAAGTCCATGTCCTTAATTAGTTTAACCTGTCTCCATATGTAGGTTGAATAAAGTATACAACTTTGTATTAACTTACATTTCAGATACAATATTTTAGTCCCGGAACCTCACGCGACAAAGTGGAAGCCGTCTGACATTTTTCAATAAAACAGTAATTCATTTTTGTGCTTGAAAAGAATTCTGATGCTTGATGTGCACCAGAATTTGGTGAGTTCCAAACTTTGTGTATTGTCCGTCAGACGGTGACTGTCCGTCAAAGGAAAGACTGCAGGAAGCCGCAGGACACCAGGAGAGATCAGCTGATCTGTTGGTCATTCCGGCTGGAAGGCGTCCTGCAGGATGTATCCCAAGAGGAGGTGTATGCCCGAGTGTGCCAACGCGTGGTACTGGGAGCACTGGATGGCTATAATGGTAGGTCTTAATAACTATAAACGGTGTGTTTTCAAGTGCTAATACCAGATGATAAGAATATTCAACCATAAATTGGTATCAAACCTACAGTGCCCTTTTCTCTCTCTGGTCTCATGACTATCACAGCCTCTAAAAGTGCCCAACTTCATGACATTAATGAAAGTTTCTAGTCTGACTGTTAGAGATTTTTGTGATGGTTTGGTCTAAAGTGTCTTCTGTTGTGTGGTTTCCAGGAACTCTGATGTGCTTTGGGCAGACGGGTGCAGGAAAGACCTACACCATGACAGGATCTACAGAATCCTACAAGCAGCGCGGCGTCATTCCTCGGGCCCTTCAGGAGGTATCTTGCATCATGTTAACAGCTCCATTAAGTGGGGGGGGAGGGAGGGGGGGTTGTTCTAAATTAAATATCCAGTATGGTATACAGGTGTTTCGGGAGGTGCAGAAAAGGACAGGGCACTTCTTCTCTGTGCACTTGTCCTACTTGGACATCTACAATGAGACCCTGGTAGACCTGCTGTCATCGCTGCAAGGCTCCGCCCGCCAGTCTCCTCGTGGGATGGTGGTGACTGAGGAGCCGGGAAGAGGGGTGTTCATCAGGGGCCTGTCCCTTCACCCTGTCCACAGTGAGGAGGAGGCTCTCAACCTGCTGTTTGAGGTGTGGCCTGATGTCTGCAGCTGTGAAATTCTAATTCAAGAATGAGTTGATGTAAAAATTGAAATCGTCAAATAATTATTGGTATATGTTTTTTTAAAGAATTTCAAGCACAGAATGCAGAGATGTGTTAATGCTTAAAGCTGTTGTTACAAAGCTGAAGTTTCATTTTTATTTTTCTATAATGTTTCCATAGAAACCACGCTCATTACTTCTTATCCCGGTGGGGAAAATTCAACCAGACGTTTGTAAAGTTTTGCCCAGTTATTATGGAGAAAGAGAGAGGGTTTTTAATGTCAATGTAAAGTGTTTAAATGTCCTGGAGTTTTTATTCCTCTTCTATTGGATGCATGCTCTTTCTTTACTCAGGGGGGCTTGAACCAAATTATTGGATCCCATGCCTTGAACAGGAACTCCTCCAGGTCCCACTCTATCTTCACCCTTCATATAGAGGTATAATTACCATTTAGTACCATGGTGCTAGTGTTCAAACATGACTTCTCCTGCATACGGTTAAGTGTGAGAAAATGTCTTTCTTGATTGCAGTCTCGCTCTCGTACTCCGTGTGATGCCAAGTACGTCACCTCCAAGCTGAATCTGGTAGATTTGGCGGGGTCTGAGAGGGTGGGAAAGACTGGGGTGAGTTTGAAAATATCTGACTTCTCAAACTCACATATTTATGCTGAAAAGCCATTAAAAGATTTCTCTAGCATAAATGACCTTTAACACTCGTAACACAAAGTAATTACGGTTATGATCGTTTGGAAGGTTAACATCATATTCTAGTTTAAATGTTTGTTAATATATATCATCCAGTCAAAGGGAAAAATATGCATTTCTCATGTAACATTCTTTTTTCTTTCTTCATTTCCACATTTGACCCTTCCCTCAGTCGGAGGGTCAAATGTTCAAGGAAGCGATGTATATCAACAAGTCCTTGTCTTTCCTGGAGCAGGCCATCCTGGCCCTGGCAGACCGCCGCAGAGACCACGTCCCCTTCAGACAAACCAAACTGACTCACGCCCTCAAAGACTCACTGGGTGAGACTACTATGCCTTTGGTTTCTTCTTTCTTTCTTTTTAATGATGCCAATCGATTATTTTGAAGTGCTCATTTTCTCTGTTGCAGTAAATGTAAATTACACCGTAGTTATGTTTACCTACACTGTATCTATAGGGGGGAACTGCAACACTGTGCTTGTGGCCAACATCTATGGTGAGGCTGCACAGATAGAGGAAACGGTAAGCAGTCTCTTTCCTACGGCATGTGGTCTCCTTTCAGCTCTGGATAATAATCAACTTTCTTTGCAGCTCTCTACACTGCGTTTTGCCAGCAGAATGAAGTGTGTCCGTACGAACCCTTCTGTTAATGAGTACAGCAGTCCAGAAGTGAGTTCTCACGATCCCTCACATTCCACACATTATGTACCTCAAAACTTCTCAGCGAGGGCACACATGAGTGAAAACGTACCACTGATTTATAGTCTGCATTTTATTCTATTCCTTGCCAGTCATCATAAAACGGGGTGATTTAATAAACAAACTGTTGTGATTTAGGCCCAGATCAAGAAACTTAAGAAGGAGGTAAAAATGCTGAAAGAAGAGCTCTCCATCTTTAATACATTGGTGAGTAAAACTATCCTATGTGTAGTCTGTTATAGTCTGTCAACCTGTATTGCTGATCTGCACATAATTTACACCATGGCTTTCATTATTCAGTAGTAAATTACCTAGATACTGTAACAATAAATATAGTGAATATTAAATTCACCTGTATTAAAGTACGCAACTCGAATAATTCGTTTTAGTTCCAAATGTTAATTTTAACAGAAACTTAAACAGAATCAAATATTAGCTGGTTCATATTTGAAGGTCACTACCGATATTCACCCTCCACCAGGCAAACCGCCCCAGCAGCAGGTTGTCTGAAGCCCAGCTGGCTGAGATCAACAGCCAGGTTCGGAAGTATCTAGATGGTACCCTGGAGGAAATCAGTGTGAGAAAATAACACACATACAAAATACTTACTGAGCCATGAAGCCGGCTTAATATTTCCATTTTAAGGTGTTAAAATTCTCTCCATGACATCTAATTACAGATTGTAAGTATCAGGCAGGTCCAAGCAGTGTTTTCTCAGTTCAAGCTTGCTGTGCAGTAAGTAGCATCTACCTTTGGAAATCTTAAAATACAATGACTTTTCTGGAAACAGAATTGGAATAAGGCTTTTTTTGTAAAAGTGAATGTATGTGAGCAGGAAACGGGAGAAGAAGGAGAAGTCTCTGATATGCCCGACCTACAACTCTGTGGAGAAAGACCAAAGTGCTGAAACAGCCGGCATCAAGGTGGGTCCACCTCATGGAAATGAGTCATTTTATTAGTTTCTTGTTCCACTGACCTTGTGATTGATCAGATGTTGCTTTGTGAACTCTAAGAAGTGGGGCAGCACTGACGACGTGGAGGAAGGCAGCTTTGAGGCGTCTACGCCATCACAGAAAAACATCAAGCGGCTGAGTTCAGCCAAAACTAAGAAGTCTAAGGACAAACAGAGGTGGGTCAAGATTGAACACGTTATTGGCTGCACGTAGGGCCAAACCGCTAACGGCTAACTCCATGGCAACACCAAGGTTCTTATTAGCATCCCACAGAAGCACCTTGGTTTAAACTTTGATCCTGTTTATCTTTCAAATAGAAGATTAATGAATTGTAATAATACAAAAATGACAAAAGCATTGTCATGGTTCAAATGTTTCAATACAAATTTAAGATAATAATTTAGCAGATGGATGATCAAATAAGCCAGTTATTAAATGCACACACTATGTGATTGTTCAGCCAAAGCAAGAGACAGGAAGAGGCGAGTCCAGTCTCAAGGAACCTCTTGGAGAGTGACTCCAAACCCAGAACCGTATCCCTGAGACGCTTATCGTCTCTTCCCAGTTCTACTCGACCCAAAGCAGAAGCCTTTGAGGATTTTAAAGTGGGACCAGGCAGCAAAATCAACAGCATCCTGAAGGAGAACAAGACCGTGCTGCTGGAACGCCGCAATCTTCTTCGACAGATATCTGAGGAGGTCAACGCTGTCAAGAGAGAGATCGACTGCTTCATGCAGCAGCAGACGGGAGGGGAAAAAGGTACTTATGTTCATCTCTTGAGGATATTTAGGAAAATTGGTAGATGCTTTGATTTGTTCTCAATGCAACCTTATATTTCATAATGGTTAATAAGTGGAATGTTATCTTATTCTGACAGCATAATGTGGCTTTGTATCGTGGGTCCTGACAAACAAGTTGAATACGTTCCTTTTTATATGAAGGTCAATATCCGGTCACGGAGGAGCCAGATGCCACCTCGCTGATGGAGCTGAAGGGCCTGTACCGGCAGAGATATCAGGTGCTGCGTGAGATGAAGGCAGAGGTCAACTACTGTCAGCACCTTGTGGATCAGTGCAGAGTGCGCCTGCTCTCTGGTCAGTGCTCACATGCTCTTCTTTTTCTTCTTCTTCTGCTCAAAATGATAAATTGTTCAATTATGCCCCAGAATTTGAGAACTGGTATGAGGGGTCTTTCCTGGGATCCAAGAAAGAGTTGGACCTGACTCTGGATAAAGCCCTCAAACGCGTGAGTCTGCCGCAGATTTCCTTTAGAAGGTCCATGACTCATACAAGTTATTTACTATTAGTGTGATATGCACTGAACTTTGGCCAAGAGTTAGCAGCTCCCTTGCTGACCGCAGGGGAAGGACAACCAGCGGCCTTCAGAGCTCGATCCGAGCAGCTTCCACTCGTTCTGCAACGCCCGCTGCAGGATGCTGAAACTGGTGGGTTGTCTTTAACTTGAATGAATGGCCGCTTATTTAAATTTACTTTAAATAAGGTGGTGGCAAAGGCGTTTAATTTGATTTAGGGTAAAAGGCATACAAAAATGAGTCTTATCAACTCAACTGGTTATGCTTGGAAAATGCAATTAACCATTTATTTGCACAAATGTCTCCAAAGAGGAAGACGCGAGCAGTGTCCTCCACTCCAGTGCAGAGAAGACTTCCTAAAAGCTAGGTGAGTTTTATGAAAGAACAGTGTTCATAAGCACAAATGACATTACCCAAGGAATCCGCTTCTTAAATGAAAAGTAAATTTTATTATTCCTGAACCACAAAATAGACTTCTTTGGTTGTACAAATTCACTAGTTACAGTCTTGTATGACCTCTACCCCTTAAACTGTGGGACCTTCCCTCCAACCTATTTGCAAATAGATTCCCCCAAAGACAACTTGTCAAAAGAATAAACACTTTAAACATTGCATGAATAATGTAGTGAAACCCATTTGGAAAAGAAGATTTAAAAAAAAAAAGTCAAAATGAAAGTAACATAGAAAGTTGTCATTAGGAGACCCTACATTAAATTAACACAAATGCTACAATCTTGTGATTCTGCAAAAACTGACCGTATGAATGAACAGTCTTGAGGGATTTCTGATTGGTTCTGCATCTCCCAGCTCTCCCATTATCAAACCAATATACACACCAAGATGAGTCAGCAGTCCAGACACTTGGCCTCAATCAAGACTGGCTCAGTTTCAAACCTAAAGTTTGCTTTCCTTTTAGTATTTGTACATTATTCACACAAGTAAAATATTTTTCAGTGGCGTCCGATTTTAAATTATCCATAGACAGAAAAATGAAACATCTGCTACCTTCACATCCCCTCCAGGTAGTTCAAGGATAGATTTGAATGATTCACATTAAAAAGTAAATGACTCCCGTAACTGGGTAAGTACCATTAATTAAAAGCTCTTGATGAAATGTGTAACTGCGTAGTCCTTTTCTCTCCCAGGGGAATGTATTGCAATCCGTTAAAGGTGTGGCCCATAAAGGCTGCACTCAGTCAAAGCAATCTAATGTGTAGATATGTCTCTCTTTAGAAAAATGTGTTTATATAAAATGCCATGGTGTTCATTAGCTGAAAGCTTCGAGAAAATGACACTCCTACATATATTGGAAACTAGCATCAGTCATGCTTTGTGCCCAAAAGGACCACATGGGTTAAAATAGGCCTTCAATTTGAATAAAATGCTAAAAACAATAAATTAAGATCTACGCAGTGCAACAATGATATGTACTATTGTTTTTGTTTGTTTTTAGTTCTCCACGTGTGACTGAAGGTAGCAGGATGTTCCCTCCTCAATTAATATATACACTCACCGGCCACTTTATTAGGTACACCTGTCCAACTGCTCATTAACACTTAATTTCTAAGCAGCCAATCACATGGCGGCAACTCAGTGCATTTAGGCATGTAGACATTGTCAAGACAATCTCCTGCAGTTCAAACCGAGCATCAGTATGGGGAAGAAAGGTGATTTGAGTGACTTTGAACGTGGCATGATTGTTGGTGCCAGAAGGGCTGGTCTGAGTATTTCAGAAACTGCTAATCTACTGGGATTTTCACGCACAACCATCTCTAGGGTTTACAGAGAATGGTCCGAAAAAGAAAAAACATCCAGTGAGCGGCAGTTCTGTGGGCGGAAATGCCTTGTTGATGCCAGAGGTCAGAGGAGAATGGCCAGACTGGTTCGAGCTGATAGAAGGGCAACAGTGACTCAAATAACCACCCGTTACAACCAAGGTGGGCATAAGAGCATCTCTGAACGCACAGTACGTCGAACTTTGAGGCAGATGGGCTACAGCAGCAGAAGACCACACCGGGTGCCACTCCTTTCAGCTAAGAACAGGAAACTGAGGCTACAATTTGCACAAGCTCATCAAAATTGGACAATAGAAGATTGGAAAAACGTTGCCTGGTCTGATGAGTCTCGATTTCTGCTGCGACATTCGGATGGTAGGGTCAGAATTTGGCGTCTACAACATGAAAGCATGGATCCATCCTGCCTTGTATCAACGGTTCAGGCTGGTGGTGGTGGTGTCATGGTGTGGGGAATATTTTCTTGGCACTCTTTGGGCCCCTTGGTACCAATTGAGCATCGTTGCAACGCCACAGCCTACCTGAGTATTGTTGCTGACCATGTCCATCCCTTCATGACCACAATGTACCCAACTTCTGATGGCTACTTTCAGCAGGATAAAGCGCCATGTCATAAAGCTGGAATCATCTCAGACTGGTTTCTTGAACATGACAATGAGTTCGCTGTACTCAAATGGCCTCCACAATCACCAGATCTCAATCCAATAGAGCATCTTTGGGATGTGGTCGAACGGGAGATTCGCATCATGGATATGCAGCCGACAAATCTGCGGCAACTGTGTGATGCCATCATGTCAATATGGACCAAACTCCCTGAGGAATGCTTCCAGCACCTTGTTGAATCTATGCCACGAAGAATTGAGGCAGTTCTGAAGGCAAAAGGGGGTCCAACCCGTTACTAGCATGGGGTACCTAATAAAGTGGCCGGTGAGTGTATATACACACTCCTGCCTACCCAAGTCTCAAGAAACCCCTGACATCTATTCACTGAAAGCCTAAACATTTAGTTAGTACAGCTACAGCTCATTTAGTTTTGCTGCCAGTATGCTTTTTTTTTTTTCTTAAACAGCAAAATGAATGAGGTGTGAAATCAATTTAAAACTTAATTCAACCTTTTAAAGAAAAAAGCTCCTACTTGATAAAACAGTTTACAACAACAAAGGTCTGTAAGTATCAGCCCAAACTAACCACACTGCCATCATCCAGAGGCACGCGGGATATAAGCGAGGTGTGGTCTCTGCAGTGGTTATATACGGAAAGTAAATCACGCTGTAGTGTGTAGTGACTCTGGATAGACGTGTCTTCAGCTTCCTGCGGTTACGTGGGCACGGCCGTCTCCAGGCTGCGGCGGCCCTGCCTCAGTTTGCGCTTGTTGCTGTACAGGGCCATCTCCTCCAGAGCTGAGGTGGCAGGCACCTCGGGGCTCACAGCAGGCACTAAACAACAACAACAACAAACCATTTAAATCAACTGTTTGTCTGCTTTTTCTTTTACAGAAGTCACTACACAGGAGAGCAGCTGAAGGAGGCAGGACCCTAAACCTGCGAGAGAAGCCCCACGAGAGAAAAGAGCAAAGGACTGGAGCAGTCAGTGGCGCACATTTAAACCGGCTCTCTGAATTCTAACTATTAAAGTTACTGCTGGAACGTCTTTATATGAACTTAAGTAAATTGTGGATTCAAATGACTGTAAAAGGAGTTATATTTAGCATTGCAACACAAACTAAGGAAATGTTTACCGTTTAATTAATATGTAAACATACTGACTTGCACGTTAATCACTAGTTTGCATTGACTCATGCGCAGTCGATATGGAGGTTAGTGTCAGGTCACCACTTTAAACCGCAAATCATTAGTTGCTGCTTGAAAAGTGGTGGCTGGCAGCAGGTGAAGCACAAAACTCTTAATACTTGAGCCCACAACCAGCAGGTTAGAGACTCAATGCACAAGCAAACACCCTTCACACAGGACCCTACCACTAGGAGCAGCTTATCCCAGGTAGACCCCTGAATCAAAGGGGATAGAAAGACATGGAGGTAATGAACGTGTTGCTTATTGTGCCTTTCACAAAGCCTGTTTCTACTGCCGCATGAGTCCAGTTCTCACCTGGGTTGCTGGAGCCGTCATCGATGAACTGCAGCTCCTCCACAGCGTCTGGGGTCTGGAAGAGAAGGAGAGCCAGTGAATAAGAGTGTCCCCAAGGAAGCCGTCTCTGCTTTGGACAGTGCAGAGTTCCTCTACTGGGAACCCCCCCCCGGAGGCAAGTTAAGGAAAAGGGAGGTTAAATTAGGTTGTACACATGGAGTCACATGGAAAAACCACCCCACATATTTCGTTGTTTGCTCTCCCTCAAGGGACCATTACGACCTGCAGAGGATCATCATACTGATCGTATTTGTTGTCTAAGCTATTTTAACATTTAGTATGAATACAGAGCTAACTGTAATTTCTATTGGATATTTCTCCAATATTGTTTTGCTGTCACATGACACACACACAGTGCAGATCTTAATGGTCCCTGAGTCTCCTGTGCCTTTTAAATACTACTAAGTCCATATGCAGGAAAAATAACACGTACATCAATATCCATTTAATTACATCCACCAAAGAGAACAACCACAAACCAGCTACTTGACCCAAAACAAAGCTCCCACACCACTCCAAGAGGCCCCTGCTTCCATCTCTTTGTGCTCGCACAGAAGAGGAAATAACTTTCATCTCTGAAAAAAGATCACGCGTGGACCGTGAGGGTGGATGAGACGCACCTCCGGCGGCCATTTCCCCCAAAACGGGTTGTTGTTTAGTGGCACGAAAGCAGGCTCCTGTAGCTGGTGAGGGATTAGTTAGCCGAGGCACAAGATGTGAAGGGAGACTCAAATGATTTGGTATCATCTCTGTTGTAAGAGCCGAGCAGGAAGTTCTCAACCCTGGAGCTAAAACCTGGACTTCAGGTCACACTGATGCCTCTCAATTGACAAAAATGAAAGGGGAGGGAGAGAGGAGGCCGGGGGAGAGGCATGCAGCCAATACCTGGATGTCGTACACGGGTTTGGAAGAAGGAATGGCGGCAAACGTTCGGTAGTCAAACTTCTTTGACGACAGGGACTAGAAGGGTAGCAAAAGGGAATGAGCAGAGGGAGAAGGAGAAGACAATGACAAGAGGAGGGTGGGATATAATATGAACAAAACAAAGAATAAGAGGGATGAGGAAATAGGAAAGGGAAAGGTGGGAGGCAGAGAGGCCAATGGGTGATTCAAACTGGGAGCTGTGTTTCCAGCTCTGATTTCCTACAGTGACAATGAGCGAGATGGTGGATTAAGGCCAAAGAGTTTTGAAACAAATCTAATTTTTTTTCCTCCTCCAACTTGTAAACCAACAAGTGCGTTCTCACAAAGAGAGCTCCTCGTAATGAACGTGAGAAAACCAAACTTGTACGTGTCCGTTCAAAAGATACAGTAACCCATGCACACAAGAGAGAGAGAAAAGGTTCTGCACTTACCATCCGTCCCGGAGAGGTTACTCCTCGAGGACTGAGCTCTGGAAGAGGACAACAGGAAATGCCTTAGTTAGAACAAAGTGGAGACAGAACCTCAACCTTTAAACTACATTCACTGTGGAGTAAACAGTTAAAACGTATGACTTAAACAGGGCCTCAGTGGCGTTCTTACCTTCCATGGGCGTGGGAGAGGGCGTGGGGGCCGGCGACGGCGACTCCGTCAGCTGGTCCAGTGTCCCGCGCTTCTTTCCGTCACGAGACTTGGCGATGACCATCTGTGCTTTCAGTGCATCCTGCTCCAGAGACTTCATTCTGCAAGAGGAAAAAACACCATCACAAATTATACTAGAAGATCAGGAAAGAAAACACAGAAGCACACACAGACGTGTCGATCACTACTACGGTCCGGTGCTCCTTGTCCTGGTTCGCCGTCAACAACTAGCGATTTAATTTGGTTTCACTAAAAGAAAAAGGAGGAATTCCAGGAAAAGGACCACCTGCTGCTGGTGGGCTTTTTACCCTCAACTTACAAACTCACTGCGGGATGTTTGTTAGTCCAAACAATAGTGTGAAAAACAGCAAGGCGCAAATAAAGAGTGCTGCAGAGAGGAAGAGACACAACAGAGAGGGGGGGGGGGGGGCAAAGACGTGCAGAAGCAAGACAGCACAGGAAAGGCAGAGGAAGCACGGTGCTGCTGCCAGTGCTTGCTTGAGCCTTTCGGCCCCCGGCAAAATACCCCCAACACCAAAGCACAACCCCACGATGCCGTGCCTCTGGCCCCGATGGGTGGGGCCGAGGTGCAGACCTGAGCTGTGAGGCTGCTGCAGCAGAGGAAGAGGAGGAGGAAGACGAGGTGGGGGGCTGGGGGTTGTCTGCTGTGCCCTGAGATGCCCTCACTCGGGCCTGGTAGAGCCTCTTAGCCAGGTCCTGCTCATACTGCCTAACATCCTCCTCTAGGCCACAGGGCCTGGGCCCCGCGAGGCCAGGGAGAATGGGTGGGTGAGTGGGGGGGAGTGGGGGGGGGGGAGAGGAGGGGTGGCACATGGTGGGGCAACGGGACATGGAGCGCACCGGAATGAAGGAGGAAAAGGGGAGGAAAGAAAGGAAAGACAGGCATACGGACAGAGAAGAAAACCAAAGAGTGGAAGGTAAAACCCATTAGAAGATTCACTAAATATAAAATATTGGCAGACTAACTGCACAGAAAATGAGCCGTGAACTCACACTCACTACAGAGTATTCCATGTGTGTGAGCTTAGAATTTATTTAGACTTGTATAACACAAGCCTCTGCACAATTGTCTTCCATAATAGCAGCAAAGGTTTATTTCAGAGCCTCATATCGTTTTAAGAAAGCAAACCCTCCTGCTATTACTAAAATAACGCAATAATGTGATGTCTAATTTGACTATGAAGTGTTATCCTACTATGGTATAAAAAAACTGAAAATGCTGATATTAGTACGGGAGGAGACGATCAGGTGACACGAGAGACGGTGATGACGATGATCCAATTTGTTTTCGTTCAGTCAGATTAATTAATCAAACGCCATTCTGTAGTAACGATTCATTTCTTTCTACACACTTTATGATTAATATCAATGTCTGAACTCAAGTTATCTAAAGGCCCCATTTAGTTTTCTTTACCGTGCTGCCCTCCACATGGCTCTCTTCTCAGCCTCCAGAGCTCGTTTCTCAGCCGGGGACAGGTCCCTGTCGGGGGCCACAGCCAGCTCCGGGCTCTGCATGCGGAGCCTCTCCTGGTGTCGGCGCTCTGCTTTGGCCGTGCGGACGGGAGCCGCCGAGTCTCCTGGGTACACCGGGATCAGGCTGCCGGCACAACACAAGAAACAGTGACGATCACATGGGACGAAAACCACAGCGACGAGGCATTCAGGGACGTGGTGTAAACGGCAGCTACCCAGTCATGGAGGTGGGCCTCTGCTCCAGCCTGAAGCCGTCCTCCAGTGAATTCCTCTGGGACTCCACCTTCCCGTCAACAGAGGGGGGCCTGCATGCAAACAGAAATATGAGCTCAAGAAATATAAAAGAAAAAACGTCGGAAGGGGTCGTGTTTCACGTCTTACCCGGAGCTGCCACAGTAGCTGGTGTTGTAGCCCGGGAGCGTGGCATTGTAGCTCGGGGACGTGGAGCTGTAACCCGGGAGCGTGGCATTGTAGCTCGGGGACGTGGAGCTGTAACCCGGGGGTGTGGCATTGTAGCTCGGAGACGTGGCATTGTAGCCCGGGGGCGTGGCATTGTAGCTCGGAGACGTGGCATTGTAGCCCGGGGGCGTGGCCCGGTGCTGTGACGGGCTGCCAATTGGCTCCACGTTGTACTCGACCCCATCCAGCAACACTTTGCCAGTCACCTTCATCTGTGCCACCTGTTTAGCCATGTCCTCTTCCTCATCGTCCTCGTCCTCATCCAGCAGGTACTCCCGCGCCCGCTGCTCAAACTTCCTCTCTGAGGCGAGATGAACACGCAGGGTTGTAAGCTACAGTGGTTTGCAGAGTAGGCAAAGGGAGGGTTGTGGAGAAGCGATATAAACAAACCTTCTTCCTCCCTCATTTTCTTGAGGTCATCTTCGCCAACGAGAGACACGCGAGGTTTGGGTTTCTCTGGCGTCTGCTGCTTCACGTCGATCTCAAAGTACTTCTGTCTGTCCCTGAAGGAGCGCTGCTCCGGGCTGGACTTACCACCAGGAGACGGACTCTGGAGGGTGACAAATCATGACAGAATACAAAATATGAAGATTATAATCACACCTGAAGCACCTCCAACCATCTAGAAATGATGAAACAGTTCTGTAAAAGTAGCTATGAAAAAAAGTATTGAGGTTTATATTGTTGCGAAGCCATTTCCAAAGAAGCAGAGGGTTTCACAAGAGAGGTACCACAGACCAAGAAGAAAGTAACAAATTATCTATCAAAACAGAACCCAGAACCACCAGCTGATTTAAGATCAATTAACTGGGAGCTATGGCTGCCTCCCAGTGGCCGCAGAAACACCACCACCGATGGAGCCGACGGAGCAGGGGGCTGCTGTGGGGGTGGCGGAGCGCGGTCGGGTACCTTGGGGTCCCAGGAAGGCCTGGAGAGGCGAGGCACTGCTGCCAGGCTCATGTACTCCCGGCGGTCAGGGGAGAGGGGCAGCGTGCTGGTCGGACCCCTACCGGCCCCCTCCTGACCGTCTATGTCATCATCAAACACCTCGTTGATCAACTCAGGCTGAAAAGGCCACACGGGTCGACACCAGACTGTCAGACTACGATTAAGAAGCTTAGAGCTAATCGAGACATGCTGCGTCGCTCTCATTCAGAGACACGAGACCGGATGGAAGCATTTACTGTCTTCATCTCTTCAGCATGACATTGAAGAAGACTCTTTCACATCATCACAAACCATGTGGTCAACTTGGGTGAAGTAGTAACTCCAGATTCAGGATGAATGTTGCCTCATACATGAGTGATTGTGTATAATACAACCACCACGTTTATAATGATAATTTACTGTAAAATAGCAAACAGCTGTACTTTGAATAATTTTTACTCACCTCTGGAGAAGTCTGCTTAGGATGGAAGTTGTTCCTCACGCCATACAGGTCCTGTTGGGCACAGCAGGATGTTAGTAAAGTAAAGTCAGAGTGAGGACAAACACAAGGATACAGAGCAGGCAGGGGAAGTAATATACAGAGAGAGAAGGGGGTTGAATATTGGAACACGAGTCGCACACGGATGCACGGGTGATGAAGACTTCACACCAGTTGGACGGATGATGGCACTGAAGCACGGAAACCAACAACGATCGCATTCCACACGTCACAGCACGTCACAAGGCCCCCCGACGCAGGCCTCATGTACGACAGCCTGCTCCAGTCAGGAGGAACCGGGGGGGAGGAGGGAGGAGGAGGGGGGGGAGACGACCAACCAACCAGCACAGCATGCTTTTGTCGCTGCAGCGCGGCCTACCTGGGGCGGCTCCAGCACCGCCAGAGAGCGAGGCACGGCGGCAAACGCCTTGTACGCCTGCTTGACATTCATGGGGACCTCGTCGGGCGAGGTGGGGGAGGGGGCGCGAGGCTGCAAGGGGGGGGGGGGCATGGAGGTAGGATCATGTGGTGAAGGAGCCATGGGGGGGGAAGAGGAAGTGGGAAGGACAGACAGACAGTATGCCGGAGGAAGACGAACAGAAGGCTTGGAAAGTTCAACCGTTTACAAAATAAAATTAAAACAATAATTCTCGTGCCGCACGCGTCCGCGTCGCTGCTGCCGGACGCCGTGACGGGGGGCGAGCAGTCGGCGGCACAGAGCTGAGTGGATAGAGGACGGCACTATGTGGTGGTGGTGAGGGGTCTTACAGAGGTCTGGGAGTCGAAGGGGGAGGGACCATGCTGGAAGGGGTTAGGACTGTGGCCGTCCGGAGTGGCGGGGGAGGGACTCTGCCGCGCGCGGCCGACGGGCTGGATGGCCCCCGGCCGAGTCTGGAGAGAAAAAAAACAAAACAATAAGGTATTTCATGGATCTATTTTGTTAATGCAAAACTTGAGGATGAATCTCAACTCAAAGTGAATGTGGCGAATGAAAAGGTGTCAATCGGCACAATTACCTTTCACAATACTCATTGACAGGGTCTTGAAGTTGATAATAGTTTGTACCAAAAACAACCAAATTTAGTTTCAGAGGAAACTAAAACTAAACTAAAAACTAAAGGTGTGACGACCCCTAAAACCACTATTATTAGGATTCTTCTAGAGTTTGGGTTATTTGCTTATAAATTAGGTGCATCGAAATCCAGACACTTGATACAAAAATACACCCACTGTGACAAATCTACAATAAAAGCAAGGTCCTGACTTCCTACTCACTGATGAAGACGTGCTGTCAGAGTTGGATGCAGGAGTGGAGGTGAAATGAAGGTTCGCCTGCAAATTTTTAAAAATGGAATAAGACAATGACAATGAAATGAAATCCTTGGATCAGCAACATCTACACTTTGACATTTAGTGACAGTATGCACTGTTGGTTCAGACGATGCCAGGCCAGATAAAGAGACACACACCAGCACCAGGGTTTTACCTAAATTACAGAATCTCCTCTAAACTGGAAACGCTGCTCACAATAAATACAGATTATGTTTTGTCATCCTGTTTTTTAGAGTGAAGCCATTATCGAAGCGTCGGTAATCAGCTGGCCACAGAGGAGCAGTCACATGCTTTACAGACCAGACGGTCTGCAGCTGACACGGCATCGGAACTACTCGTGTTTTAATAACACAAGCAGCGTCAGAACAGCACAAGATACGAGAAAAACATCCAGGCCGGAGCAGAGAGGGCCACAAGACCCACTTACGAAGCGCGTCTCCCTGCCTGCATGCAGGGAGCTGTTGGAAGGGTGGTGGCTGGGCTACGGGGGGGGGGGGAGGAAAGGTCAAAAGGGTCAGCTGTAAAATACCTCATCTAAAGCAGCAGGAACTGACTGATGGAAAAGGAGAAAACGAAGGAAAAGGATGGCCGGGGATGGCAGATGAGCGATGGGTGTCGGGGATGCTCACCGGTTGGGTGGTGGGGGAGTACGGGGCTTCTCGGATCGGGCTCTCGGTCCTGGTGAAATCAGAGGGAGCTGCCTGGAAAAACAAGAATCACCAAGAACACACTTTAGAAGCGCTGCGACTTCCACTCCGTGCACTGAGGGAAGAAAAAAGCCCAGCAAGCGTCCTCCTGTGGAGAAGTTCAACCCACAACAACGCTCTGCGTTCCTTGACCCCCGCCCTCACAGCTGTTGGGACGGACATTTCTGTCGGTCCTGACTATGTACGGACCATGTGCCAAAATACCTCACGAGGTGCTCACAGTAAAAACATGCATCAGCTCATCTGCACCCTTGATCCTCCTCTGCATGTGAAGCATCCACCAACAAACCAGATGGAGGGATTCGAATCCCCTTGGAGGCCAAAATATTTTTCTAATTAAAATAAAATATCAATCCCACTTGCCCAAAGCAGATGTCTTGAAATACCTGGAATACAAAACATTCTAATACAGCTGCTTTTCTTCCCAAAACCAGCAAACATTCAACCCGGCGGGTTGAACACCCTGGAGATGTATGCACACCTGTTACAACCCAACCCCTAAAAGGTGAACCGTTTCAAGTTAAAACCTCCTCAAGCGATCGATCCGTTTGAAGGGGGGGGGCACTCTGTAACACACCATGCTGCCTCCACACCACACGCAGGCAGGCGGCTTGCCTTGTTGAACAACCAGGGCTGCAGCTGGCCCCCCTTCCCGTAGCCCACCGGGGGCCCCGACAGGACCTGCTGTCCGGGCGGACGCCCCTTTCCTCTGCGATTGGCCACCAAGAAGGGGTTCTCTTTGAAGCAGATGGGCTGAGAGTCCACCAGGCTTTCCTCTTCCTCGGCCGCCAATGAACTAATGGTGGTCGACGAGCCGGCGCTGGAGGTCCCTGGGGGGGAGAACCCGGAGTCTGGAAGGTACTCGCACTCCACGCGGGGGCCGGGGACGAACCCGGGGCGGAGGGCTGAGGCGAAGCCCGGGGGCTCTAAAGGGGCTCCGTGCTCGGCCTGCGGGGGGGCCTCCATGGGAGCAGTCAGACTTTCAGAGGGAGAGAACTGGACGGGAGCAGAGGAAAGAGGCAGGACAGCTGCAGTGAAGGAGAATAAGGAGCCACAGGAAGGGCTTCACTCGCACACACTTATCACAAACTGAATAGAGAGAGAGAGACGTTAAAAGATCTTTCCAGTTAATTACTATTTGTGCTTAGTTTGGTCTTATTTCCATCAGTTATGATAACACGGTTCTAAATAAAGTAATTGTTGAGGTCCGGGAACACGGAGACTTCTCTACAGCAGTAATGGAAATTTAAATAGACAGTTTGTGCAATCATTTAATAATTTGTTTTTGTTTTGATTGCCTTACAACCTCCATGATTAGTTTTTGCATATTAGTCTGTGCACATTGGCTCCAATAACTGGGAAGATAATAAGCCCTGGAATTAGCATTTGTTGATACATTTGGTCTAATAAACACGGTTATTGTTTGGTCTGTAATTAACATCAGGCGCTACAACAGCTTTAATGGCTTTGTCCATTAGTGGAAACCGCATCAATATGTGCAGGTGCGTCATTGGCTTCGAGACGGTAATCACACCAACAAATACATTTTTAAGTTTATTCATTATTATTTAGATCTAAAGAGATCTGATAAGGCAGTGTTTATCCTCATGAAGTTAGTGTCCCCTTCTATAAACCAAACACACAGACGTCTGTAGCTGATAAAAGGAGTTACTCACATCACTAAATCTTCCCTGAAGCCTTAAAGACACGTTTCTCAGTTACCATCACTCCACACGCCGCTGCAGTCCAGATCTCTTGACCTGTGCCTTAAATAACCATATTATCAGACCAGGGAGACTTCCTTCAGGTCCTACTGTACTGAACAGAAAGGACGAGTAACGTCACCACAGGAAGGGACGTAGGAGCAAATAAGTGTTTCCACAAACCGCCCAACAAAAAACCGCATGTGACCTTGACGTATGTGCTGATCATCTAAATAGCCGCACTAAGAATACAACGAGCATTGTCAGGCAGCAATGTGGCGGCCTGCATGCTGACGGTTAGAATGTGCGCCGTGACGAGGGTCAGTGGGATGGAATGTGGCTGTGACACACTGAGGGACAGCTGGGGTTGTGGTTTGGAGAGAGCGAGGCTGCCGGTCCGCCACACTATACTGGGAACCAGTTACTGAAATAGGGTCATGTCTCATTGTCCCTGCCAGAGAAGAACAATACGCTGCATATTTTACCACGTTGTCAATAAACCAGACCAAAGTTCCAGGTGGATCTTTCCTTTCTTTTATTGTAAGGTTTTTTTTTTTCCTGACGCCTCACTTCTAGTTAAAGCGGAGTTGACTCGTCCCCGTCACTAAAATCCACCACACAAGCTGCGGGGACAACTTGCTGGAAGTAACACTGGTTGAGTGTGGGGCGGCTGGAGCAGCACTAACAGCTGCATGCTGCAACGTGCTGGACGATCTAAACAAGGACACAAAGTGACGGTGCTTTCATTACAGCCGTGTGGCTCTGACGGTAATAAAGGGACACCAACGGTTACTTGTGTTTGGTGTGGTCTAAAGATGTGTGTTTTGGAGAAATCTAAACCTTTCAGTGATCAGGTTTCAAGGAACTCAAAAGAAGTCAAAATCCTAAAGTGGTCTATTCGACGCCTAACACAGACACACAGCAGAGTCAAAGAAGGGCGGAAAGAGAAGGAAGAGGACAGAACCGCTCTCTATACTCACTGGCGGATGGAAACAGGACGGCGCTGGATGTCCTCTCAAACTTACTCCTCACAGGACTTGGGGAGCTTCGACTGAAACACTTGTCGTCTCCTCCTAGACGACGGCCTCCCTCCCCGTCTGACACCCCACCCCCCCGAGGGACTCTATCCAACTCCGGGCCAGATGCAGGTTTAAAATATCACACAGGACAGGCGGGTTGATAGCAGGCAGCTGTCCCCCCCCCCTTCACCCCCCCTCCCTCTCCACCTCTTTCACACACACTCTTTCGATCTACCAGCACAGCGCCCGCTGTTCGGCATTGCTTTCATTTGAGTTCAAGTCCGCCTCCTTCCACAGACTCTTAGTCCTCCGTTTGAACTTTCTTTCTTTTTTGCAATCGTCTCAATCTTCATGTCTTCACTCTTGGTGGATCGCGCTCTTGTCCGTCGCTGTAGGGACGGTGTTTGTTCAGGTTTGGCCTTGGAGCCACGGTGAGTAATGCTCACAGGAGGTGGGAGGTTAACATTCCTGCTCCTGCAGGGGCAACTGGGCTGGCTCGGGTCACTCAAGAGTTTCCCCGTGACCCAAAACCAAGGGATTCCACGAAGGGGTCTATTCTGAGCTATGGAGGCAATTTCCAACATAGCCTGCACAGACACGCCAGCAATTCACAGCCTGAGACGGGAGAAGGTGGCGGGAGACTTACCCTGTTGAGCTTCTGCAGGCTGGTGGTGGGCAGAGCCGCCAGGGTTTTATAGTCAAGTTTTAGAGGTCCAGTTCCAATGTTCTACACAGAAATAAACAGATCCGAGATGAGTGGAGGACAAGGCTGATGTATTTTTATACAACAATCCAGAATCAAAGTTGATGGTATTCTATAACTTAGCTTATCATCCTGTGCCAGTTTCATTGTTGTCCAAAAACGATTCAGAACCGTAACTGTTGCACTGGGTTACTTGTCTCTTCTTAGCAATAAACATGCACACTGTAATTTGTTTTGATTTAATCCCCCATACAACATCCCCCTGTAATAGTGCACCAAAAACAAGCTTCTTAAACAGTGTCATGGCAAATGTTGAAAACAACAGCGAGCCCAAATGATGGAAGTCAAATGTTGCTGTTTTATTCTTCCTATTTTTTTGCCATAATCACAGGCATGCAAACCCATCCGATGTGAAAAGGGTGAAAGAGATGCAGGGTTCCGGGGTGAAGGGGCGATCTAATGCTCTTTATAGCTATTACAACATTTAAAATACAAGGCTTACACACAAGCTCAGTTGATTGTGTTTCCAGTGATTTACCTGGACGTTGACCCTCTCCAGCAAACTAAGCAATTTCAAAACTGTCTAAATACTGAGTACAAGACCCTGCAAAGGGAGGACCGACGTGGTGGGGGGGGGGGGGTCTCCGCACAGACTTCCGGGAGGACTGTCTGCAGACGTGCCGACGAGGAGTGTCTCACCTCGGTCTCCTCCTCTAGCAGGCGGGTTGCCTCCTCACGCTCCAAGCGCATACGCTCCTTCACCATGAAAGGAAGGGGAGGAAGAGGAGGAAGAGGGTCCAGGAGGGAAGAGACCCGACCACACACAGCCACACAGCGATGCGATGAGCGGTGAAGTGAGAAGATTGGAGCATTTACAGGAGAGGAAAGCAGTGTTGCAGAGAGTGGAGGAGAAAAACAACAGTGGAGGAGTGGTATGGAGATGGGATGGTTGTTTTTTTTTTCCCTCATGCCAAACACACCGAAAGCAAAAGGACAGAAGAGAGAAAAAAAAACAAGAGAGAGAAAGGATAGAATCCGCACACATTAAAAAAGTACTCTATTCACTAGTTTTGGGAGCAGAATAAGCATGCGAGGTGGGACATTGCAGGAATAGTTCTGTCAAACACAATACACACACACGGGGTGCAGAGGAGAAGCTTCATTCACCCCATTACAGACTCCACCCTACAGTAATGTGCAGTTCCACATTTTGTATGGAGCAAAAAAAAAAACTACTGTGGCTTGGCTGCAATGTTGCTCTCTGCTGATCAGACAGACCCCATAATACCTGTAGCCCCCCCCCACCCCCCCAAAGCGCTCATAGATTCTCCGGTTCACTTACCACTTTCTCCATCTCTTCTCGCTCCCACTGCGAGGTCTCTCTCACCATCTCGGACTCCTGGAAAAGAGCAACATTTAATAGCTTTAAAATACCAATTAACACTCGGTTTCAAGCAGGAAAAGCGACCATTTCATTTCCTTTCCATTGATTTTCTGGCTGTGTGCGCTCTGATAAAAGGTGCGCGAGGAAAAATCTCGGAGCCGATCAAAGCGTGCAGAGCAACTCTCATTTGATGAAGCAACAAGCCCCTACATTCCTTTAGCACGGGCAGGCTCCCAAAAGCTCATCTGGACAAAATAAACCACTGTGTTGGCGATTCCTGGGTGCCGCGGTGAAAAGGCGGCTATGTGCGGCGGTGGTTGGTTACAGTCAGACCGATGTGGATGGAGTCAACAGTCGCCAAAACAAACAGACGCTTCTCGTGTGGATCGCAGGCGTCACAGAACTGTCAAACTGATTCCTGGTATGTGGATGAATGGGATGTTTTTGGGGCTTTGTTCAGCAGTTAATTTGTGCCAAATGAACAGAACAAACCCCTCATTCAGTTGGATAATTTAAAAATATAATTTTCTCCAATGTTACAGCTTTGACAGATATATGATGTATTGTACCTTCTGCATGATTTCCATCTCCTCTGGGCTCAGGTCTCGGTCTATTGAAGAGATGCTTTCCATACTGTTCTTACGGACGATGCCTGAAGCGAACGGGTTGGCAATGATTCCGGGAGAGGCCTGCAAATCCACCCAAAAAGAGAGTGGCATCAAATTTTCAGGGGAAAAAAAGATTGGGCAACCTATGAAAAAAATGGAATTGCCGCTGGTGTCTCACCTCCACGCTGGCCACCTTTTGTGGGTCGAAGCCGTCGCACATGAGCATGACCAGAGAGTCTCCCACAGCGCGCAGCACTCGCACGGCCTCCGTGTGTGTCATCCCCAGCAGGCTGTGGTTGTTCACCTCCAGGATGCGCATGCCAACCTGCAGTCGGCTGTCTCTCGCTGCCGCGCCGCTCGAACTCACCTGTTTATACATTACAGCATCCTTTTATACCGCACTCCTAAAACCCCTTTTTGCTCAGTACCAATTTGCATTATTTTATTCCTCTGCACGGAGCAGTCGGGACTATTAGTCAAGCTAATAAGGGGATTCCAATTTCTTTAAAAGTGGTAGAAAAAGCCATAAGCAATATTGAATGGCAAAGTCGTGCGACATTGTGTGTAATTCGCAAACCTTGGAGATGAAGATGCCCTCGTCTGTGGAGTCCAATGGGTTTCCTGCGTGACCCTTGGCCCCTCCCCGAATACTGATGCCGAGCTTCTCCCCGGGCTGCTTCTGGATCATGATCTCCTGCAGTAGAACGTACACAGCTCATCAGCCATCTGTTGTGCTCTCATTAGTCCACGTACATCGTCTCCAGGCGACGGCCTCACCTGCATCCCCGGCGGTGACGGGTCCCTGCGCACTAACATGCGGATCTCCTGCTTGTTGGCCAGCAGCGCTCGCACGGCCTCCTGGTGCGTGGCGTGGCGCAGGTCGATGGCGTTCACTTCTAAAATTCGGTCCCCGACGCGCAGTCCACTTTCACACGCCAGGCCGTGAGGAATCACCTGGTGAGGCGGGTGGACGATTACACTCCACATATTTAAAGAGACATAAAACCACACAAAATGTGCAAAACAAAGCCATTTCAAAGACACACCTTTGAGATGAACACTCCGGGTTCATTGATGCCAAAGGGGTGACTGGCGTGATCACTGCCTCCCACGATGCTCAGGCCCAGAGGGCCACCTGACTTCAGCATGGTTACTTCCTGTTTGGATTAGAGGTGGAAGATGCATTGTAGCCAGGGTGATTTTACTAATAAGCACAAACCATCCTACTCATGCAAGTACTGCATCTATACCGGCACACGCTGAAGTACATTTTAATTGGACCGAGCAGTCATACCGTGCACAAAAAGCACTAAAGCCGGGCCTAAGAAGACTCACTTCGATGGGATACTCGTCCTCCATCCGACCCACGTTGTTCCCATGACTGTTCAGTCCGTCCTCCTCCTGGTCCGGGGAATCCGAGGGCTCCGGCGGTGGAGGGGAGTGGGCTCGCGCCCGGGATTGACCCGGAGAGCCCCCCGGTGCATTGGGGTCTCGCTCCACCAGGAGGGAGATGGTGGGGGAGGTGCCGGTAAGGAGCGCTACTGCCTGGTCATGCCTGGCCTCTGTCATTTCTACACCATTGATCTGGATCGACAGTAAAACCAACCACGAAGGGTGTCAAGCCACCGAGATGCTCCCGATGATAACGGGCCACATTAAAATACACCCGACCACTCAAAACGATCGACCCAACATTCTCACAGTTAATTCATTTGAAATGTGTGAGTGCACCCAAGTGAGTACTGTTATTTGAAGTAGAACCCGACACCTGCACGGAGCAGCAGGAACAGGAAGAGAAAAGAGCGAGCGAGCAGCGGGCAGAACGTCAGAGTGAGAAAAGCTCTCATCAAGCAGCCTGAAGTGTTAATAAGAGCTTACATGAACTCTTTCTTGAATGGATACCTCTACCGTATGTTCGGTCATCATATATAACTCACATCAGGGTTTTGTTTGGTCACTTAATGTAATCACTTAAATAGTTTCCACTCCTTGTTGCCTTTTTCTACTTAAAACACAAGTGGAGGTGTGATCAAACAGCTTTATCTCAAGTCAAAAAAGGCAAACGGGTGTTGTTTAGACAGCTTTCTGAAATGTGTCTTGAATCGTTATTTGGTCAGACTTGGTTTTTAGGGGGTAGCTTTCAGGCAGTACTCCGGTCAAAAGTGTCAAGCAGAGGTCGGCCCTGACCCGACAGTACCGGCTCTTACCATCGGCTGATATGCTGCTACATACAGGCTCACCCCGCTCCACCATACCCCCCACCAAGCGGCCAAGGTAATGCACTTAAAACATTAGTGAGCATGCAGATGGAGAGGGAGTGAGAAAGAGAGAAAAAGAGGCAACCTACAAATCCACAAACGAAAGACGGGACAAACTGCCAGAGGAAAGAGAGAGAGTGAAAGAGAAAGAAATCAAGACGATTTTCTGGGCTTCTCAGCGAGAGCGACGGCCATTCAAGAAACAGTAGGAGCACTTTAACATTTGGCACATTAGGGGAAGAACCTCAGGACGAACCAAAGGGAACCATATCAGCTCATCAGTGCTCTCTGACTGATATGCTGCCAGAAAGTAAATAGTGTGTGATCAGCACCGAAAACAAAACGAAGAATAATCCTAAATGCTGCCTTCTTTCGCTTTAAAGCGCTTCATAATCTACAGAGGAGAGACTCTGGGTTAGCAGGAGGTCTGTATTAACATTCTGCCTCGGCTGCTAACTTATGGTTTTGCTGATTCTAGGTGGACTTAACGTGAGGGAGGAGAGCAGTGTTGTGGGAACATTAAAATGGAAATTTGATAACATTTAGCAACAAAGACATGCATGAAGATGGGAGAAAAACTGTGAAAAAGACTCCTGATCTGGATTAATTACAGTGCATTATGTTCTAACTACTATAATAAAACCAATGTCTACCGCTGAATCTCAACAATTAGTTATCCTTATTCCTGTACCAAACCCTGACCCCAAAACGGAGGAACCTACCAAATTATGAATTCTTCTACTTTGAATCAGGTTTAAAAAAAGGAGGTGAATGGTTCCCATTCCAACGTGGACACTGTAAAGGAATCCTTATTTTGTTCACACTGAATGATGGAGGTTGTTCTCACCGAGATCACCCTGTCGCCTACTTGCAGCGTGCTGTCTCTGTGTGCCGCTCCTCCTTCTGCGATCCGAGAGATGTAGATTCCCTAAAACCACCCAGGAAACATCGTCAACCGCTTAAACTATTTCTATATTTTAGCATTAAATATTCACATTTGATGTGTATATAAAAGAGACGTCGCTATTACTCCCTCACGGACAGATTACACAACTTGCTGAACTCTCTGGACCAAATGAACAAACACAGGAGCGACTGCATCAACCAACAACCAGACTTCAGAGTCGGACCCGCCTCAATCCTTCGTTTCCTCTGGGCTCGCTGAGCTGCGGAAGCCTCGGTGGCGATTGCACCGGCCCAAATATACACCTCGCCCTGTCCGGTTAAAGAGGACCTATCGGGTGTCAGTGCTGGCTATTCATACCTCCGTCTCCTTGGAGATGATGTAAACGCTGCGGGTGGAGTGGACAATTCTAAAAGACACATCTCTGTGACTGCACTTTGCAAATTTAAACTTATTTTAGCTTTCGCCTCTCAGAATAATTGCCGTCTTTCAACTGAAACGTATGATCTGTCGACTAGAAACTTGGAAAACCTTAAAAAGTTCTGAATGATGTGATAAAAGCATTGGATCATAATCGATTTTCATTAATTTATTAACGAAGCAATAACTGAAAACGGTTCTTAACGATATGATTTTCATTGGAACATTATTACCCGATACCAGTGCACAGTCCCTACCCATGTGTTTAGTGGGGGTGGAGTTGCGGATGTGACTCACCGTGTCCGCGGTGCGGTAGGGCGTGGAGCCTTTGCCCCCGGCGATGCTGAACCCGAGCCCCTTGTCGTTTCGGATGAGGCAGGTGGAGAAGCGCTGGTGTGGCACGCTGGGAGCCGTCTCCATGTTGAAGGCGATGCCGCTGCTCCGCCTCTCCCGCGGGAAGTAGTCGTCCTCCGGCCTGAGCGGCGTGGTCGTGATGGCGTTCTCCGGCTCCACCATTCGCTCTCGCAGCACCGACATGGACACGGTGGAGCCGGAGCTACGGAGCGCTTCAACCGCCGTGTGGTGTTCTGCTTGGTGGAGGTCCACTCCGTTCACCTGAGACAAAGAAGGAGGGGAAAAAATTAAATAACAACTATAAAACCAGACAAAGACGTTACAGGAAAACTAAAAAAGGAAAATGTTTTACCTCTAGGAGTTTGTCTCCCACTTTAACGCCTGCTCTGGCTGCGGGACCCTCTTCAGATACTCTGGAGATGAAGATTCCCTGAACACACAAATATAAAAAATAAGATAATATAATCTACGGCTTCTGATTTATTTCAGCGCATCAAGACCGCGAGTACACGTCTCACCTCGTCATCCCCCTTGTACGGCGTGGATCCTTTCCCTCCAGCAATGCTGATTCCCAGGCCGCCGGTTTGTCGCACAATGGTCAGGTTGTGCTGCAAGTTGAGGAGGGGGGAGTCAGAACCACTGCTAGTGAAGCGCTCCAGACACCACTCGGCTCAGGGCACATTATGGGAGGCGGACCCACACCGTCTTAAACCACATGGTGCACAGTTATGGGTCACCTCCGTCCTTCTGCCGCACGGTGGTGTCGATCTGATCACAGCAGCATCGCGTCATCATGCCGACAGACGATGGAGACACTTTGACATGTCCGAAACCTAATGTCAGTTTAAGTGGGAGTTGGATTTGTGGTTTGATTTAAGCTTTAAAGACTTTAACCTTATTTTTTAAGTAAAGTGAAAACAGAAAAGTCAAAAATGATTTGTTATGTACCAGAAACCACTTGACTGACAGTTGACTTCCGACATAAAGTAATGAAACACAGTCTAAATCACTCTTCTATCACACACATGTGTCTCGTGTATGTACAGGAGGGAATTTAAGTAAGGAGTAACAGACTATGGATATTTTGTGTACTTGCGAGCCATGCAAAAAGGGGGGGGCATGCAGACAAATGACAAATGAGGCACAGTTGGAGGGAAAGGGGGGGGGGGGGGGGGATAAAAAAGGGCAGTGCCTGGATGTGGCAACAGGTTTGGCCCGTGTGGTGTGGACGTGTGTCGTAAGGAGACGACATCATTCATCATCTCTTATGCAAACAAATCAGACTTCATATTTTCATGCAATAATTTTTCTAAAAAGTTTCTATACAGATTAGATTCCCCACAACTAAACAGCCCAGAAGAGTATTCACGTACAACAATACATACAAAAGCATGCAGAAAAACTACGGTTTAGACATGACTTAAAACTTCTGCATTGCTAATCATGTGTAGATTATATTTCCATTTCAATCTATAAATGTTTACAGAATAACAATAAGACTACTGAAAAATAAACTTCCAATCCATCTTCATCAGTCTGGAGCTGGGCCTCTGGGTGGCAGCAGAGTTTCCTTCCGAACAAAAGCGCCTGGAGGAAGCTGGTGAAGCGGCGCATTGGTTGCAGGGCGACGCAGCGCGAACAGGGGGGAGGAAAAGGAGCGAAGCAGCAGGAGCAAGGTGGAGGAGCAGAGACGCAGTGTGGCAGAACCTGATGCTCGACAGCTTCAGCGTGTCTACAGTTAAAGGTTTATTTGGGCTACTGCTGACAGTTAAGAGAAATATCTCAAAAACGTATACAAATTTGAGATAATTACATCTTGAGCATAACAATATTGTGGAATTGTTATTATACATAATTAGCCGTCCACTGGGCATGGACCTTGTGTTAGTTGTAGCTTAAAGCTACTTTATGCACCATGAGGAAATATTCACCAAAGTGTTTTATATTATAATAGCTCCCCCTTTAACCGAAGCAGTTTAGGATGCAATTGAACCATTTATCAATGGCTGCAGAGCTAGCGTATTTTCATTTCAACATGCACTCAAATAGCTCAAAAGCCCTAAATGAAATAAATAACAGATGGCCACGTCAATCCTGCATTCAGGTTCCGTCACACCGGCCCTCTCAAAGAGAAGTCGTGGTTAGGGAGGCTCTAGGATTGGCTTGGATTAACCACAGATTTCTGAGGAAACTTTGTCCACCTCTGAATACAGGTGAATAAGAGGGTGAGACGGGGACACGGAGAGACAGACTGGACGGGAAAGAGCATGTACAGACCTCTTCCTCCTCAATTCGAGCAGGTTCAATCAGCAGATTATTGACTTGATCAAATGACACCCCCTGTTAGGACAGGAACCAGCGAGAGGCATGCGGATTAGTCAGGCCAAAATAAAAATATGCTCATACACACAAAATTCCTCTCTCATTGAATTCACCAAACACCCAACACTCAAAGGTCTGCTTGCAGGTTGTGGGGACCTTCGGGTTCACTGAGACGAACCACCTTGAATCAGAAGCAAACCACTCCCCAGCCACCAGAAGCAAATAAAGGCAGAGATGGAAAGACAAGACCAAGGAGCCGAGCTACAGTGCAAAACACACAGTGTAGAGAGAGCGGACAAGAGAAGGCAAAAGCTCCGGTGCCAAAGTAAGCCCCGCCTCCACACCACAGACAGCAGATTCCTCCAGGAGCTTCAATTTATGTGAAAATAAAAAAAACTTACACTTTCAGCCTATAAAAAGCCAAAAATAAAGACAAGATGACTTTCCTAGTTAATCACAGGTAGTTCAACAAAATTAAAAATCTGCGTAATCGTAAATATAATCTTGAACAATGAAGAATCTTACACGCTGCAATGTTTTAAACACCCCCATAAAGTTACATTACGATATGACACAAGGATCGTTGGATTTCACATTCCAACTCTGCCAATATATGTTCTGGTTGGTCTGAGGTCGGCCACACAAACAGACCCACATTCACAAACGCACACATAACAGATCTGGTGAGATGATGTTTGATCACGGTGTTAGAAATCATCTCTAGAATAAGCAGGATAGATCAAACTAAACATGAAGTAATCATTGAGAGTCATTTTTGTAAGCAGCACCAGCGCAGTCTGCACTCATCACCCGTTCATACAAGCACACATGCACAATGTTACAAGAAGACAGAGTGAAAAGCTATTTACTTAATTAAATCAGGAGATGGCAGATAATATGGTGAGCGGTTTAGTACTTAACCGGGCCAGTGATGTGCAAGAAAAGCCTGCAGCTGCTTGTATGGAAGCAATATCATCATTTGAAACCAAATAATTCATATCTGGTATGTTAGCTGGGCATAAATTAAGACACAGAAAATATCCCATGTGGGATCCCAGAGGTTTAGAGTGAATCAATTTGTCTAGGTTTTAGACAGTCTGAACATTATTGTTGTTTCTTTGTCAAAGACATCTAAATAATGTGAGGTATTGGAAGGTATCATCAGAAATGAACTCCGTCTGAGACAAAGCAAAGTACTGAGACTGTTGTCAACTCCTCAGAAGAACACTGCCCTTGATTTAGAGCGCAAGGGTAGATGTGTTCATTTCCACAATGACCCTGCATGCAATGCCACATCCTTAATATATGCTGGAAGCCCACTCCAACCTGAACGCATATTGCAAGGTGGTGAGGACACTCTTTGCGTACAGTATCAAGTGTCTGCTTCGATGCAGGGAACAACCCCCAAAAAAAAACAATCCTTTACCTTCACTTGACTGGAGTTGACCTGCAGCCGGCTGTCTTGGAGCTCCTCTATTCTGTGATGGTGTTGAGGGGTACACAAACTTAGCTCTTCCTCCTCCTCCTCCTCCTCCTCCTCCTGCTCATGCTCGGCGGCCTGCATCGGGGAGTTCAGGCCGGTGGGACTGAAGCCCTGCAGCAGCGCCGCCACAGCCTCGGGTTTGGGCAGCTTGTTGATCTTGAAGTGCTTCTTGTAGTGCGGCGTGTCCTTTCTGATCAGACGCTGCTTCTCCGCGGGGATAGCCGGCCTCTCGTCCTCCTCACTCCTCTCGCCGTCCTCCCCACAGTCGTCGTCGTCCTCATTCAAACCACGGATGATGGGCTCCTCTGCAAAGTGCACCGAGGGCTGGAGAAAGAGGTTTCAGATTGAATTAGCTAATCACAGAGATTGTTTTTCGGTTAGAAGAATCAATCAGGGTTGTGGATAAGATTTTCAAAACATTCACCTCGATGTATTCCACCTCCATCTCATCCAGCTCTTCCTCATCTCGATGGTAGTGGCCACCTACCATGTCCCCCCTCTGCGAGGCCGCGGTGGCGTTTCGTCTTTCCTCGTGGGAAGTGGCCGACAGGGTGCTATTGGACACCTGGGAGTCGTTGCTCTGATTGGAAAGGTCACTGAGCCGTTTCTCCTACAACCAAAAACATCACTTTGATTAATTGGGGAAATGACGACACATTTAATCGGATATTTTACTACACCCCTAAATGTTAACTGAATGCTATTCATTATACAGCGTGGTGGAGGTACCTCTGGATCAGGGGACTGTTCCTCGCCGTCAGGTCTGGATGTGTAGGCTTCATTCCTCCGCTCCTCAATAACCTTCTTCATCACCTTCAGCTCACTAGGGTGGGGTGTGGCTCTACGCTGAAGGCCCTGAAACAACAACAAAAAAAAAAGATTAAAAAGCATGAATTAGACAACAAATAGACATTCGCACAGAGCTCCAACACGACGTAGCACGACCGAGTCTCTGACCACAACTGACGATTCCACTGATGCAAAATAGTTTTCAATAAAGACTAAATCAAATTCAACAGATGATCAGAGGGCATGGGGAGGCCTTTAAGTGGCCCGTTATTCCTGTGCTCCTCACCCTGCGTTCCGCGGCAGCCTCATCGTCTTCTTCCTCCGCCGCCGCCTTGGTCTCTTCCTGGAACTGAATGACCGACACTCGGTTCAGGTTTGTGTCCGTCCAGCTGTCGTCCACGCTGTTCTGCAGCAGGTTCTCTGTGGATCACAACGAAAAAGGACAGGAAGACGTCAAACTGAGTTCATGTTCAGGAAAGTAACACAATCAAATGTGGTTTTAAAAAGCTACAACTAGTTAGCAGGCTAAAAACATAAGGCAACTCACCTAGGCTTGGAGAAGGCTGCTGGGGCAGCAAGTAGCAGGTCAGCACCTTCTCTCCTGTGTGCTCATCATCTTCTGTCTGGAACTTGAGCATTGGCTGTGACTGGTTTTCTGCCAGCCACATGGCCTTCAGGTTGAGGTTTGTCAGGGCGAAGGGCAGGTTTTGTAATCTAGACAAAAGGGATAAGTCACAACCTTTTTATTTCAGTAAGTACGAAAAACCTTAAATTGTCAAATGATCCACCTAATCTCTAAAAGTTAAAAGCGCAAATAAATTTTGACAATGGTGCATTTTTTAAAGTATTAAAATCATTTTAAATCATTATTAGGCACAAGTACTATTAGACAATGAAAATGAGGAATGTCTCTGCAGGTTTACCTGTTTCCAGCCACATCTAGCACATGCAGCTCGGTGGCATCTGCAAGCTCAGAGGGCAGTTTTCCCAGGGTATTGTCTCTCAGGGAGAGAACGTTGAGGCTGGCGCAGCCGCCCAGCTCCTTGGGCACGCCGCCCAAGCGGTTGCGGTCTACATTCAGGTTGGTCAGCTTCTTCAGCTTGCCCAGCGAGCGAGGAAGTGACTTTGAGGGAGTGAGACGGGAGTCATTAATATTTGGTGAACATCATAATGGAGCTTGACAGCTGTTGTAATTGGACTCAAGGTTGTTGGGGCATGCATAAATCCCAATTCTGTCAAAGTGAGTTTTTTTTTTTTTCTCCAAGTGGCTCCATACCTGTAAAAGGTTCTCGGTCAAGACGAGTTCTGTGAGGTTTTCACACTCGCCTATCGAATCCGTCAGGTGGGTCAGTTTATTCTGGTCCACCTTCAAGATGGACAGCTGTTTCAGACAGCCTGGAAGACAAAAACCAGTTAACAAAACACAACTCTGCTTGACAAAGTGCTGCAATAAGACACCACTAGATGTGACATGGGATGTTCTTTTAATATGGATCAATGTTCTGGGATGAATTCAGTTGAAAGCATAAACAGAGCGTTCATTCACTGGCTTCATTCTTCCTGCAGAGGGCAGTGCTGTTCTTGTTTAACAGAGTGCTTTCTGTGACGGGCTTGCGGGATTTCACCTATACTGTCAGGCACGACCTCCAGCAGGTTCTGTGTGAGCAGCAGGTCGGTGAGAGCCAGGAGGCCGTTGAGCTCTGAGGGAAGCTCCTTCAGGCAATTCTCAGACACATCCAGACACACCAGTCTCCGGAGGTTCCCGAGCTCCTACAGACACACGATAAATACCACCCACAGTGAGTCAAGACAACAATTAACCTTCACAGCACAGGAGAGGAGAAGCAATCCGCTGGTGGCAGTAAATCCTGTATGTGTGTAACGGCATAAAAAAAATAAGAAAAAGTTCTGGCAAAAGTCATCTATAAAAAAAAAACACATTTGTATTGAACTGTACTTACTGGGGGTAATGAGGACAACTGGTTATGGTCCAGCCACAGCTCCCTCAGGTTGGGGAGAGCACCGAGGGTGTCCGGCTGGAAAGGGGACCAAGCGGAGGGGAGGAGGGAGAACATTGGCACAGTTGCTCATTTCTGTTAATGCTTCGGGTCACAAACTGCATGCTTCAATCAACACATGCAACAGTTAGAGAAGCTGCTCCACTTGAACACACAGCAAACAGAATGTGCCCTTAGTACAAACAATTCAGATGAATTGGATCATTTGAGGGATCTGTCATCCACATCAACATTTTCCAGTGTCAGTATGTGGCAAAACATTTTTAAGTTGGACTGTAATTTTCAAATTATCCAAAATTGCATCTATATGATGTACAAGTGATAAATTGAGGATAAAATGTCAGAAAAGCGGTGGCTCATTGTTGTCAACGTTGCGTATTTGCTCAGCCTTTGCCCTTCAGGTCAGGAGGAATTGTTTAAAGTCCTATGAGACATGGCTGGCATTCCCAGGCTTAAAGAAGCGCTTACTGTGAGGTGTAGTGCATGCACGGCCTCAGGTGCAACAGACCGGTTTGGTGAAGTAAATTACTTGCATATTTGGCTCATAATTACTGTGAAGAGCAGATTTTGTGAAACACGTCACTGTGTGTGTGTGTGTGTGTGTGTGTGAAGGGAATGAATTGGAGAATTACCAAAACTTCCAGTTCATTGCTGCCCAGGTCCAGCTGTTCCAGTTTCACCAGAAAAGAGAGCGACCTGAATAAAGGCACAAAGTAAGTCACATGTTATGTGTCCTTAGAACAAAGAGCAGGGCATTGCAAACTGCTACAACATAATACTCATTCGCATGTAACGACATATGCAAAGGATGTCTTTGGACCTGCCACTTACGTTGGCAGAGACTTCAGCAGGTTCTCCCTGAGCTCCAACGTCACCAGGTTGGCCAGGCTGTAAAAAAGAAGGAGTGGCGGTGAGAAAGAGGCAACAGAAAGAGAAAGAGGGGCGAGAGTGGGCAGGTGGCATAGGGGGAGGGTCGAGGGGGTGAGAGAGGAGAGGTACGTGGGTTAGTCAGATGGCAGGTCTGAAATGGAGAGGGGCTCCTCCGTCTGTCGGAGCACAGCAGAGGCCAAGAGCCCAGACGGCGGCTGCCTCGAAGCACGCACACACACACACACCCACACACACAACCTCCTCAGACCCGACTGTGTCGAGGATCTGACTGAGGAGAGGTTCAGGGTTGCATTGTCAAATTATTGATTGCTTTGTTTTATGTACGAAACAATAATCACTTTGTCATCAGAAAACCGCTTTAAGAGGTTTACAAGGGAGCGCTTTCAATTCTGGACCTTGATTTAAAACAGTCTCCTTGGAGACGTTACGCGCTTGTGTACGTACTTTCCGATGTCGTTGGGCAACGTCTGCAACGACACGTCGTTGAGTGCCAAGTGAGCCAGCGCTCGGAGTTGAGTGAAACCATCCGGCAATCTGAAGCAGCAAGACAGGAGGGGAGAAAGTGGAGACCAACTCTTAGGGTTTTGTTGTACAGCACATGGAATCACTTAAAACACACACACACACACACGCGTTTTCAGGAACAAAGCTTCACCCAGTGATTCCACTTGTCCCTTAGAGGAAGTTAAAAAGGTGAAATAGCAACTTTGTCATCCCTGATTGTAGTTGTTGCAGTATGTAATAAGAGCAGTGCAGCAGGTAGTTCATGCAGGAATGTTACAAAGATTATATTGGTTAGATTTACCTGAAACTGTTTCATAAAGCTTTGTTTGGGCGGAAGGAGGTCTCCTCCAGGCATTTTGTTTGCATACTGTGGATAGCCGTTTCTTAGCAACTGACTGATTTCAAGAGGAGCGGCCACAAATCAGCATAGAGTGCATAACGTCGAGTCAAACACACAAACTCGTGACACGCGTCATGCTTTGTTGCATCTCATGTTTGCATCTGTGCAACATTCTCAGAGTGATGGTTGTTCCCACTAACTTACTTTGACAGTGGGTTTCCACTGAAGTCTGCAATCTCCAAGGCCTTGCAGAACTTAATGCTCTCCGGGATCTCAGGAATGTCTGCAGGAGGAAAGAAGAGGTGTGGGAGGGAGACAAGCATCACCACCATAGCACGCTCGCTCCTGAGAATGCTTTAATCATTAAAAGCCACAATTGTATCGTCTTTTAACCCTTTTCATAGTAGGAAATGGAATTGAGCTCAAATAAGTGCTTCCCCGACGCTGTGAGGTACTTAACTGTACAAAGATAAACATGGACAACACACAAAAAGAAATCCAAACTATTAGACTGACTAGATAAAGCACTTCTTACTGCGGATCCTGCAGGTGCAGGTTGAGAATGCCCTACCGAGCCGAGCAGCCTATCTGGCTCAGAGTCTTTCTGCAGCAGGAGCAGGCAGATGGGAAAGGCCTTTACAGGCCGCTGAGCACTGCTTCCACAGCACTCAATGCGGTGCATAGCAGAGCAGATCTCCCTCTGATACCATGTATGTCCTTCCTGCCAGCGAGTATCAGTGTGTTTGTGTGCAGAATGCAAGGACACAGAGGTGTCTGTATGTGCTACAGCCGAAGGTCTGAAGGTCTCTGTAACATGTATTAAATAATAGCTCTGGCTGCATCACGGCGATGAATATCTTTCTTTGATTCAATCAAATATATTTATTATATTATTGTTTCACAGGGATTTTTAAAAGGGCATGCAGAGTCAGTCAGAAATGTCTGCAGTGGCGCTATTGTATATTTTGATTCTCCAACTGATAAATCCATGATGCTGCAGCTTCACACCTACCAATTTAAACGCCTGATGTTTTGTGTTTTTGGAGTTGGTCTCTTATTATTTTAAGGCTTGTCATTAACGTTATTGCGTGGTAATGGGGGGCGTTACAAGCGGAGGACAGCGTGATCTTGGGATTGTATCCGCGTACCATTTTTGGAGATGTCCAGCTCCACCAGCTGCATGAAGTTGGCCACCTCGGGGGGAAGTCTCTGGATCTCATTGTCACTCAGGCCGAGCTTCCGTAGGTTCAGTAGTCTGAAGAAAGGCTGTGGAGACACAACACACTGCGTCAATTGAAACAAAACAATTATTATTATTAAGTTAATCATGCCAGCATACATATTTAAAATCCCTGAAATATTAAATGCAACACATTGTAAGACAAAAAAACAGCAGGTCTAACATTTGAGAAACCAAGCTTGAAGAAAGGCTTTTGAAACAATAATCATAATACTCAATATTCATCAATAAATTGTTTCACAATTAATGATCATTTTAAGACAAAACAGTGGGCTTACAGATGTGTATTCGTAAAGTCTTTATGTAGTGAGTGTGTCTTAAACTTAATATATTGAATGAATTAATTGTTCTTTCATGTTGCATGAACTTCTGTTTGTGAAATTCAATAGAAAGCATCCTGCATATTGGACCTGGAACGGTTTTAAAGAATTCCCCAAATACTCCACTTCACCATGGCAACGCTAACCAAACAAAGTGGCTTTCGAAAGGAGGGCTGAGGAGACTGCTGTGGCCAAGTGCTTTCACAAGAGCCTGCTTGTTGGACAGGACAGCGCTCAGAAACATTCCTCTGCCAGCCGTGTGTGTGTGTGTGTGTGTGTGTGTGTGTGTGTGTGTGTGTGTGTGTGTGTGTGTGTGTCTCATCTGCCGCCAAGATGGACAGACAAGACAGGCAGGAGTAACGGGCCAAACTATGCAGTGATTAACCCTTCAATCAGTCTCTGGTTCTGCGCCCACAGAGGGACCCACTGTCAGTCGACCCGTCGGACGCCGCAATGGAGGAGGACTCTTGAGAAACTATGCCGACCAGGGCTTTCTGGGGCGGGAATTTGCACAAGCTCATTATTCAGGGTTATTTTCTGAACATAGGGTGCACGGAGGCCTGTGAGCTTGGAGCCTAACCGTAATTCTAATTAAAGAGGTCCTTTTAGCAAGGGCCTCTGTTGAAAACGAGCCCTCTGCGTCTGTTACCAGAAATAAATATGATGAATTGAAAAATTCAGACGGTTCCCAACCTCCTCCCTCGTCATTGAGAAAAAACCTTTGGGAATGTAGCGCAGTTACAATCTTGTTTCAAAGTGTTGCATAAACATGCAGCGCATAAGATAAGACCAAAGCGTCTTCGAAGTGTATTGTCAGGTTTCTGCTTGACACAAGTGTGAAAACACACACGCATTCGACACAACACAACGGCAGATTGCATTACAATCATGCTGACAAAGAGAAGAATGCTGCCGTTCAGCTCCAATCGGTTTCTCGATGACGGACATATCCCATCATTAACTAGTTATGTGTGTTTGGATAGTGAGGCGGCTACAGCACCAGGATTTCTTTCCCAGGAAGAGTTTACTGGAAGTGCATGACAGACCATGTCATTAGTTTCCCAAGTTAAAGATTCCCAACATCCACTGGCAGTTCAAGTGAGGGAGAGACAAGCGGGGCTCACTGAGTACTAGGTATCAGATGACAGGAAGAGGAGCTGAGGACAACCGTGTGACACGGGCCAGGCCCAGATGGGAACTGGGCCCCAGGAGGGGGTGGGGGGGCAATGTAATGGCCAAACAGGTGACACCGAAAGCTTCTCGGAGAAAGGGTGCACGCCCCGAAAACTTAATTTACCAAAAATGTTGATGAGTATGAAACGTCTACCTTTTCTTAGTACGATAAATCATGTTGCTGCTAATAACTGGAAACACACATAACAAAGGCTTTCACATCAGGGCAGTGCCGTCCTCTCCAGACAGGGTCCAGCGAGACAGGAAGGCTATCATGCCTGAGAACATTATCAACACCCACAAAGACGGCCATTGACTAGTCGCTCGCAGACCAGATCTAGGAAACAACTGTGAGGCTGTAACAAATTATCCAACCAGCTCCACTCCGGCATCCAAGAAGATTTGATATACAAGCCGTTTGTTCTCAGGATGTTTCTGAGAAACCGTACAATGCTGAGTGACTACAGACACAATATGTAAATGATACAGCCCATTACTTTGAGAATGATTGACAAATGGAAGTTATCCTGACGTCCCCCTCAGTTTCCCACTGAATGTACTTTTAAAATAAACAATGGCCAACCAGCAGTGCTTTACAGGTCAACGGGTCAATTGGGACGAGTGCGTGCAGTGGAATTCAGTGTAGCGCCATTGTCTCATCGTCGTATTAATGAGCTGCAACGGTCTGCTCAGTGACTCAGGCGTTTTTTACAAGGTTGTGACTGTGTGTGTGTGAACTAGTGTCCTGCATTTCCTCTACAGCTTTTCAACGGGGATGTTTTAAATGAGGGCCTGGCGAGGGAGTGAAGCTGTGGCCTGGAGGATGAAGTAAAGGGAGCGAGAGGAGGGAGAACAGAGGGAGATAAATGGCAGCCATGGCAGCAGAGGGCAGTGTGGGCTTTCAAGACTAATCTGCCCTTTGCCCTTTCAAGACTACTCTGCTGGGGTGTCTGTCCATGGGGCAGCACACATACTCAGCAGAGTGTGTGCATGCTAAGGGGAAAGAGCAGTTTGTTAAAGTGCATATTTGTGTGTATTAGCAGAGGTTTGTTTAACAGTGTTTACGAGTGTGTTTATGTGCTCCAGAAGAGACTGTAAATACAAAGTGCAATGTTTGTAGACCTCACATCATTACAGAGAAGTAAAACGTGGCTATAAACATCCAAGAAGCTACGTGTGCGTGTGACACATGTGAGTAAACTATATGTTCTGGCAGTATTCCAGTCATGTGACTCCAGCTTATGGTTTTCCCCAATTATGCAATCAGACTATAGACACAGCGAACTCGTCCAGCCCCAACACACGCAAAGTCTGTAGAGGAACGCCTGCCCCAGCGCATTGGCCTAAGGTCTAGTTCATTGTTTAAAGAACTACGGGTATAATTTGAGCATAGACTAGGCCAAACTATCTAGAGGAACAAAAACAAAAAAGGGCTGAAACAACAACTTGTGAAAGTCTCTGCTCTCCTACAGAGGTCTTTATTCCAAATATTCACTAAAAGAAACAAAAGCCAATCCACCATCACTAAACACCCCAACACCCTCATTTTTCCGTTTTACTCTCGCACGCCTCCTTTCCTCCAAGTGTAAGCCCGACTCACACAGTCTCAAGCCTCTTAATCCTGTGCCAAATCTGCCCCGTCCACATGTCCCCACTCTTGCAAATATCAATTCCCGCACAATGCGCATGCACTACACACACTGTGTGTGTGCGCACTACCAGGGTGAGGGGCTCAAAGAGAGAGGGGGGGGGGGGGGGGGGGGAGACATGCTTTTGTGCTGGCCTGGACTCTTTCAGTCAGGATTTGGTTGACTGAGTAACTTGCTCGACCACAGGAATGGCGAGCCTCATTACTGCCCACTGGTTTCTATAGATAGCTGCAGTCATTGTTGTGGAATAAACTCAGAAACATGAGTGGGCACAGACTCTCCGTCTTCTTACTAAACTTCATGTCTTCATGTCAGAGTCATGTGAAGCTAAAAGCGAAAGCACCAGCAAAGATTACATGCCCAGTCATTTCAAGGCCAATGGAGTAACATGGACTGATGCTGCCCTGCTGATTGGCCGGAGCCATCGCTCCTCCCACTGAAGACCACAGTTTGAAACCCAACAGGTTCCCAAAACTCTTACACATGAATGAGACTCTAACGGGTCCTCTTCCCCCCTCCTCCTCCTCCCTCCTTCCCATTGCCCCACATCTCTGGGTTCCCTCCATTTTCCCTGGCAGAGGGACAAAGGGCGAGCAGCCAGCCCCACACAGGGCTGTCAGTCACAGGCCAGCTCTAGTTGCCCCCAACCCCCCTCCTCCTCCTCCCTGCAGCCCAGTCGGGGGATTCCTCCATTGTCCGAAAGGGCACTGCAGAGAAGAGAAAAGGGCCTGGAAATGGAAGGACGGAGACTTGAAAGAGGAAGACTTGCAAAGGAAAACAAAAAGCAGGAATGACTAAGAAGGAGAGAGAAAGGGAGCGGGGTGAGCGCTGCAGAGAAGAAAAGGAAGGTTGTGTGCAAAGTGGAGAGGAGAGACCTGAGAGAAAGGGAGTGACGGAGGATTATTAATGAAGAATAGAGGGTAGACAATAGATTCCCACAGTGCTCTGGACCCTCTGCCCCACTAATGGGGACGGAGACTTCAGCCACTGACCGACCCATTATCTCCAGGGACTAAAGACGCCTTTTCTCTCTATTAAGATCTTTGGTTAATCTAAACCAAAACACGCAAATTAACCCACGCCATCAATGTGGTTTAGTCTGGCGCACTGTGGCCCACATACAGTGTGGATTACAGCTGAATTGTATTCGTGAAAGAGCATCCATGAACAGACCTGCGGTGCACGGCTAAAGTGCACCTATGCTTTCTAATGCCGTGAATCAAATGCTCGCATCCAGGCCACAAGGCACAGTAGTAGGTGTGTGGGAGCATATCTCTTTGTGTGGCCATGTAACTGTGTACCATTGTCCAAAAAAAAGAAGAAAGAAATGGGTGCCTGTGTGTGTTTGTGTTTCATTTAAGTGGCACTTTCAGCCTTGACTTCCTTTATCCGGCGCGCCGACAGGCCACACAGAGCGAGACGGGCGTGGTCGAGCCGGTGTGAGTGACAGTGAAGCCGACTCCCCTCCCCGACACCTGCCCGGGGGACTTTGATCTTAGCAAACACCGCGAGACGCCAGGTAACCGATGACTGTCTACCGCTGCACACCACCAGCTCCAAAACTGGGGCCTTGGAAATGGGAACTAATGTTGTTCTGACACCCTTGTAGCACCTGGGCCAACTGCTGACATGATCATGCGTGGCATAAATAGTGCTCTCCCTCGTTCCTGTCCGACCGCTGCATATTCAGGGCTTTGCTGTGCCGCCATGTTTGCTTAAGCCAAGTACAACAAAATGAGTCGGGACAGAGTCAGAGAGGAATGGATGGATCCATGTACACAGTTCATGTGTGTGTGTTTATGGTTGTTTGTACACAAGTGAACTTTGGAAAAGAGTGTGAAAGGAAAACCATGACTGCTGAGGAAAAGGTGAAACTGGCTAAATACATACATACATAGCAGTAGATAATAATTAAATAAACTCAAGTAAACAAGATGAATAAACAGTAACATGCACCACCATCTTGCCTCCCGTGACCGCAGATTACTTTTTTTTTTTTGTTGACACAATAGTATTATGTTTCAGTGGATCCTGTTTGAGTACAACCCAACATGCGGCCTAGAACGTCCCACTTAAAGATTCCTATCGGACAGCTGTATATACCATGTCAGCACACCCTGTTGAATCAACAGAGAGCTTCAATCACACATGTGCCTGTTGATGTAGACTCCAGAGGGCTGAAGAGGATCTAGAGACAACAGGTGGACATGGTGTTGAGTGGCTAGGAGGCAAACACACATGGCCAAAGATCACTACGCTGGGGTTTGGATGAATACCGATGCTTGCTGTAACTAACAACGGCCATATCTCGGTGAAGCGGTTTTAAGTTGGCGTTTTAAAAATAGACTAGTAATCCCTCTAGTGTTGCCTAATGGTGAGCTAATCACTGCTTTGGTTACTATAACCGTCACGGTGATGGAGAAGCTGGCACCAGAGAGACATGTCCACGAAATAAATAAAGTTGATTAACACCAACACACTGAAGAATAGAGAAAGCACAGAGTCGCTGCCCAGATTTGCAATCCAAAACCAAATTCAAAGCAGCAGTCGAACCGAAAGCCTCGAACTTGATCTTCTCGGAGCTCCAACAAAAGGCGTGCCTGCGCTTTAAATTTCATCAAAACAATCAGAACGTGAGCTAGAAAATCAATAGATAAGAGAAAGCAGAACACAGCGTAACCACACAGATGAGGAAATAAGCACCAGCGTAGTGAGGAATCTATAGAGATGCACCAAATGTACACGGCCTCTAGAGCAGCTGCAGCATAATTTACACTAACAAATGACTTATTCATTGCGCATGACGAGACCACAAAGTGACCGCCCCCAAGGTGAGTTGTTCGCTAATACATCACTGGACAAGGAAGCTCACACTGCTCCAATGCCGATTGTACCATTTCATTGAATTAATGTCCTTCGACTCTCCAGCTCTCACACAGCAGGAATGAATGAGTCCACAGCACAGGAGGCCCTCCACCCCCCCCCCCCATCATCACATGCTCTCCCGTTCGCTTTTGTTTTTTCCCCACAAACGTGACACAAACCACCAGCCCCATTGTTTAGAGTCCACAGAGGACGTTTGGCTCTTTCCTGGATGGGCTGGATCCGGTATGTGCTCCCTGCCCGCCAGCTCGCCGCCTGTCCCACAGCGAGACTGTGCTGCGGGTGGGGGGGGGGGGGGCAACAAGAGCTTCTGGGCACTACAATGCCTCAGGCATTTAGTACACTGTCAACATAGAATGTGTATCACACACACTTACAGCAGCAAGAGGAGCTCTTTGGCTTTGTTGCTGCTTGAATCAGCGTAAATAGAGGCTCTGTGGAAGATATCCATGTAGCTCTAAAATATATTTTATTATGGAGACACTGTCAAGCATTACACCTTAAAAAGGAGATGACTAAAAGTGTGTGTGTGTGTGTGTTGTGAGTGCACAGGCGGCCTGGTACAATTGATGCATTGTACGTGTCCAGGTTGTGCCCCCCCCAGGATCATGTGGATTACTGTCTATCGTTTTCCAGTAACCATCTCAGCATTTTTCCTCTCGCAGCCGGCTAGAAACGGGTCTCTGTTTAATGTTCTCTCTCTCAGGGAAGATGTAAACGAGCCGCTCTGCTAAGAGGACAGCCCGGGCCTCGGTGAGCACATGGAGGAGCAGTAGGTCCGCAGTGACAGGAGAACCCCCGGCCCATCTGGCGTTTCTCCTCGACACCCCCGTAGCAGGCCATCCACTGTCCCTGGGAGCCTGGTCACCGTGGAGACCAGTGTTTGTTCAGCGAAGATGCCAGGGGAACAAAGCAGCAGAAAGCTCCATAGTGACGCTGGGCTGACTGAGAGATTAAAGCTGAGCGTCGCTCGGTTCAGACACTTCATCTGCTTGGAGAATAAATACAAGTGAACATCTGCACTGTGTCCTCACAGAGAAAAACACTCAGTACAAATGTGGATCCACAATACAAGGATGCCGTTACTTAAGATTACAGGGGAACCCCCGTCACTGTGTCATAGAGGCAGCATAATTACAGAGTTGTATGCGCCAGGCTTCTGCTCAACCTCAGAGAGGATCAACAACATCAACAACTAAAATACATGACCCAAGCCCAGAAGCCAGCGTGCTATGAGCCCCCAAGGGGTCGTCTCAAAAGGCCTGACGTCACCAACCCGGTTTGTGATAGCGGATCTAAAAATATAAGTCCGGGGAACCTGAATCACACTGTACTTCAAAGCCCGGATAGCACATGTTGTCCCTTTGCCAGGAGGCCATGTTCCATGTCTAACGGATGAAGTGACAGGGTCCAACACACACGTGCACACTCAGGGCGTACTTGTCGCTGACCTTAACAGACGTGTTCTGGTTTGAAAAGAGTGGGTAGGTTGCTGAGCGGCAGCAAATGCAAGCGCACTGCTCACACATTACATAGTATGCATGTAGGAGAGGGAATAAATACATCAACACTTAACAATGAATACAAAAGCTTTATTATTCTCAAACGACTTGCTCCAAGGGCAAAAGTCTAAAAATGTCTAATGTCAAGCCTTGAGATCATATCAGTCCCCTGATGTTTTTTTTTCTCTTGTGAGAATTTAGTTAAGTAAAAGTATTTTATATTAGCACATATTGAACATTCCAGTAAGTCAGTCAGTAAATCTAGTGGAATATCCCCTTGTTTCTTGCTCCCAAGCCGCCCTCGGTGTTGCGGTCATAGTAACCTTTAACCTGAGTGAATCATTCAGAGGCCTCATGAATAAGCACCTTGTGTTGTCATCACGTGTAGGACACAAAACTGTCCAGAAGGTTTTGACTCAAAGAAAATAAAGAGATTTTGCTGATGTTCTTATTTAATGTTCAAAATTAACACTGTTCCACATTCTTTGAGCTGAGCTCCAGCTAAGTATTCCCATATGTGTTTTAAACCCCAGACGCTCGTGCTCGATCTTAATTAAAACGCTGTTGGAATGAGAAATACATTCAAGAAGGGGAGACTTAAATAAAGCTTGACAGTTCATCTGAAGCAAGATGTGTCCAAGTAAAGCATCTGTGTGTGGGCTTCACCAATAGGAATGTGAGAAATTGAGTAAGTTCAAGTGTGTGTGTGTGTGTGTGTGTGTGTTGGGGGGGGCGGGGGGGCAGCAGCTTCCAGAGAGCAGGGCGAGCTCCTGGAGATTCCAGGCATGCCTGCGTTTCGTCGGACGTCACGTGCTGCAGCGCAAACACAGCTCTGCTGGGTTCAAACACAGCGCAACAAGCCTCGCACACTTTTTCCTTTTCACACTTAAAAAAAAATAAATGCAAAACCAGTATTAAGTTGAAGCTACTGCAAAAAGTAAATCTTTGTCAAAATAAAGACGCCACATAACGGAGAACTTCCACGGTAACAGAACATTCGGATTTTAATCACCGGGAGCCCAAATAAGTTTTTTTGATAACTGAAATATTACACAACATTGAAGGAAGAAATATTATTAGACAGCAGCCTGGTGGCCAAGAACAAACAAAGAATTCCATTGGGGTTCCTTTCTCGACTTAAAATAACCGACCTTTTACTACAATGCTCCATCTATCAACGACTCAGCTCCTATGTTGAGGCCATGTTGTCAACGGACGTAAAAAGCAGACCAAAGCAAGAAGGGACCCGTTAAGTGCTGTGGCCAAAACATATTCACAAGGCGAGCAGAACATCGGGGCATTCCTGCTGCACTGGAGATGAGGAGCTGCGCTCGGGGGCCTGCAGACGGGCTGATGCTCGTCACACAGCCCCTGCTTCCACTGCTCCTCTCTGCCGTGACACACGAAGGCTGCTTTGTGGTCTACAAATGAACCCTGACGTGCTCAGGGAGTGTTTTCTCACTAATCAGCTAGCAAACCGTGACAAAGTACCCTGGTTATGTCCAAAGTCACTCGGCCCGGGACAAAAACAAAGATGCTCAGGAATCAGAAGAAGTCGTTTCCCTTTAATAAACATTGGCCTGGAGACATCCTTGTTTTGCAAAGTCACTGTTTTCTCAGTTTCATACAGCAGCTTTGCTTGAGGGGAATATTTTGAGATTATATATCTGTCAGTTCTGTGGAAATGACTTTTACTTATGTCTTTTTGTAACTCGTTTGCTTTATATAAAAAGTGACAGACAACTGCTTTCACTTTCACACTGCAAATACAGATATATCATACCTAAAACTAATTACTAATAATTCACAAGATCAAAAGGGTCAGAATTGTGTCTTTTGATATGTAAATTCAGTTAGAATCAAAGCACGAGTTAAACAAGACCTTAATAGACCTAACTGACTTACGCTACCTTCTTAAAAAGTCTGTTCTTCCAGGAATATCACAAAAAAAGGTGAGCCCATAAGCACTTTTCTCTAGAGCTGCATAAAAGTCACGCTCATGAGATGAGTGGCGGTGGATTTGTCCGTGGCTGCTGACTGTAAAACAGTCTGATCTAAAAACACTGAAACACAGCGGAGAAAATTACAGCTGAAGAAACGCTGCATACTCAGCAAAGAGACAACATAATTAAATACAACATAACATGTTCCTATAACATTCAGGGCTTCTGGCTAAATCAATAGTGTGATCAATGAGGAGAAGAGATAGACGACAAAGTGATTTAGATAAGTGGAGAATGATTATTCAGTCAATGATAAGGGAGAGGAAACTGGAAACACTGAGCTCCGTTATGGCATCCAACGCGCATTTGGATTTTATCAGTCAGCAGGTAAATATTTTATGCGCTGGCACCTAATAAAAAAAATAAGTGTTTTAGTGTGTGTGTGTGTGTGTGTGTGTGTGTGTGTGTGTGTGTGTGTGGTTGGCTTCACTTATAGCAGGCCAGCTGTCTAAAGAAAGCTTTTAACACACAGACAACAAAGCTTTAAGTATCATTGACCATTGTACATTTGAGATATTTAAAATGTTAATGTCCAAGACAAACATGGCAGAGTAGGCTGTTAAATTGTTGATTTGCAGTTATGTGGATTAAAAACAGACATGTTCTCAAGCACAAAATCCTGTCTGCGATTCAGAAATACACGACGCGGTTCAGGTGAGCAATCAAAATTTTCTGGATTGGGAGAAAATATTTTCCAAATGCAACCAAATGTTTTCACTCTGTGGCGGCGCAGACGAGTCCGCCTGCCACTGAGCTGGTGGCAGATAAGCAAAAAGAACTCAAGTGGTAGTAATCCCTGTGTATATATCGTTGTACTACTTCAACATTCCCTCGTGGGTCAGTGCCACAACTTGTAAGGTTACAGAGAAACCATGTGCTCTACACCCGCTATCATCAACTCCATCAGTCAGGAGACACTTAGCCTTTGAGTGTGTGTGTGTGTGTGTGTGTATATAGGAGAGGCAGGCGAGCAGCAAAACACAAACACTGCTGCAGTAGGAGGGAGTGTACGACTATAAAACATAAGCCAAATTTTTTCCCCCTTGGACTCAAAGTTCCCGCTACGAAACAAGCGCTCCACAGCGGAGATGGTGTCACAAAAACAGGGCATTCCACGGCTCACTTGATTATTCCCACTTCCTGCTCCCAACAAAAAAAGAATCGGCAAAAAAAAAACGAAAACACGGCGTCAACAAATCAGAACCGCCCCAACCTAGAATCCACAAGAGTCCACAAGTTGTCCCTCAGAGGAAGAAAAAAAACACGTGTTTCATGTCAAAGCAGAGCAGCTCTGTTGTGTACATGAGGTGGTGGCTAATTGGTGAAATCGCCTCTCCTATCGACGAATCCGAAATAAAACACGAGTTCTTTGTATAAATCTAGCAAGTATCTGGGATGAAGACGAGGGAGCTGAAGGTACGGCGCGGTGACCCAGTCAAAGCCACAGGAAGCACAAAGAGGCCGAGGATAGAGGGGCTATCAGCTTTTAGAGTGAGAGATAGAGGCCTTCAATGGCAGTGTGTGGCCAGCAGATAAAGGGCAGCATTTGCTTGCGGTCGGTTTAAATGACATCCAGGCTGACCTTCTCCCCCCCCCCCCACCCACCCCCACCTGCACACAGGCAGGGACATCAGCTCCCTGACCCGTTTGCCTCAAAAGGGCCGTGTGAGTGAGTGAGGGCGTAGTTCCTGAGCTCCTGCCTGATCAAACGGCTCAGAAAGAGCATCCCTTTCTCTGAAGAAAGTGTTTTGGATTCAAACAACAAGACACTTGCATCTGTGGCCTAAACATGACCTGTTGAATATGTGCGATTGCAACAGACAGACAGACAGACAGACAGACGGATTACTCAAGCCGAGTAAACACCTGGCTCAAGATGACCACAAGCTGCAATGATAACAGGCTGGAAAATCACCAACCTCGTGCTTTGCAATTACGACTGGCTGGAACGTCTGTCCGTGTTTACGAAGCCGTGATGGCTGCAGTAGATGTTACGTTTTTCTTTTTTACATTTCTTACTTAGGAGAGAACACACGCCGTATTGTGTAGTAGTACAAAATAGGTTTCATATTTATAGTCAAGTATGTATGATTAAAGACTCCTGCACCCATTATTCAAAAATAAGATTTATTATACAACCAAAAGTCCTCCAAAATACTAATAAGGGACTTTTTCCCATGACCCATTTATTGACCCGACCATGAGTCTACATCCACGTGTCATTTGTAACCCTATCCACATGTTATTTTCTTCTTAGGATTTAGATTACGTGGATTCTGGCCACCAAACACTTCTTCCATCTGAGAAGAAATAAACTTTCTTGCTTGGTATTTTAATTCAAAGATTTAAGTGTGCCGGCGTTCCCTGCTTCCTTAATCTATGAGACTCCTAAGCACCGACAGCTGAGAGGATGACATCAACACACAACGGGGCAGAAATATAGAAATGGGGACAGCGATTTAAAAAAAAAAAAAAACAAGGGCACCAGCTTGTTGGTCTCGTCTTTGTGTACTTAATGCCCGTAGCAAACAAAGCTCCTGTCCTATCGCAGTGCTCCAGCAGGGTTATGCAGCGCCGCCATTGACGCTCCCCAATAGCAAACAGCTGCCACAACCACCACAGCCATCAATTATTCACCGGGGCATTGCCTTCTTGTGTACCTTTGCGGCTGGCAAACCGAGGCCCTGCGGCGAGGAAGGGTGGTGAGTAAGAGCCGCGTGAGTTGACCAGCGTTAGCTTCAGGACACGCTGCCAAAAAAAAAAAACTAGTTAATCATTGTACACATGTCATGTGACATGATACCTGGAATTGCTAGTGTGCCAAAAGTCAACGGAAGCACACAGGGTTGGACAGACCACAATAAATACCTCTTGGACGGTAAAAAAAATGTTTTTGATTTATTGTAGAGGAGTGAATTCTTGAGGCAGGCTATGGCCTGAGTTTATATAAATCCCTGCACTGTATGTATGATGTGTTCTGCGTCAGAGGGTTGACATAACCCAGTTAACGTTGCTGCCATTTCCCTGAAAAAACACCCGATTGTGAAGTGAAAGAGAGGGAAGAGAGGATGTGCACCTCTGGCAGATAGAACAAAGCAGGCGATCCGTCTATAAGTGCATAAGTCTCCTGGGGACCACTTGTTGCTCTCCCACCTGACGCTGCACGTCAGTCCTGACTCTGGGGCTCGTGGCTGCATGCCGGGGATCAACTGCCCGATCACTTCCTCCAGTGGAGCTTCCCTTCTCCTGTTAATCCATCTGCAGAATGAACTACACCCCTAACTACTACATACTCATTCTCTCACATGGGCCAACACACACACACACACACACACACACCAATGTCCCATTACCTCTCTGTCCCACTAGATTTGGGGGGAGGGGGCCAGGCAGGCAGGATGTGAGACCAGCTGGTCATCAGCTCAGACAAAGAAACCTGCTGAATGTGCTTTTGCATCAAAAAGAATCTCACTTTGTTGTTTCTTCATGGCCTCACCAGCTCTGAATCACTTTTCAGTCTGATTCTTCTAAAGGGGTGGGGGAGGGGGAGGGGGGGCAGCGTGATTGCAAAAGTTTAAAGAAAAACTCTGTTGTCTCTCACGGATATGGGTCTTAATCAGGGTGGGTGTAGAGCCATTCTCAGCCTCACACGGAGGAAGCCGTGGCTACACTTCTTGAGCTCTAGTATCTCCAGCTTCAACGTGCTTCACTACAGCAGGAGGCAGAAAGAGAAACGATGTGGTTCTACCGCAGTGAGGTCAGTGGCAGGTGTAATTTATCTTTGGTGCTGGCCTGGTTCAGCAAGTCGCTGGGGAGAGACAAACCCCGGTTCTCCTGTGAGAGTGAACTGGAAACCCAGGGAGGGGACGCAGACTGCAGAACAAGTACACTGGAAGCACACCGTGTGATGTGCACATGTCCTTGATTATTTCTTTACTTCCATCGGTGAGCACCACACTTTTGGCCTTAAAGACCGGCCGGGATGGATTACACCCACACCTTTGTTAGTATTAGTAGATGGTTGAGACCTGTTTTCAATAAGACTGAAGCTTTTAATCTGCCGTGAGCGAATATAAAGACTGATGAAACAAAGACATAAAATACAACACTTGACTATTTATGCTTGGGTAAATAAAGGCAGACCAGCAAAAGCCGAGTGAAGGCGTTTAATTTGGGTTTCCCTTGACCCGAGGATGAAGATCCACAAGGGACTCAAGAGGAAACACTTTTCATCAGCGAGTTTATGAGCTAAAAAAAAAAAAAGAGACAAAAATGGCAAAGAAGCAGATCCCACACTGAGAGGCACTGGTGTGTATGAAATGGGGTAAGGGTCACAACTGAGGTGCTATGGGCTTCTTCATGGGCGGGTGAATCCCTAATCCGCACTTTAGCCACAGAACTGTTAGCGTGCGCACACACACCAACCAACACACACACACACACACACACACACTGGCGACAGTTGAGAACTAAAACAATTGCAGTCATATGCCCTATTGATCACAAACATAGACCACCTCTTTTTCAAAAACAAAGAAATCTTTTTTTTTATAATTTCTGGTTGTGTCAAGTGTTGGGGGAGGAAATCAGTACTGTAACATATCAAGTGTTCTATTGGGTAATAGTACCGGAAGCAACATGCATAAAACCTGTTTTACAAAGTCTTACTGGTACAACACACCCATCAGGGATTAGAAACCCTATTTCAACAATGGAAAAACTCAAAAGAGGACGAGTAAACATACTTTATGTATATGTGTCAAGAGACATTTTTGGGCTGCTGCTGCCCACAGCACCTGCAGCACAGCTGGTTCCTCCAGCAGGTGTAACTGACCCACACAGTGGAGTCATGATATGTCTGCAGACCGAATGTGCTCCTGGCCAAGGGCAGTGCAGTGCAAACAGAACACACACAGCCAAGACATTTGATATATGGGAGAAGAAGGGGGGGATCAGGCTTTTGAATGGACGTCTTTGTAACCTGTCATGTGACTTGAGAATGGCTATAAAGACAGTTCCCTCTTCCATAACATGATCTTGGTGGCAGGGTCTGTACGTGGAAGCACATTGTCTCATTTCAAACTACTCTACTGAAAACCGAACAAGTTTAGGAAAGCATCGATTTGATAGTGAGGAATGCACTTTCGTGCTTCACCGTTTTGTCTCTGCAGTTTCAAAAATCAACACAGCTCTTTAAAATAAAACTACAATAAACCTCAAAAACTTAAGATGCACCAATAGCAAACCACTTGAGATTAGTTCCTGTGTAATGATAAAACAGAGCAGCATTAAGGGCTAAGGATGTAAAGAGCATGGAGGGGAATTCCCGACCAGCTGCCTACTTAAAAGGCTCCTCTAAACTCATTCCATACAGATAAGTCATACTTAATGCTACTATTTCATGTAGTATAATCACTGCTTGGAATAAATCTTGCCCTAAAATCAGACAAAAACAGTCATCGTAAATTCCTGCTTTTAAAAAATGTTTTTAACAAAGCTAAAATGGTCTTTACGTGGCCAATTAAGACATCATTACCGCAGAGGGTATAATCTAAGATTGGTGGGCGGTGTGGTGGGGGAGTCACAGCAAACCTAAGAAACCATCAGGACGTCTAAATCTCCATCTGCTCACCAAGTTAAACCCTGAGTAACACAATCTATAACCCTAGAGCACCGAACAACACTAAATGGGAATCCACATCACAATCGCTTTATTAATTGTTATCAATCCAAAACATCTCGTTAGCTGTGTGTCATGTTTAAAATATGCCATGAAAAAATGAGATGATAGAGATATACTAACAAGTCAATCAACAAACTCGTATCCGGGTTGAATATACAGCGACCGGGAAAGCACGCTCAAATGCATAAAAGAGAATCAGACATCACTGGCTTATGCGCTCATTGTGGTAATTCCATTCTTCGTACAGTCACTGGCCTTGTTCTCAACCCCTGTATGGGCCCTGACCCCTCACACCGCTCCCCCGCTGACTCCGAGGTCCAGAGAGGGCCCATACGCTTTGTGTCTGCACGCCACGCATTTGCCGGGACCACACGAGACATTCTGTCACCACGCATTTATGTCTCCTGGTTGAGGCCAGCACCACCCGGAGACCGTTGGTAAGCCGACCGTGCCAGAATATTTGGGTTGCATCTGTCATTCGGCATGTCAGAGGCCATGCACCAGTTACACTGCGGATATCTGACAGGTAGGAACTTAGTGGAGGGAAAATCACGGTCTGCAAGTAAGCCTCATCAGCCAAAGTAGGCTGTGGTTTCTGCCTAAAGAAACTAGACTGAAGATGGGTTAAATATTCAGCGGAGAGAAAACCAGTGAAGCCGAGAGCCAAGTCTGTGTCCCCAGAGTGGTTACGCATGAGGTCATATTTGATCAAATTGACTCCGATGTAAAATAATTATCCATGTGTAAAAGCTATAGCATGTCAGAACCAAAGGGTGTGTTTAAAAAAACACCATTAGAAGCAAGAAGAAGAAATGACATTGTTGTGATTCCCAAAAGGCGACAGGCTCTGTTGATTTTGTTGTGTTAACGGTCTTCATTAGTGAATGTGCCACTTGCCCCTTCACAACCAAACCAAAGCCATGAAACGTGAGAGACTGAGAACGTCTACGGACCAGTCTATTCATACTGCCCCCACGCCGCATCACAGCCACAGCCTGCCCCTTGTTCTGATCAGGAACAATGACCTGAACTGAATAAAACCAAGAGAAAGTCAACCAAGCAAGCTTTGTTCCACATCTTTGGGGAGCTATAGGGAAACCAGACCAGCAACAATTCCTCTCTACTTAAAATAAACTATTTGGCCATGCAAAAAAGACTTTTCTCAGATTTCACATAGTGGGTGGGCTCAGCGCCGCAATTCATTCCACGCATGCCTTCCCACACTGAATCCCATCCAACTGGCCAGTGATGGCCTTGCTAAAGGCAACATGTTGTGTGCCAGTTGTTTTGGAAGCCCCTTTGAACATGAAGCATCTGCAATCCTGGGCCGGCTAAAACACCCCCACCATCCTGGTCCGTTTAAATTAAACATGAATTAAACACAGGTTAATCAACTTTATTACATAGTACCCACATTGAGACTCAAGTTCGGAAGTTATTTTTGTCGTTGTTGGACATTGCTGAAATAGGGTTGTGCACTTCTAAGATGTGCAAAACTAATGCACTGCAGGGCATAATAACTAAATCAATTTCTCAACTTCCAAGGAAGCCAGGAGGGAGGTACCCTTTCTGTAAAGGATGTGGCTGAAGAGATATCCAACAAGCTTTTTCACCCGAAGTAACCTTTTGCTTTTCCAAATAGGTGCATTAAACACCAATTACGTGTAAGTGTGGGTGGTGGTGCAGTCATAATTACACCAGGACACCCAGCAAATCGGAGCAAACCATACAGCAACCTGTCGAGGAGCGAAACGCACATTTCCTGTTGACACACAGGAGGAGGCGTTCTTCTTGTGTAAACTCTGCACGGCGCATACCTTGGGCAGCTCCTTGAGCTGGTTGGCGTCGAGGAGAAGCTCCTCTAGACTCCGACTGTAGCGGAAGACCTCATCGGGGACAGTCTGCAAGTTGCAATGTCGCTTGTCCACCGACTCGACGTGGCGATTGCAGCGCCACAGGGGGATACACTTCAGCATGACCGGCCGCCGTTGGGGAGGGGGATCGGGTCGCCGGTGCTACTGAGAACCCCGCATCGGAGGGTGAAGGTCGGCGGGAGAGAGGGCTCACTCAATGTCAAAAAAAAAAAAAAAACACTCGGGGGTGTTCCCACGACGATCCGGATTTCGGGAGGCCGAAATCCAATTAGGAGACAACAACAAAAAATAATCCCTGCGGTGTGTTTGCGATATTCCCAGTTTTAGTTCAGCGGTGCTCGAGGGTTGTCGGGTTGGCCCCTAGCGTCACCCACCCCCGGAACAGCAATTACCGACACACAATAAACATTAAAAGAATAAAATACAACTCCCGCTTGGCTGAAGTGTTTTCGCACTACTCGTACTCACTTCATTCACAGAGACGGTTAGCTTGTTGTGCTACCGCCACATCCCCGCGTAAGACCCGCCGCGGCTAGCGGAAAAACATGCAGCCAACGACCCCAGCGATACATTAAACGCCGCTTCAATTAGCCCGGTCATGAGTGGTGACCGCTAAAACAAAGCTAAGAAACCCCACTTGAGTCAGTGGTTACTGGTAAACAACGACCATACGAAACGGTTCGCGTAACCCACTGAGCGAGTCGGCGGTTGAGATTAACCCCGGGCAAGGCTGCGGAAGGAAGTGCTCGTCCCCACCGGCTGTGTTGTTAGCATGCTAGTTACTGTTAGCTCAACGTCGGATAGTCGCTGCCTGAACCGCCTTTGTGCCTAGCTGCCGTTAGCTAACCGACGTCAACGAACGTTACGCGGAACGCCTCCCCAACCGGCCCAGACAAAAGCAACCCTGCGTCTTAACGTACGTTAAAATAAACGGCCCGGTTGAAATGTTTGTTTTTTTAAAGCGACGTAGGGGGTAACAGAATCGTCAGCAGCGAGTGCAGGCGTTTCAAGCAAACAGCGGCGCATCCCTCCCCTCGGTGAGCCGGGGGCAGGCCGGTGTGTCGGGTGTGGGGGGCGGGGCTTGATCCGCGGCAGCGGGCACCTCAACGTTCACGTTTACCAGCGCCTGCGAAGACGGTGCGTTGCTTAGCATCGCCCCCTAGCGGTGCGATGTGCTCGGCTTCTGTGGAAACCATTAAAACGTGTAAATGTAACCCCAGTGATCTGGTTACAGTATCGAATATAGAAGTATAAATAAACAGAACCCATGCCTCTAGGTCATCAGATTTTAATGACTTCTCAATTATTTTTGTTGCATGCTTAGAAACGTTTCTTTCCAAGGTCACACTTAATGCATCAAGCTCTTACTCATGGGGTATTCTCCCTAAATTATTAGTTTCTATTTTTCTGCACCAGGAACCTCAAAAAATTTTTAAAGTAAATTTGTGAAAAATATACATTCTAATCAAACGGTTATTATAGTTTGATAACTAAACTCACATTTAGAGCAGTGGCATTTAAGTAACTAACAGAATAGTCCTTGTTTTCCTTAGGAATCAAATTATACATGTTACAATCAGAAAACAGAAGCATGTTGACAAGATAGAAATTCAAGGATTTTTTATTGATAACCATTTATAAAAAAAAAAAAATGCATCACACTGTTTGTGGACAAACAAGAACCTTTAATTTTGGAAAGGAAAGAAAGTGTTTACATGCCCCGGGCAACTTCATTAAAAGGATAAAAAGGTGTTAAAGCAGGAAAATGTAAATGTACCACAAGATTAGATTACAAAAGTCAAACTTGCACCAACACAAAAAAAGAAAAAAAAAATGTCTTCACAGATAAAGCAAAAATCTGACAGGAAAATATTTCTAACCAATACCCTCAAATGGGGCGTTTTGACATTAATATCAACAGCAATTTAAAAAAAGAAATAAACATAATTACAGATTTCAGAGGCTCGTTTCTCTAGCTAGAGACTGTGGCTGAAATGAGTTTGGTGACATGGACGCTGGTAAACCATTTCAGACACTTTAAGCGGAGAGGTCACTGCTGTTGAAGCGATCTTGGTCATACACCTCTGCGACTACTTTGCGACCTCCAAACCAGCGGTCGTTGAGGGCCTGGATGGCTTTGTTCATCTCTGAGGCCATTGAAAACTCTACAAAAATTTTGACAATGACATCTGCATCCTCTTCTTCTCCTTGCTTTTCTTGGTATATGATGACTCTGTTGACGGCGCCAAACTTCCCACACTCTTCCGTCACCTCCCCCTCCAGATCGTCGTCAATGTCCTCTGGGCCAACCATATTTCTAAGCACCATGACCGTGGACTGGAATTATAAATAATAAAAAAAAAAAACATTCATTATTTCTGAGAAAAAAACTTGAGTCAAACAAAAGTAGTTTCTTCAACCCAATCGCTCACCTCTGATTTTCTGAGCAGTTTCTGCATCACCATGTGTCTGGCACTGCTGCCCGAGATGCTCATGTGTTCTTGGTCGCTCAGCATCTCCTGGCCTGTTCCATCCTGCAGCGATTCCTCCTTCTCCTCCTTCCTCTCTAGTTGGTTGGCGCTGCCAGCGTGATTAGACAGGACTGGAGGCGACGCGAGCACAGGGTTCACAAGACCAACCTGGGGGAGCACTGGTATGGGAGGACGCACTGGCGTCACACCTTCATGGGATAGGCAGACATGCAGGTCAGTCAAATCAAGTGTGCAAACAAACGAGAAGAAAAGAATCAGTCCGGTATTTTTGTGCCAATTTGACACGATAATCCAACATAATTACTATGGCTCAACTTTCATCTTGTCAATCAAACACGTATTCATGGCTTGTGATTTGATACAATTACAGTAAGACATGTTTTGATCTCTTTAATGATTAAAGTATTGAGTCATCTGGCGGACTGTACCAGTTGTCCCAATACAGGTTAAGTGATCCACATTGAGGAGGTTTCCTCATTCAGGAATGTCAGACAAAAATCATTCGGTGTCTTCAGAGCTTCACGATGCCTTCTACAAATATCACCATTTACTCACGTTTTAAGGTTGCAGAAAAGAGATGGAGGCTTTACGTCTCAGCAACAATGAGGGTAGCATTAAGCTAAACTCAGACTTAATGCTCCCATGAAGGAGGTATGCTTTACATCAAGCACTGATTTATTTTGTTAACATTTGTGGGATGAAAAGACAGTGGTCCATTGCAATGATTATGCATTATTCAGCTTTTAACAATAACTAGGCAAAAAAATCCTATTGCTGATGCTACCTGAAACCTGTCAAAATTATCATGTTGGAAACCTCTAACCGTTAATAGAATGAGCACTCTCTCATGTCTTGATACACACCTGTGATGACCCCTGGTGCCTGGGCAGCCATAACAGCCTGAGGTATTCCCATTTGCTGACTTAGAAGCTGGGGCGCGGCTAACGCCCCCAGGACTGAAGCACCGGCTACAGCCTCCTTAAGAGAGGGGGGGCCGAAGACATTAGGTAAGGGAAACACACAGAGCACAGCACAAGGCAGCACAGTCAACAATCACACAGCATGGCACAGAGTGAGCTCGACCTCGCCCCCCTCTAGTGAGAGCAGAGGTCACAGACTTTACCGTGATACAGAATCACCAAGTAATCTTAGCAAGTCATACTGCAGTAAAAAAAAAAGAAAAAAAGACAAAGAAACATTTCCTTCAAGAAACATAATACCAGAACGTCTTGGTTTATCATTGTTACCGTCCTCACGGAAAAATACTGGGATTGTATTTACAAACAAAGACATGACAGTTAATGAGGAGGTTTTATCTCATACAATGTACACTATTCAAAAAAGGACACATTAAACTTAAAGAAAAAAGATCACGCCCAGAATATCTTATTATACAGGGCTGCTAAATTGACACAAGGTCAGGGCAAATATTGTTTTCATGCCATCCTACAAGTGATAAACAATTCAATGCCCATAATATCTGTGCTTTCTGTGTCAATTCTAGCTAGGTCTGGGTTATATTTACCTGGAAGGCCATTAAATCCCTTTGGAAGGGATTCATACTTGCCTGGGCCGTTATCTTAGCGGTGGCTGCCGCTGCAGCCACTGCTGCAGCAGGCGGCAGACCACCGGGGGTCGTGGGGGTCAGTAGGGGCATGGGCGGGGTCACTGCTTTGCCCACCCGTAGGTACTGACCCCCCAGGTCAAAGAGGTTCATAGAAGAAACAGCGTCCAGGGCTGACTGAGGCTTTTCATACTCTGCAAGTGAACAATAGTAGTAGTAGTAAACAGCGGAGCACTGGCAACACAAAGAGAGCGAGCGAATGAGGGGCCCTCCAGCTCACCGATGAAGCCAAAGCCTCGGTGTCGCCCTGTGGTGGGGTCTCTGGCTAACGTGCAAGACTTGATCCTTCCGAAGGCCTCAAACACACTCTTGATGTCATCGTCTGAGAGGTCGGGGTGGACTGATGCCACGTAGATCCGATTAAAGGCGCGCGCCTCCTCTGCCAGTTGGTCAATGATGGGTTGCGCCTGACCGATGTTACTTGGCCGCCCAACCTATAGCACAGATCATACCAGCAGGGCTACTGATTAAGGTTTTTGTTGTTTTGTTTAAAGAACTAACCATGAACGCACTACCGCAAAACCCCATGTCCCTGCAGCGCTAACTTTTTGACATTCTCCGAGTTAAATTAAAGCCACTCTCCTCTTACAATCATAGCACAATGCTATCCGGGAAAGTATACTCTGGTTATTATTACGCCTAAAAAGTTATGAGATTTTAAAAGGCATGAAATGCCATTTTATCAGTCATACACTGGCATAAAATAAGGCACAAAATACTTTGCATATGTAATTAAATATTTTTAGGACATGACCTTGACACTAAACTTTTGAGTTTTGTTAGGATTATTTTGCTGATTTTTCTTATTTTTTTAATTAATAACCCACCCACCCATCTAACAAGGTTTATTTAGGATGTCCACCTGCTGAAAATTAATTTAATTACTGTACTAAAACTTTATTATTATGTAGATTTGTCAGATTGAGATTTTATTACACCAGTGACAAAATATACAACTTTCCACTTATGTAATGTCAATTATTACTTAAGTTATAAAAACGCAAAAACTAGGCTATTCTGGAAATGGCGGCAAAAGTATCAAAGCAGAGAACTGCAGCGTTATTTCAAAACAACCACCAGCTCAGCCAGTCACACTGTGCGAGCACGGTGTGACTGGCTGAGCTGGTGGCAAACCGAAAGGGGGGGGGGGGGGACCGCATTTAGTTTATTCACGCCAATTCTACGCAGCCTGACATCTTCCTCTCCCTGTGCAAGACGAGCATCTAAGTGCGACTGGGATCTGTACTACAGATGGGGCGGCCAAGCAACACCAACCAGGCGCAGCCCATCATCAGCACACCATGGACACAGAGCGACGCCACGCGCCGCTGGGCATCCTACTGGAACTGGTCACTAAAATAGCTTTGATGACATCATGGAAGCATAACACACAACAGACAGTATTCTCAACATACACCCAAACACACACACGAACCTGGAAATCAACAAAACACAGAAAAACAAAGAAAAATGGGTCACATAGGAGTAATTTCACCTATAATTCAAGCATCACAAAAACAGTTAATCAAGAAATTCCATTAAAAAAAACACAAGATTGGAAGTATTAAATGGTTTTTTGTTGTCCGTAGTGTACCCAACATCTTGAGAGGTACTCCTGTGCCCAGACAACGTACCTTAATGTTTCGCCCCCCCAGCATGACTGAGTTCATCTGCTCCAGAGCCAGCTGAGCAGCCTCGGGCACATCATACTCCACAAAGGCGAACCCCTGCACAGTCAGACAAAATGTAAGAGAAATAGAACATACAGCATTATATCAAACTGGGAAAGCAGACGTTACCCCAAAATTACACTGACCTTGTGTTTCATTGTAACAGAATCCCAAGACATGTCAATGCTCTTGATTGGGCCAAAAGGGGCAAAGGCCTGTCTGATGGTGTCCTCACCAAGCTCATAGTATATGGAGCCCACATACACCCGACACATGATGGCCAGGGCTCGCTGCCGCTGAGCTGCCACCTGCCAACCAGGGATAACAACACGTAAGCCTTGGAGAGCAACAGAAAGGAGGCATAAATTATAAATCTGTATCCTCTACCATGCTTGCTTTCCCCCCCTGAAATAATTAAGAGACCAATTTCCAGTTAGGGGGTCTGGGCAGGTAAATAGGGTAATAATGTGGGACTGTAATCAGTAGACACTTAGTGAAAAATATGTATAACAGTTAAAACTATGGATGGCACCACTTGTAATATTTAGATAACCCAAATAAATATGCAATAAATAGAACGACTTTTCTGTCACTACTGAACAAACATATGGAGAAACCACACTGAAGAAATTGACATGCACAGCCCTCACAAATATTTGGCTTCAGTAACTAACCTTTAGTCCGGGGATGCAAGTAAGGTAACAAAAGTAATCGTGGAGTTCAAGCGAAATCAGTACGCCCTGATGAATGCATTTTAAACTTTCTTCAAGTCTAAAGGGGAATGATGGTTTGAACACCCATGTGTGCTGTGCTTGTTACTGATGCCTTCAAGTCAGTCTGTTTCTGTTATTCAATTATTTCACCAACAAAATGTTCCTGATTCCTTTGACAGCCAAAAGATCCCTGTTGCAGCAATTCTCATATTTGGGTCCATTAAAAAAGGGATTGTTCTCTTTGGTCCCATACCAAGAATGTTCCGTTCTAAAATTGAGCAAATGCATATTCTTCGAGATAAGTGACTTCTATACCATTTACCAAGCTCATTAACAGCCAAAGATATTAGCCTGCTGGCTTATTATAAACATGAAGGCAAATTTGTGACTTAAGTAATCAAGTAACAAACGATTCTTTGGTTAACAGCAGTTGACCTAAAAATGATTAGACATGGTTACAAGTAGACTGGCAGAAGTTTTTTAAATATGCATTTGTTAGTTATGAATGGGGCAACTAGTAAAAGAACAATCCTTTTCCATTGGTATGCACACAGAAAGATAATTTAATAATCTATTGACCGATTGTAACGGTGAGAGGGGATCTCCAAAGCCCATTGTCACTGCTGCCATCTGAAAGACAGTAAAGACGAAAAAGGTGCTGAAAAGAAGGTTAGATATCCCCTAGCTATGCTTTTGTTTAAAATAGTCATTTTTTTGCTAGATAGACAAAAGATGTAAGATTAACACCCAATTAAAACCACCTTCTAAAAAACATAGTTTGGCTAGTGAAATTTCCCATCTAAAAATACAGACCAGCAATAAACAGACATGCCCCTTTAAATTTCAAAGCATTTAAGATAATTAAATCTCTCTTGTTGACCTTATCCATCTGGAAAGAGCAGAGGCAAAAAGCAAAGGGCAAATGTACTACAGCTGTGGAATTTTTCACAGCATTAGAATCAGGATCAGAAACATTTATTTTACAGGTATGTTGGATGCACAAAGAAATTGTCATAGAAAAAAGTGTCATAGATGGAACAAAGGACAATAATGTACAATTAAATTGAAGAAAGGGAGTAAGACTTCCTAAAGAGTTTTAAATAAACCGCTTCTGATTTGAGATGTCTGAATTACAAACGTAGAAAAATACAAAAGATATTCTGCCCCAATTAAGACACCGAGAAAGTCCAAACTTTTTGATTGCAAGCTACAAAAACATTTTACACATCTCACCTGCAGGTTGGTGAGCTGTTGCTGCTGATGAGCAATAGTTTGTTTCACCAACACACTCTTAATGCTTTGTTCCATGGCATACTTCTTTGCCTGGTAACAGGAGAAAATACATTACATTCAAATTTCTCATGAACAAACACCTGTTGTAACCTTATGGCTAAGACTGAACATTTACCAACACTTTATCGTTGACTATTTCTGCCGTTTTTTCCCCTGGCAACAATAACAAAAAAGCGACTCATGTACTATCTATTATGAGGAGGAATATTCTAGCACATAAGTGATTGTCAAACATTCAAATAAAGCCTTATCTTACATGTCAGATGTATAAAAAGCTAATTATAAATGTTACTTAAAAAAATATATATATATAAAGAAGAAAAAGGCATCCAATATGGAGGAAATACCCAACTACAAACTAAAATTATGTTGCTTTATCCAGGAGAAATCAGGATAATTAAGTCCTTGAGTGACCATTATGCAGGTAGATAGTATGATTTAGACATACAATACACACGCTGACTGGTAATTATATCATTAATGTACATTTAATCGGATAACAAATTGGGGGGGGGGGGGGGGGGGGGGTGGTGTGTCCCCTACCCTCTGAAGTGCCTCCTGCTGCTCTGGGGTGAGGGGCGGCAGGCCCAGCTTGGAGCCTGTGCCCTGTCCATTCTCCATTGTCAGAGCTTCACCTCCCTGCAAATCAGAAATCCTACTTTATTTAGACAAACAGTTTGAATAACATGGATATGGTCTAAGAAACAACTGCCTATACATTAAAACGATAATTTTCAAATAAAGTTAATTGCAATCAGAACACATCACCGCACATGTTTTAATGCAATATGCTAGCATATACAGGACATACATCCGGACTTAAACCAGGTGGGACCGGACGAACTCCTTACCTACGCAACCCGCTAATGGCTGGGTCCACCAGACTGAGGCAGGAAAACCCCCAAGGGGAAGAGGACTGATGGGGAAGCTTTAACAATTCAACAAATTCTAGGGGAAATAAGAAATGCCTTCAGACTAACAATAAGAGAAACAGCCAGCTTGCATTATTTTACATTGCAATCTTCACATAGCCAGCCCGTATTTCCCTTAAGTCCGCTAACGTTAGCTCGGTGCACATGAATGCTAAGTAAATGGTGGTTGTCGTCATAAGCTAAGTTTGCTAAGATAAGTAGCAACAAAGGGCTAAATTTAAACCGTAGACAAATCACTTAAACCGTTTAGCTTAATTCGATGTGGACATTAACTACATAGTTAATATAATTGATAAGAAAATGATCGTACCTGCATATTTATAACCAAAATAAACGCATTATGTGGTTCGCGAGGCCTAGTTTCTATTTAGCTCGCGTTATCTTTGTTGCTAGCAAGGAGCTAGCTAACGGTAGGCATTCATTACGATCGCGCGTTTTTTCTTGTGAAATATACTTTCGATTTACAGGGTATTTAGTACAAGATATATTATACCAAACATCACTAAATACTTACGCAACCGCCAATGTGGCTGAAAAAGTGTTAGAGTGCTTTTTTTTTTTATCAAGGAATGTATTTACCGCAGTCTCCGTAACCGCCATGAAGCACACCGTCTTAGAGAGGCCCTCGCTCTTAAAATATCGCGAGATCTTAGAGTGTTAAACGGAAAATATCGCGATAGTTTAACGGTGACGTGGGACATGGGCGGATGTGGAGCGTCGACTATAATCTCCATACAAAGAAGGTCGTGGTTTTAACACAAGTTTTATTGCGACCCAACAGAATATGTGAATTTCTAAAGCGTTTCTACTGCCAATGTTTTAATCGAGGCTTTATTTCAATTCACACCGTATTATCTTCACATTTAGTTGCACATTTTGGTAGTTGTTAATCCGACCCTTCGTTTGATTTCATGTTTACTTGATGGAGGACAACACATCATGCATATACAATTGCGAAGCAACTATCCAAAAATATCATTAATACACAAGTTACGTTCTTTCCTAGAATGATAGGCTTTGATAGTAGAAAATATCTCAACCAAGGTCACTGCTACTCTACATAGTGAGAGACTTCAATGGGACATGTTATCCTATTTTAAAAATAACTGTTTTTATCATTATTAAGTTAAATTGACCAAATAAACCATGTTCATTTCAAAATCAATCAAAACCATTTATTTTTTAAATTTGATTTCAGCTCTTTTCAGTTTGTTGACAGAGGAATAAATAACATTTTTTTTATTGTGCATTTCAATAAAAAATTAAAATCAAATGTATTTCTCCTCTCCTTTGCTCAATTTGTTTTGATTAGCCATATGTGAATATAACCGACTATGATGCACTATGATAGGACCAGAAGAGAAGAAGTGAGGAAAGAGTGAAATGGAGATGCCAACGATCGTAAAAATGATGTTGGATTCAATTTAATTGATTTTAATCAAATGTGTTATTTGTCAACATCATCACGTGCTCAATACATACCACAAAATGTATTAGTGTATTGTGCAACATTAACCCCAGTCCAATAAATAAATAAAACATACTAATAAATTTCAGACATGTCACATGTTGTATTGTCTTTTATTTAATTGTAGTAGCCTCTATATTTAACAAAGGTTTAAGTATAACACATCAAAAAGGCAAATTTCATTCAACAGCTTCACGAGAAAACAAGTAATTTCACATAAAATGAGACTGATATGGATGTTTTCTTTCATGTTCACAGTCAAAAACATTCATTTTCTTGGTCAGGTCCCCTGCGAAACGGAACTGTGACTGACAAAGGCAAAATGTTAAGTTTTGAATGGTTGCAGGCTATTAAGACATGCAGCATACTAGATCAAAAGAGAGCAACGGTGGCACTTATTTGTGTGTGAAAATGTGTCAAAAAAAACTAAACCCCTTTAAAAGCCACGAACAAATATTGTACACCACCCTCCCCTAAGTCGCTGACGCTGTCGGTGAGAATTCATGATTCCCGTCTTCAGAGACACGGGAAGTAAGAAGGCCTGACACAGAGTAGAGTAATAAGTACTGTAAGCAATGACTGTACAGCAGTCGACGTGAAGCCACGACTTCACGGAACTGGGAAACGAATGAAGCCAAGCTAAATGAGACCCAAAAAACAAACAATTACACTGCTGCGACCAGGCAGTTCACCATTGCTTTGTTTTTGTGCTCTGGTTTCGTAAAACGAACAATCCGTCATTCTTTAAAAACGGCGCCAAGGTTGGACTCGTGTCAAGAAAATTCCCGCAGAGCTGAGGGAGTGCTTGCTGTTTTTTACGTTTTGTGTGCACAATCAATTCCAATCGATTATCGCCTGCAGCCCGTGTAAACCTCCAGACCAGAGGCGAGCGTGTGTTGACTGTTACATAAAAGACAAAAATGCTAAAATGATACATTCCTAAAGATTTTCGGGGGTAGATTCTTCCTTTAAAACCTCCTCTAGACACAAAACCCGTTTGGCATTCCACAGTATGCTCAGGTGGTTTGGAAAATACCGCAGAAGTGGCCAACTGCAGTAATATTAAACAACACATTTTAAACAAGTCGTAAGCCTACATCACCATCACACCTCCTGCCATTTATACAGTATAAGACTATTATCTTAGTTCACGCACTTCCTGTGATCTATTACGATGAGCTGCAGCTCATTCCAAGCTCACATCCACAGTTCCAGTATAGAAAAGGCTGAGGCTCACGAAGGAGGTGCCGTTACTGGGAGTGGGGGGGGCGAGCTCATCTTCACACGCAGGCGTCTGGTTTTTAAAAGTCAGCCCGGATCGGTTTCAATTCCAAATTGCGACGTGTTATGGGGCCGTTTCTTAAGGGAAATATTGCCATTTCAGGCACTTTGCAAGTCTTTGGCTTTCAGGGCGCTTTCGCGCGGGGGGGGGGGGGGGGGGGGGGGGGGGGGGGGGGAGAACCCTTAAGAAAAGAGAGGCATCGTCTCATTGCTCGTCACTACATCTAGGCATGGTGTGATTCTCTCTGGGAGCCCAGTTGGGTGTGTTAACTCTGTGACTCTGTAGGAATTTTAAAAAGAAACCGCTCGTGGAGAGCGTCTATTGTTCACAGTTGAACATAAATAAATAAGTTAACTGAATGAGTAGTGTCAGTGCATGTTGGACGGAACAATAAATTCCTAAAACTGTCATGGGCCGAGTTCTTTCTTGTACAGGAGAGAGGCTGCAGTAAATGGCTCCAAAGAATAGCATCACCAATCAAAGTGGCCCTTGGAGGGGGCTCATTAAAAGTCCTTCTGAAAACCCCCATCTGCTGCATCTCTGAGTAAAACGGATTCGTTTCGAGTAGCGGCATTATGGAAAAGCTAAATCTTCCACCGCTTTGCTTCGTGGGCTCGCTGAACACATCCGGGGTCTCCGCCCCCCCCACCCCCTCCCCCCGCCAATCAGAGGTGACTTGGGTTCCCGGCGTCCCCTCTTCTCCCACTGGGATGATTTCCGGGTTCGCCGTCCTTTCCGTATTTGTGCCTCCATTCTTCAGCTCCCCCACTAAGTGCGGGCCGTCAAAGCCCGGGGCGTCTCTGTCTGGGCCAGCCGCTGCTGTGACCACCCCCCCCACCATCACCACCACCCTCCCCCTTCCTCCTCCTCCTCCTCCTCCTCACTGAGTGGTCCCGGAAGCCAGCCCTCGGACCCGGTGACGGCAGATGGCGTCCTCAAGGAACCCTGCCACCTTCTCGCTGTCCTCCTACATGGGACGATCAAAAGATGAGGAAGGTGAGAGAGGAGATGCTGAAACTCACAGTATATGTTGAAGAACAAACACAACAAGGCTTTTTTATACCTACCTCATTAATGAAGGCGTAGTGAACGAGCTCACTGGCGAGGTCTTTGGAGGAGTCGGCTGAAAGATTCATCAAATACTTTTTAATGATCATTTTAGGTGATATTTTTGTTTCTACATCAAACAGTCCGCTAAAAAGACCAAAATGAAGATTGATCCCACTAACCACTGCCACTAATGGCACCATTTGGACACGCTGTTGGCTAGTTACCACATGGGTAATGTGGGCCTGGGAGATACAGAAAGGCGGTGGAGGTCGGACTATAATGGCCGACTGGCGCTTTGGCCGGTTTTTGGTCTTTTTGATGGAATTTGTGGACATTGTGGAATTAGAGTCGTGGCGAACTTACTTGGAAGAATGTCACAGCTAAGCTGCCTATGAAGTTTGTCGTCCATCTTCAGAAACAAAGAGAGCTGTGGAGGGATCAAAAAGTCCAATTTAAATCAAGTTTAATCACCAGAACCGACTCATCGACGTTAATGAAGAGATGGAATTCTGTTTCTGGACAAAATGCCAATATGTTTAATAAGTAAAGAGCCCAACAAAAGAGTAAATACCCCAAAAGTACCTATAATACTATGTGACTCACGTGCGTTTTGGTCCCTTCTTCATTTGACTCCAAATTACAGTGAATCTGGACAACCTACAACAGGGAATTATATTATATATATTATAATATTGCTGAACCTGATTAATATTTCATGGAGTTGTCAAATATGAGGCTACTGTGTAATTTAACACCATTTCGGTGGCGTCTGAAAGTCTCACCTTCCTCGATTCTGTCTCCTGGGGTTCAGGCGTCGGCGTCTTGACCGTCTCCACCTGCTCCTGGGACAAGGACAGGGCTCGGGGGACGGGGTGAAGCCGGGAGGAGGCAAAGTTCATCAAGGGGTAGATCCCGTTCCTGAAGGGGGGGGGGTGGGGGGGCGGGGACAGGACACAAAAGCGTTGAACCTCGCGCTGCGGGCGCCACGCCCGCCGACGCAAAATCGGGAACCGCCGCACTTACTTCACATCCTCCAGAAACTTGTCCAGCTCCAGAGGGGACACGTGGGAATATCTGCGGGACGCGAGGAGAGACACACACACACACACACACACAGGGGGGGGGTGGTCAGGGCGTTTCATGGACCAGGAGCCAGAGATGCGAGCCGCTTGTTGTGAGGTTTTACTTGAGCTGCGCTCCCTCTCGGTCGTCGTGCTTAATCTCCGCCATGACGGCGTTGGGGTCGAAGGACTTGGTCTTCTCCTCCACACAGTTTTCCGGGAGCAAATCTGCAGACGCAAAGAATCAGCCGAACGCTTTTGTTTGTCTGGGGGGGGGGGGGGGGGGGGGGGGGTTCGGGTGCATTTTTTGTGTGTTTTTTTTTCGGACAGACTGTGTGGCGGCGGCGAGAAACTCACACTGGTTGTTGATGAGGCAGTGGGCGGCGAGCAGTTTGAGGGAGTGGACCTCGAACAGGACGCGGTGGAACAGCAGGTCGTGAGCCGTGGGGCGGAGCTTGGCTTCGTGGCGCAGACAGGACTGGGTGAACTCCTGCGAGAGAGAGCAACCGGTCCGACGCGTGACCACAAGACTGCACCGAAAGGGCCCGTTTTTTTTTTGTTTTTTTTTGGTGGCGTCTGAGGGAGCGTGTGTTTAGGACGCCATCGTGTTTTTCCGATACTCACTCTCATGAGGGGGTCTTCAAGAGATTGACCGGCATTGACGATGGCCTCCTTGGACACAGCAATATCTCCGTTGGCCTGGATCTCCAGTACCGCCATCTGGAGGAGCAAACAACCCGTTAACACAATCACACGTTAACACACACACACACACACTGAGGGGAGGGCCGGTCTCTCTCACCTCTAGAGCACAGATGCCGAAGGAGAAGATGTCGGTGGCATAATCGTCTTCGCCGGCTAGAATGGGAAGAAGAAGAAGAAGCAAAGAGGAAGAAGGAAGGTGAGCTGTGGAGAACAACTCAAGTTTTCGGGGGATTAAACCAAATTCACCAAAAGGCGAAGTGATGACTGAATTTACACTTTTGGGGTTAGTCAGCCCGTTAGGAAACCAATTTTCGATTTTGGGAAAACGAGCCACAGAAAGCTCCACACACACAACCTGCGCTCCATCTCACTCACATCCGTATTCCGGAGCAAAGAAATGAAGATTCCTCTGCTCGTCCCGGTGCTGCCTCGCTTTACTGTGAACGCTGGCATCCGGGAACACTGGTTAGAGAAGGCACCAAAAGCAATGCATTAGATGAAATAAGACGAAATAAGACGATGGGTGTGACACGAGTGAAATACCCAGACCCAGAAGTGATCTGTATCTTACCATTAACAAATAGCCGGTGCCACACTGTGGAAAGAAAATGAAGCACAGTTGAGATATTTATTCTCTTTTTGTAAAAAGAGATGAATTTAGTAAAGCCCACGTTGAGGATACAACACGGGTTTCCTAAACTGGTTGTAGTAACACAAAAAGCTCTGCAGGGAGCGGACCTGAGCCGATCTTGATGAGGCCGTTGTGCTGAATGAAGATGGTGTCGCAGGTCAGGTTGGCGTGGATTATTGGAGGCTCGCAGGAGTGCAGATAACTGCCAGTGAACAATAAAGCGTCCAGTTTAATGTGAAGACTGGGGCAATATAAACCTGTCATGTTTAAATCCTGAGGGGGAGGAACCAGTCAGTACCTGAGGGCCGAGAGAATCTGGGTGCACCATCTCTTCCAGGCCTAAAATGAAGTGGAACAGAGCAACATGAAGACAAAAAAAAAAAAAAAATCCCTCTCCAACTCTCAGGAACATAATGCTGAGAATACCAAACAGACCCTAACCCCACACAGCAGTAAAAGACAGAACGGGGGAAGGATAGAGGACGAGAAGCAGGTTTCTAAGAGGCGTACGTCTGAGCAGACTGAGCACCCAGGGCATCCTGTTACATCATCTCTAATCCTGCAGGGAGTATGGATCTGAATAGTGATCGGACTGCAGTACTGTGAGACACCACCGGGGGGGGGGCGGGCCCACTGACGCCAGCAGAAAGAAAACTAACCTTTACGTTCATCGTCTTGTGGTTCTTCTTGGTTTTCTTGAGAAACTGCTTTAGGCTGCCCGACGACATGTACTCTGTGATGAATATGACCTGCGGGGACGCATATGGAGTGGAGTTAAAGGTGGAGTGGTGTGTGTGTAGGGTGTGGAGAAATAACAACAAGACACCAAGAAAGACTGGAGAGGATTAGGAAAAAATCGTACCCTCGCTTGGCTCTCCTTCATGTCCAGCCAGTACTTGTGAAACTTGACAATGTTGGGGTGTTCGACCTGCATCAGGTTCTCAAACATCTCCTTGATTGTCTCCTAAAAAACACATTCACTTTACGTCACGGGCCGCGTAGGGTCATTGAATCCCTTCGGACTTTACCGATTGAGCTTGATATGTTGGTCCTCTGCGTGATCAGTAAAGATACGGAATAAACACTGTCCGTCTCGGGTTTACCTCTTGTGCTTTGAAGACCTTCTTGTCAGAGAAGAGGACCTCGTTCCACACCACCTCCACGCCCTCCTCCGTGTCCATGGCCAGGGAGGCACTCTCCACACCTGGGACATTACCTTGGCTCACCTGCAGGGGGCAGACGGGCACAAACGGCAGCACTTCAGCGTGATGCTAACTCTGCAGCTGCAATATTCATTTATTGCTATTCTAATTTAAAGATATTAAACCTGCATTGCTGGGCTCCACAGTGAGGTTTAGAAGCCACTGCCAGGCCTTTATTTTGTATTTATCACTTTAAAATAAGAAGCACTGACGGCAACCAAGGAACAAGAAACGGTTGCTAACGGCAACCTGGCCTACATTGCCCCGAATTAACCGATCAACGAGAAACGACATCATTTGGAGACGTGATAATGGAGTCTCACTTTAGCTCTGCATGTCCAGCCTCTTCTGAAGGGGAAACAATGTGTCCCTTCAGCTGCAAAACCCGCTCCATCTCAACCAGCTGCTCTCAAACTGTGTTCACAGGAGACGTTTGGCGAGTGTTTTCTGCGTGAACAGAACCAGTAAAACAAAACCAGCAGGAGACTTTGCAGTGGCAGGAATGAAAAGCACTGACGTCACCCCTGTGTTTATCATATCTGATAAACATTTTTTTTTTAAAGATTTGACAGCCGCTGTTAATAAAAGTTTTTAACACGCCATCTTAAATGTGGCCCAACCAGCTCTAACACGGATTACAAAAGGAAGGGGGGGGGGGCAGTGGCTGGTTTTAACAACCAGCAGACGCAGACTACGCTTTAAACTAAAGACTGCAGCTCATCACCGGTTGTTGCAGCCTCAGCATTACTTGGCAGACCTGCATCTATGCAGCAGAAGTACCAACAACAATGATGCAACCTACTGATCCTCAGGAAGTAACTGGGGAACAAATGGTTTCCACCCGTTGGTTCCTTCTCCTGGTGTGGACGGGTTGGTTTTCTCCATTTTAAGAAAACGATAGAGTACTTTTTTCCCCCCCCTCAGACTCCAGGACCTCGACCTCTGACCCCACAATGGAGAGTCAGAAGAATTTTTAAAAAAAAAAATCAACAATCGACTCCAATCACCGCAACCACAGAAGCCACTTTAGCTGTTGGGATGATTTATTCGTGATAAGAAACCACATGTCTGGCACGTGTGTTGCTCCAGCTGTGAATCTCGCTTTGCAAAGGGAAGGGGGAACAAATAATCTCACTACTTCCACTGATAGAAGAGATGATAATCGGAGAGAGGGAGTCCCTTTTCGACCCTTCAGAAGCTACCGGAGGGGGGGGGGAAGGAATTCGGTCGGTTCCCCCCCCCCCGGCGTCAGGGCTCGGCTGCTGTTTATTATCTCTGGAAGTTGAGAAACACTCGGCCGCCTGTCCCAACGTTCACTTCCCCGGGAGTTTTTTTTTTTTTTTTTTCTTTCTGCTCGGTCGCCGTAGCACGAGACTGGTAAACATCACAGTGCCGCGCCGTGATTGGCTGCAGGAGAGGGAGGTGGGTTTAGGGTGCGGAAAAAAGGGGATTTAAGGGGATTGTGTGCTCATGTCAGGACAAACTTCTCTTCCCATGTTTGTTAACTGCACGACGAAGCCGGGTGCAACCGGATCGTGAAAAAAGGCTGACAGGCGAACCGGTCATTACCTCACCACACATATCTCACCCCGGGGAGGAGGAGCAGTGGTGGATCAACGGCACGGGGGGGGGGGGGACAAAACAGAGAAAAGGGACGACAACGTTAAACCTCAAATGATACCTTTCCCCCTCCGTCAGTGCAACTAAGTCCACTTTAATCAGGAATCAGGAATCCTTTATTGACATAATATGTCAGACATAGATGGAATTTGGCGGTTGGCAGAGAGTACGACAATGACAACAGACAACGTAGTGCAGGAATAAGATAAAAATATGATAAAATATAGTGAAATATAAAAAGCTATATAAAGCTACGGGTTAGTTAAGAAATAAAGATAAAAATATAAATAAAAATAACGATAACAGAAGGAAAACAGAACCGGCGAATGAAAAGTCTATAAAATTACCCACAATACAAGTACATATACATATGTATATATATATGGATATATATATATATATCCATATATACGGTATATGCAGATGGGTATTTGTCTATTGAAGCGTGCAGCGGACTGGTGGCCCAATCGAAGCCTCTTCAAAGTTCAGTCTACAATCTACTGACATGTTTAATATTGTAGAACAAACCGTTCTAGTTGACAACAGACTTTATTTCAGACAATCTCACCAAAGACAAAAAACAAGAACCCGGGAAGTGAACAAAGGAAAACTCATTTCCGGGTTCTAGGACTCTCCTGCAGCCCCGTAAGTAAACAAAGCTTTACGGACTCCATTAAAACTGCCAGGCAATAAATCAGTTCATAAAATAAATCAGTAATTCAGGTTTTGAGAGGTTTGATGACTGCGTGGAACCTTTTTAGAAGGATGTAGTTTGTGGTGCTGATGGAGTCTAACATGTTATACGGTGTTTGCCCGGTACACACACACACACCGGGCATTAAACAGCAACGCGGCCGCTCTCACAGCAGAGGCCTCGCATGAGAAAGAGCGTCTTTGTCCGCGTGGGTCCGGGCTTTGTCTCCCGCGGCGTCAGAACCTCGGCGCCTCCTGCACCTCGTACCTCGCGGTGAGCTGGTACGCCGCCTTGATTTTAATAAGTGGGCTTCGTGCAGGCAACAGATCTGCATCCGTCTGTGGAAGATACTCGCTCTGTGTCTGTAACGTATGCAAATGAGTGCAGATTTCTTTCCGCTCTTTGTTTGAGGGGGTGGGGGGGGGGGGTTATCTCCTTCTCTGTGTGGATGTGAGAGCAAGTAAGCAAATAAGAAGAACTCTCAATTTAGAACAATGTTAGATATCGCAAATGAAAAACTAAATTATACAGTCATTACCTAAAAAGTGTATTGTGACTGTGTGGATTTTTGTGAATTAAGATGAGGGAAAGATCACCGTTTGGGTTCAAACTTCAGCAACTGAAGTACGCAACTTACGTGACAAATAAATCAGCGCGTCAAGTGGAGAACAAACAGCTGGTTGCTGATGACATTGTTAGAAGCATCACGAAATGCATCGAACCGTTGAATCGACACCAAACGCTCACGTCTCACAGCCAGCGGCATGGCGATGGATGTCAGCATCATCCAGACCTTTGGGCCGTCTCTCTCTGTGCCCCGTTCCCGCCGACGCTGACCGCCTGACCCCCCCCTCTTATTCCCCCTGGATGCCACAAGCGCCGCAGACAATCAGGTCAAGCGTCTGCATGAGAGACTTTGAATCGGGTGTCGACTTGTCCGCGTGTTCTCAGATGAGCGCCCTTCGTCCCCTACATGACCGAAAGGAAAAAAGGCTGCCACGAAAAAGGACACACGAGCTCACGAGCTACGAGACGGATCGGCCCACCGTCACGTCTCACTTGTTCATTTTCTCATGCAGCGGGTCAAGCTCTGGGGGGGGGGGGGGGGGGGGGTGTAGGACGGCAGGAGCAGACGGAATACAAGGGGGAGACTAAAGCTAAACAGACACAGGGAAAGTTATATTTTTAATGAATCTCTGCTGAAAATCCCAAACAGGAAATGATATTTTTATGAAAGGGTTAAGATGGAATCATAAGATAATCGCAGGCCCGGCGGAGTCCCCCTTCGCCAAATCCTCTACTTTATTCTGTGAAACTGGGACAAAATAAGATGATGAAACGCGCATGTGGGCCTCGCGGATCAGAACCTCGCCGTCGTCTCGTGTGACAAAATGCCGCAGATTTGCAGACGTGGCAAAACCACGGCTGCATTCCAGGAGGCAGAGACAAGGGGGCTTTGGATCCCCCCCCCCCCCCCCTGGTCTCCCCGCGGGGCAGAGGCCTCTCTCTGCGCGAGTACTGACTTCAGGACGTGTCCGTGTGCAGGGGGGGCCGTTTGCAGCACGACTTCCCGCGCAAATCCCAGGCGTTAATTGGCGATCGTTGAGTGGAGGCTTTTAACGATGCTTTATCAAAAACCACATCCTTAACAAGGCCTTATTTATCAATGAGTAACTGTTTATTAGCTGTATACTCTGATATAGACAATGAAGCATTAACGTTTTTAAAGTCTTTATACCTCTTTTTCTCTATTGAATAATCAGCTTTTCGTTTCAGTGCCAACTCGGGTCTGCTGTGACCCCCGTGACCCCTGTGACCTCTGCGCTCGTTGAACCCATGAACCTTCACCGGAGCCGTGAGCCGAAAAGCCTTTAAAACCCGCACCACGCTCTGTTCAAACCAATCCGACATGTTTCCATGGGAGAGAAACGGCACACGTTGGAGGGGGGGGCAGGGGGGGGGGGGTTCTGCATACTTAGTGTGTTCACCTAATTCCCTGCTCAAACTCAAAGAAGATAAGAGCTGACATTCAGAACATTCAAAAGGGTGCAGTAAATGGAGTAAAAGGGAATTGATCTTCACGATGTTGTCGTTTGTTTATCGGTGAGTTAAAAAGATCTCTGAACCTTTCCGAGGACGAGTGGTATGTTTTTTTTCTTCCTGATGAACACGTGAAGCAGCAGAGGAACGACTTCCTTTAATCACCACGTGGTTGAACTGCATGAATGCGACAACATTGGCCACCATCAGGCTGTGTTGAACAAAACAAAAAGTCGTGCAGATTTTAAGAGACAAATGTGATAGTGAGAGGAGGGGAAGGTCACTCGACCCCCCGCTGGCGCACCGCAGGTTGATTAATAAAAGAAACGGAACGAAGAAGTTCATCTCTCAGATGATTCAGCCTCCGTTTGATCGTAACGATCCCCCCCCCCTCCCCCCCCCCCCCGGTGGGGTTTGTGTGGCGTCCTACGGCGACGCATGTAACAAATGTTCAAACTCGCCACATGGTCCGGACCTCGCGGAAGAAAAGGCCCGGTCTCCCCTCCGCAGCCTGTGGGATGATTGTGGCTGTGGGAAGAAACAACCGCCAATGACTTCGCACCCGTGAACCCGACTCATACATTTGTGCCGAGTCACAATTGTAGAAAATCACCGTCACGTCTCCACGAATGACACAAACGTCCCGCTGGCACGAAAAAAAAACAAAAAAAACCCCTCAGGAGCGACGCCTCCTCTGCGGCGCAGTCTGTCTTTGAACCAGAAGGGCGGCCTTTCGGGGTCGCCTGGCCCCGGTCCCGGGGGTCCGGCCCTGCAGGCTCACAGACACCGGGCTTTTTTTTTTACTTCCCACGGTCAGAAGGCTCCTTTTCCTCAGTACTCTCCCTCCTCCGTGAGACTTCACGGGCAGAAGCTGCTGCTGCACTTCTTCACGCACCGTTTCCTTGGACGGAAGACAGAATTCCCTCATTCTCTCCGGGCCACGGACACCTCCGCTCTTTCAGAGCCGCTGGATTAAATCGAAGCCACCGGCAACTTCCTGCAATCCGGCACGCCGGCGGGTGTTGGCGAGGTTTCAAGTGCTTTGGACTCACACACACACACACACACACACACACACCTCCCAAAACCGTTTGCGTTGCAATTATTTAGTTCCACCAACAAACTGGCCGTCTCCAACATGCAGTATTTTGGTACCAAACAAAGACGTGGAGACGGTGTGCGAAAACAAGGCTACGAGTGTTTCGCAACTGGTCGCCCCCCCCCCCCGGACCGCCCCCCTCTTTCGAGGCAGCGGTTTTAACAAGGCTGCGAAAGAGAACGCTTGTTTGTTTTTAACCCCCCCCTCCCCCCCCCAAAATAAACATGCACAATTAACCGTGTTCTTGGAAAAGCTTAACGTGGTCCTTAAGCTCTCCATAACGCGGTTATGTAGTTTCTCTCCTCCTTCTTGTACAACCCCCCCCCCCCCCCCCCCACCCCCTGCGGCTCGCTCCGTCGCCACTTCAAAATCCCAAAGGAGGCGCAATATGTTACGTGAGCTCCGACCGACCCCCACCCCCCCCCCCCTCCTCTTATGTGTCTCCAGCAGAGGTTACTGCAGTGCAGCTTTCCAGGGAGCAAAAGAAAAAAAAAAAGGGGGTGACTCAGGGTAAAAGCTAAAAGAGGCTTTGGCTAAAAAAAGGGAGGGGGGGGGGGGGGGGGGCGCATTGAGCAGCTTATGTGTCAGTAGCAGTCGCTCCCTCTCGGCCGTTGTGGCGTCAAAACGGGCTGATTTGACTGTTCAGAAGAAGAAGCCCCAAGGTGGAGAAAAGCTGGAGTCGAGTTGTGTTTGTCATGGGGGGGGCCTACCTTCCTGGGGGAGATTAAGCTAAGAGATAACAGTCCACCTGAGAGGGCTCTGCAGCACGTGCTCAGACAAAAGGCCGTTGGCAGATGGAGACAGCAAGCCGCCTTTGTTTTTGTTTTTTTGGGGGGGCTCGCGTCCGTGAAGGCACCACAGAGGGGGGGGGGGGGGGGGGGGGGGGGTTTGATGTCTGTTTATCTAACCCTCAGCTACCCGTCCACAGTCTCCACGCATCAAGCTGTGGCGGTGAAGTAGAACCCTGCGGGGTTCAGCTTGGATCGGACCCGCGAGCTCGGAGGTTTATTAGCGGCTCAAATTGGATTTCACAACAATCACATTACCTCCTCCTCCTCATCATCATCATCATCATCACCACCACGATGGGCAAAGTGGAAATTCAGAGGACATGACCCCTGTCCTGGATGGAAGCTGCAGGCCTGATCATCCCTGTGCAGTGCAGGGGGGGGGGGGGAGCTTTTCATTTACCGGCTCCATATTTAATTCATCAGCTGATGAACCGATCGACGGCTGCCGGGATGCACGTCTAATTCAACTCGAGAATGAACCTTCATCAATCTCAGCCGAACAACACGGACGCATTCAAAGTTTGATTTTAGAATTTTCATATACAACCTGAACTGTTTTGAGAAAAAAATAGATTCAATATTGCTTTGCTGGAAGTTTTGAACTATTTTAGATTCTTTGTTTAAGTCAATGGAATGATGAATTGTTGCCATTTCTGACCATATTTTATCTCATTGTACAAAATAGGGGCAGCTGAGAACTTAAGAATAAAAATACCTAGAATAGAAATAGAGATCAGGTTCATAACAATAAAAATGTGCACAATGTTCCTTAACAAAGTCCAATTCTTGCAACACACTTTCCATGTGCATATTTATGCACACACACACACACACACACACACACACACACACACACACACACACACACAAAGATAGGAGCCATCGTGTTTAAGGGCATTGGAACATATCATATCTGTGCACACAGAGATTTCATATCAGCCGGTCAAAAAAATAGAAGAAATCTCTCTTTGAAGCCGTAAAGAGGTGTGTGTGCGTGTAACATTTGTGTAGTATCCCTCCTTTGATGGTAGTAACAACATACAAGTCTTTGCAGAGTTAGTTGCATTATTGGAGGCTTTAAGCAACCTTTTCTCACCCGCCTGCAGCGCTCGGAGCACCCACAAGGTGCAATTTTTATTGTTTGATGCTCACACATGCATACATTAATATCATGTAACACCTGGGCAGGTGTGAGGAGGTAGAGGACATTGACCTTTGCATTAAAGCCGGGCCGGGTTAAACAATAACAAAAGCAATATAACTGCACCTTTAATGTTGATGAAGTCTCTTTTGGCTCTGTGCAGTCTGAGCTTTATTAAAGCATCTGCATTATAGTGCAAGGTAGGCACTAGACTGGGCCTAAGACCATTGTACTGTGCATCAGAATCACAGGTCAAAGCGTTGCATGTGTATCGGGGTGTATCCCCCGGCTGGGTTTCCACTTTTGTACGTCGTAAGTTGGTACACACCTTTATGTACGTTCTTACGGATGTGCCTAGCCGGGCCTTCTTCTGACTGATCCTGCCTGAGGCCTCAAAGTCCTCTGACGTGAACCACTCAGGACTCCGTTTCAAAGCCTGCCGCCACGGCTGCCATTCCTAGAGGATTCCTTTTCACGCCAGCTTCCCCGGACCGACTGGCAGAAAACCGGTGTGGCTCCATTTCACGGGACTGGAGTGGAAAACGCTGACGGGTCTCTCTCTCTCTCTCTCTCTCTCTCTCTCTCTCTCTGTACGTCCCGTCAGATCCGATGACCTCGCCCGAAGGCTCCAACACGCTCACATTTTACAACTCACATGGCTACGAATCGAAACATGTAAACACTCCGAGGTCAAAAAAAAAAGGTCAGATACGAATGGCTGATGTGAGGTTTGTTCACATGTGGAAATAAAACGTTATTCAGAAACATCGTTTAAAGCGTTTGTATCTAGTTCTTTGGTGTATTTGTTGTTCTTAACTGTCATAAGACGCATTCAGTAAACTACTAAACTAAATGGCTCAGCTAATGCACCTGGTGTCTTCAAACCTGAACGCAAGAGATTCAATTTAGCACAAATATTATGGTGTTCTGATTCTTTTAATGAATAAACCATCATGTCACGTCCAGTAACTACTACAAACGTTGTGTAAGGTCACTGTTTCTCACCAAAAAGCCCAATGAGCATCTTTGAGATCCGTTTAGTTGAGCTTTTATTTTCTTTATGTAGTTATGATGTACTTCAGCAGCGTGTTAATGGTTTAAAGGTTAATCATTAACACCCATAATCTTGTTCAGTTTGTTGACACTTCTGCCATTTATTGCCCAAAGTTGAGTTAGTTTCTGAAAGTTTGAAGCCTCGAACCAATATTCAAGGTCCAACGGAGACAAGACCTACATTGTCTTTCTAATTCAATTATCTTGCAAATGCAAAATAAACTTTGAGCGGAGGTACTCTGCTGCATGAAGCATTTTTTCCTCCTCTCCTCTTGTCAACCTGCAATAAATCTGCAGACACCACACCTCCTCTATAATCAACTCCTGGAATGCACTCAATATTACAAGCCGATGAGAACAGTGTGGGTGTGTCTGTGTCTGAAGGTGGACATTTACTCTAAGATGGAGGTCAGTAATAGCATCTTTGTCTAGATACCAACCAATAAGTAAAGGGGCACCTCAAAGTCCTCATGCAGGTGCTGCGATGCGAGTCAATGGGGGAAAAGTCTGTGGCGCTGTGATCAAAAGCTTAAAGCAAAACCGACCTTCATTATCCAAACAACTTGCTTGTCTCAATGGCAACAGACGCGACCAGTTCCGTGGCTATAAACCGTGAAGTTATAAACCAAAGCGTGGTCCAAATTCAATCCGGACCCGCTGCCGGCGCTCGATGAGTCAGCGATTATCAAAAGTTATTAGGATCCATATTAAGATATATATAAGATATTAAGATCCATCCTGTGGGGATCATGGCAAGACACACTTAAACACTAAAGCAATCAAGTAGTGGAGTAATAGGTAAAGACAAAAGTCATCAGGACGTATCTTCTGGGAACCATGAATATCCACGCTAACCTCTGTGTGTATCTATACAGGAGTTATTCGGGTATTTGACAGCAAATGGAGAGCTTTGACCGGTTTAATGTTGCTACGGAAAAAGTCATCACGAGTCACCCTCTGGGCACCATGAATATCCGAGTGCGGGGTTGGATGAGAAGTCCAGGGAACCCCCGCAGTCCCCCGGATCCACGAACCTCCATCGGATCGTTGCCGAGTGACTTCCGGCCCGTTATCCTCGTACTCGAGGAATGAAGTGGGTGTGAACGAGTTTCCTGGAATCACAGTCGCCTTGATTACGCCGTTGTTTCACTGATTGGGAAATCTCAGAGTGCACGTCGTTTCTCGCGAGTGGGGAGGGGGGGAGGGGGGGGGGTCAGCTGTCAAGGCAGCAAAAACACGCTCTCAACACTTGCGACTCATTCCGGAGGCTGCCCCCTCGGGGGCAAGCCGTGCTCACTGCAAGCCACGGCATGACACGAAAATAGCAATGTGCCTCTGTGATGACTTGTTGTTCCGCTGGTTTCAGATCGCGCGTTTCACGTCCCGCCGTAGAGGCTCCGCCCTTCAGAACAAGACAACCTGTGTGTTTCAGGAGCAAAACCTCCCTGATTAGACGTTAATATTTTACCATAACAACATGTGACCCTATTGGTCATAAAGCCGGACATTGTGCGCTTGTTTTTTGTAAATCGTTTGGGGGGGGAAATTATAGGATTTCATTCATTCCTGCGTAAACCTTAACAGAGTAGCTTTTTAACCCTTTCATTTTGAATGCCGTCAGTGTGTTATTATTCAGCTTTGATAACCTTCTGTAAAAGCCAACCTATACTCAAAGAGAGCCCAGTGTGTCGGGGCAGGGTGGACTCCCACTGTGCTGGTATCACTATCACTCTTTAGAAAAGGGAACCGGAGCCATTTGGGGAAACGGTTAGTTAGCTCTGAGCTACAAAGTTGAATCTCAGGGTTTTTGTTGATTAAAAAAAAAAAGAGGGAAGGAGGTCACTAGCGACTTCTTTCCGTCAGGCTCAGTTAAGGCGGGATGAACTCAGACCCGCTATTTCCCCTGAAGCCGATCACATAATAAATTAATTCTCAGAAAACAATCTTTTTTTTCCGGAGGGTCACGACCCAGAATGTGGCGGTACGGGTTTTAGTGCAGCAGAATGCATCTTTACCTCTCACTTCGTTCTGTACCTTTGTCTCACGGTTTAAAACCCAAATGTCTTGATTTCTGTTCAGTTTGTGCAACACTTCTTGAAATAATATAAGCACGAGGTTTGTCCCTGCAAAATCCCATCAACAAAGAGAGAAGCAGAACGTCCACAGTGATCCACAACAATGTCAATCGATGGCTTCCTGGAACAGAGTGTAACTGGGTGTTAAACCGCGCGCGGCTTCATTAACTCGCTGCTGCATCTTGTGTTGTAACTACGGCCCCCCCCCCCCCCCCCCGCACAAAGAAAGCACCTGAGCCGGGAGAGACTTTGCATAACAAACCTCAAACGCTCAGTGTGTCGAGGCCGACTCGGGAAGGGCGACGCGTTCATCCACTTAAAAAGGAACTTAAACCGTTCCCACCTGAGAAAACAGCACCACGTGACCCGTGTTTATTGTATTATCCGGCAGACGGAGCCGAGCGTCCCCTGAACTTTCCCCCACTGACTTATTTACAGAGCGCTCGGACGCAGGCCTGGTGGGAGGGGGGGGGGGGGGCGACAACCGAAACCCACGAACTGCCCTCAGCACCAAGACGGGTACTGTTCTGACCGGGCCGGGGCCCGTTGGCAAACAGGGGGGGTGATGCCACGCGGGGTTTAATTTAAGTTATTCTCGGCCCGAGGCGAATGTTTTGTGCCTCGTTTTGCAACTTTTTATTTTAGGAAAGGCTACTAGAGGCTAAATCTAATAGAGGGAGGTATGCAAGCGACAATAACCCGAAACCCAAGTGAACCACTGAAGGGCTTCTCTCCTGGTGTGCAGCGCTACGAGGGACATTTGATATTTCTTTAAATGTAATTGGCCGAATGTGTATGGTCAAAATATTCCATCCCGTTGCATGTTTTCTGCCAAACAAATAAAACCCAGTATAAACCAGTGGGAATCAAGCAACTGACAAAAGTACTGATAATTATTATATAATCCAAATTGGCTCATTTAGGTTCCTGAATAAGGACTTTTGTCTTTAAATCAGTAGGAAGGAAGGAAGTAGGAAGGATAAATCTGGTAGTTTTATGTTACGTTTATCCGAAAAGTACAGATGTCCTGATCTGTATCAGCGACCGGCCCTACGTGTCGGATGCTCTCAGCAGGGGGGTTCGGGGGGGGGGGTTAAATGGACAAATGGCAGCACCGAAAGAATCGATGGGTGGAACAACACCAGGGTGGTGAAGGCTATGTGTGTGTGTGTGTGTGTGAGAGAGAGTGCTCGACAACACAGAAAGAGCAGAGAGGTCACGTGGTCGCGGCGTGTGCGTTCCGGAGATAACCTCCAACTCCAAACTGTTAACTTTATCTGGACCCGGTTAGTGTGGCCGACGCCCACTCCCTCACTAAAAAAAAACGCCTTTTGGATTGGCTGTTTATTGGCTGTGATAATAGCTGGAGTTTTTTTTGTTAATGCCCAGGGACGTGCTGCACAGGGAGATGTGTAAACAAACGGGGATATTTGTGGTTGAAGTAGCTTGATGCAAGGCCATCGGGTTCCTCCCCCCCCCTTTAATCCTGGAAATGTATCGTCTGGAGCGGAGCGTCAAGGGGAAAGAAAAGAGTTGCACCAAATACCTGCCCCTCTCTTTTCTGTTTCCTGAAATATGTGAATCTGGATGGTAAAATCCATCTGAGGCTCTGTGAAAAATAGAAGAATAGGAGCTGAAAAAATACTTGATTACTCAGTTAGTGGAGTGAGGGAAAATGGAAAGACCCATTTTGTTAAACCTTTACTCTAGTAGAATACCAAACTGTCCTGGCTTCTTAAATGTGATGATTTGCAGCTAATCCTACACATGGATTCACCTTCATAGTTTTGTGCATTAAACGCATCACTGTACATTAACTCAAACAAAGGGGGCGTCTCGTGTCCAACCAGCGATCCAAAAACGTTGATTATATACAAGCTTAAAGAAAGCATCACTGATACCAGCAAGTGTTTGGACAGTTGAGCCAACTCTCCGACCCCTCTGCGGGGGCCGGATGTCTGCGGCGTCGCGCGGGGCTCGTGGCGCGGATGGTGACCACCGGACCGCGGTGTGACTCAGGAGTTGCGTAACAGAGGATGTCCAGCGCGAGCACGGGGGGGGGGGGGGGGGGGGGAAACCAGGGTGTCGTTACCTGATCGCCCGAGCGATTGCATCTCAAGGAAGCGCGCGCGCACACGCACACGCACGCACACACACAGGGACCAACCTGCTCTTTCCGTTTCTGCCAGCGGCCGCACGGGCTCTCCTCCACGATCTCGCTCTCATCCTCGCTCTCCTCCTCCTTTCCCTCCGATCCTGATTTCCTCTCCGGGACGGACATCGTCATTTTTTCAACCGCCGTGTATTTCCAGATTTGATTCTCCGAGAAAGAAAAAAACACCTCCTCCTCCTCCCGCCGCCGCCTCCCACAGAAGAGCTTCTTCTCCGGCTCCCTCCGTGGAGCGCCGCGGAGCCGGGTCCAGCAGAGACGATCCGCCGCTCCTATGCGCAATGAAGAACACCCCCCCCACCCGTCTCCACCCGACGACAGCAGCCGCGTTTCAGACCTCTTTGCGCTCAAAACATGTTGCAGGAAGAAAAAAAATGATACCGGTAAAAAACACACACACACAGACACCTCCTGCAGACACACACACACACACTAGCGACGCAGGCTGCACGCTGCTGGCTCTCCGGACCGGAGAGGACGCGGTGGAGGAAAACGAATCCCGGACTTTATGCACAAAAAACAAAATGTGTTTTTCTTTGTGTTCGGGTCGCTGTGGTCCTCGCGCACCTCCGGGTTTTTTTTGTTTAATGTGACGGACCGTCCTCCACGCGTCAGAGAGAGTGAGAGAGAGAGAGAGAGAGAGAGAGAGAGAGGAGTAGCGTGGAGTCACGTGTATGCGCGCACGGGGCGCTTTGACACGGGTCGGAAGACACAAAACCAACACACACAAAAAAAACAAGAACGCGCACGTAAAGTGGTCGCTCGACGTAAAACGTGAGCGTTCACGAAACCAGAGCCGTTTAACAAGAGTCACGTCACGTACGTCACGTAAGATTTTGCAGCGATGGCGGCTCATGGATTCCCTTCAATCTAAACCAGACTGGGGCACAGTTCGTATTTTGTTATGTAACATATAACATTTAAACATGTTTAATTTGTCTTACTAACAAACTTGTTTTCATATACTGTTTGTTTTTCAATATTTAATTAAGAAACAGTTCTGATTCTGATTAATTTGATTTCACATCATACCTATTTTGTCCTATCCGGGTCTAGTTTGGAGATATGTCCTTTATTTTGGTTTGATTCTTTTCTGGTTTTGGTGAATATTTGAAAATAAGTGGTTTATTTATGACAGCATTCTAAAATCTAGTTTCAGACCCAGAGTGCAGAAATAGTCCCCTCAGACCGGAACAGTGCAGAAGGGCTTAGTTGTGTATTATGTTAATAAAAAGAGAAAGAGCCATTGTTCCTTAATAAGCAGGGCCAGTATTCTAACAGGCTTTCATGAATACAGACACAAAGGCAGGGCCAACCTACGTGGCACAAATAGAGAAATCCTAGCCCTACATACATTCAAACAATGTAGCCCAAAGAAAAGCCTAATATATCTATAGAAAAACAGAAAATGAACACAGGGTAGCTCACAAAGCCCCGTCGTAATTTTATTAATTTAAAAGAAGAGGTTATAAGATATCAAGCCATAATCTCATTAAAATTATGGAAAAAATAAAAATATGGAGAAGAAAGTTTTATACTTTTAGAGAAGTATTTGTCTCTTATAGATGAATGAATCAAAAGTAACTTGATGCTGTTTGATGTGCAGGTGTATCCGTTGAAGGTGAGTCACACAAACTGCAGTGGGGTTAGTGGGACATCATGTGGTGCCTTGTTGCAGTTGCAGTGACTTCTTCCGTTGCACTTTCTTTCCGTTTTTCAGACTCATTGGCGTTACATCCATGTGGTTTTCCAATGTACACATGGAACAGTTCGGATGACAAAAAGGTCCCTTTCTCTGTCACGTTGTCGTGAACATTGATTTATTATTTGAAGTCCAATAGAAAACATTCTGATCCCCTGACCTTTCTGTCAGTTTAATCCACCAGCATTTAATGATACTCTGTAGAATAAACAGAAATACAGTTAAAGTTACTAGATTGCACATTTAAAGTGGTTGCATGAGTTTACTAGATGCAGTACACCTCCACCACTCCGGTTGAATCCAAACAACTTCATACTCTTGACTTGAGACTGTAGCAGTGAACATGTATGCTTGGCCTGGGCAGCAAATAAGACACCATTCCCCATCAAACAGGAAGTTGTAAGTCGGCCGTACTTTGTTTAATCGGCTCCAAATGTCTCACCATGAGACTCTGATGTGTCATAACATCCTGCTCTAAATGAACACAATTTAGAATTATAGTAAGAGCACAACCTGGTGGCAGCACTAAGTTATTGGTTGTGCACTTTCACGTCCTCACAGATTCATAAGATCCATTTTAAGGGCTTCAAATCGGCAATACTATTTGTATATAAATATATTTAGACTTTATTTTCCACGCAATATATTTAGATTATTCTTTCATCACATTTTTCCATTTAAAGTATTTTAACTTCTTTCAAAGACATTTGGACCCTGTACATTTTGACCGTTTTTCAACTAAATATGTTTTTTAACTCATTCTTCTTTGATATGACAATTTTTGACCTAATGCTTTTTGACTTTTCTATCAAACATCCATCAATACCTGTTTTGCCAAACATTTAAGAGATTTTTATTTTTTTAAATATTTGTAACTTTTTCTCCATTACCTTGTGGGACATAAAATAAATGTGACTTTTTTTTCTCCATGGGAGACACACTTCATGATCAACGTTCACAATGGATCTCTTCATGCCATGGTCTTTATCAGAGTTGCAGACCTCCTCACCCTCCCTGCTGACCACCACTTTTCCCCTCATCGGTCAGGTGACGGCGGCACATGTTGCATGTGGGTCTGTAGGAGTTTGTGTGCCATAGAGGACGAAGTTACCATCCTCCTGCAGGCGGTGAAAAAGAGACATTTGACTGTTATCAGAACAATTTAACTTTACATGAGCACTGGTCTTTGTGAAAGTAAACGATTGTGATAACAGCCAAATGTCTGTTTACAGTCTGCTGGGCGACGGTAACTTTGTCCTCCGCGGCTTCAGACACGTACAAACCGGATGTCCTCCGCCTCCGCAGGGCAGGACGAGTGCAACCTGGTCCTCTTCAACAAGGCTGACTCACGCACCTGCATGGGGGGGGGGGGGGGGGGGTTTATGTGCCGTCTTCAACTCACAGAAAAAATACACAATTCCACAATAGCTGAAATAAACTATTATACATATACACAGTGACCATATAACTAATTGAATTTGGTCTTCAACTTGTGTTTATTTTGGTTCACATGAAGAGTTTATTACTTGTGCACCAACATAAGTGTATTTTGATCATATACATTATACATCTAAGCTCTAAGGGGGAGGACACAGAAGGGAGTGACATGTCTTCTTTCATCGACTCAGAAACCACGGCAGCATTAAGGCTTTGGTCTACTATTAAAAAAAAGCACGATCTGCCCGCTGTGTCAGCAGGAGTTTACATGGTATGATAAATAGTTGAGGAAAATCTTAATTGAGCTTGTTTATCCAAACTGTTTATCTTTAAACTTGCTTCTTTTAGGAACCCTAAAAGAAGCAATTTCTGAATTCTTAAAGAAGCTTTCTTCTATTTTTATTTTTAACATATTTTAACGTGTTTCAATGTTCCATGTTCTTAACTGTTTTTACATCTCCTTGTTTGGATGTTTTTTTTAATGGTTTTATGTGAAGCTATTTGAAATGCCTTGTTGTCGAAATGTGCTTTACTAAAAAAAATGCCTTGCTAACCGACTTTAACACAACTCGTATTCATTTATTGGCCAGGTGAAGGCGGCACATTGTAAAAAGAGACATTTGACTGCTATAAGAATAATTGACCTTCACCAAGGCCAGTTCTCATAAAGTGTCACTCCCCTTCCTCTTTCCACCCCAAGCTCATGTGTATAAAAAGTGGAAGGAAATCTCACTTGCTGCACATCACCCATTTTGCTCAGCTGGCAGTTTGACTGAATCTCCAACCTTGTAAGTATTCTATACTTTTACATTATTGGATCATAACTTTATGATCAAATTTGAAAGGTTTAACACTGTTGTACAAATGAAACGGAAAACCAAATAACAAACCATGTTTTCAAAGCATTTTCAATGTTTCAGACGAAAACAACGGACTTTTTTCTTGTTGCAGAATCATGAGTAAGAACTACTTGTCCAAAAACGATGAACTCCGCAAGGGAGACTTTCTGGTCTCCAACAACAGGGAGTGGAAGGCCGTCTTCCAGGTGAGTGACTCTCAATGTGTGTGTGTGTGTGCTGCCGTCACTCGTCATGAGCCTGGTCCTCGTGAAGGTGAAATATTCTGATAATAGTCACTTTTTCCCGCCTGCAGGAGGACGGCAACTTTGTCCTCTATGGCTGGAAGCCTGTGTGGGCTTCAGACACTTACGGGACAGACGGCATGCGCGTGTGCATGCAGGAGGACTGCAACCTGGTCATGTACAACAAGTGTGACCAACCCAAGTGGCACACAAACTCCTCCAAATCTACGAGCAACATGTGCCGCCTTCACCTGACCAATGAGGGAAAACTGGTGGTCAGCAGGGAGGGTGAGGAGGTCTGGAACTCCGATCAAAACCATGGCAAGAAGTGATCCATTGTGAACGTTACGCTTTGTGATCAGCTTGAAGTACCAGTAAACCTTTCTCCTGTATAATCTGGGATTAAATAAAAGACATTTGTCACAAAGCACAAAAGAATAAGTGTGGTGTCTCTTTGTGGTGATGAAGTGTGTCTCTGCATCTCGGGTCCTTGTGAACAAACAACTCTGCGACTTAAAACAGAGCGAAAGTTTAACACAATGAATCCATACACGGTGTTACTTAGCCACATTTGTGATGAACTCAAAAACGGAGAAATGTGAGTTGTGTTAAAGTCAGAAGAAAAAAGACAAACTGTTTGGACAAACAAGCTGGATTAAGATTATCAACAAAGATTTACCATGTAAACTCCTGCTGACATAGTCGGCAGATCGTGCTGAAGACAGGAGACCTCTGGACAGGAAGTGGTTGCCTGTCCTTTCTTTAATCGGCTCCAAATGTCCCATCAGGAGACACATGAGACTCTCATGTCTCATAACATCCTGCTCATGAAAAAAAATGTAGACTTATAGTAAGAGCACAACCTGGTGGCAGCACTAAGTCATAGGTTGTGCACCTTCACATCCTCACAGATTCATAAGATCCATTTTAGGGATCTAAACTGAGATTTAGACTTTATTTTCTATTTTTGACATTTTTGGCATAAGTTGACTTATTTTTTTCCGTGGCATTTTTTGATCGAATATATTATAACATTGTTTTCATTATATATTTCCATTTAATATATTTTGACATTTTTTAACCCAATTGCTTGACTTTGTTTCCACGGAATATATTGGGATTTTTCTTTCATCACATTTTTTCCCCCATTTTAAATGTTTTTCTCAAACTGTTTTTTTTCATGTACCATCAATGACGTTCTTATCTGATGATGCAACTCTCACTCAGGGTTTCCTACTCCATAATGAGAACGTGAGGTGCAGAGACACACTTCATCACCACAAAGAGAAGAAACTCATTCATGCTTTGTGACAAATGTCTTTTATTTAATCTCAGATTATACAGGAGGAAGGTTTACTGGTACTTCAAGCTGATCTCAAAGCGCAACGTTCACAATGAATCACGTCATGCCTTCGTTTTCACCGGAGTTCCAGACCTCCTCACCCTCCCTGCTGACCACCAGTTTTCCCTCATCGGTCAGGTGAAGGCGGCACATGTTGGATGTGGGTCTGTAGGAGTTTGTGTGCCACTTGGGTGACGCAGGCTTCCAGCCATAGAGGACGAAGTTGCCATCCTCCTGCAGGCGGGAAAAAGTGACTATTATCAGAATATTTCACCTTCACGAGGACCAGGCTCATGACGAGTGACGGCAGCACACACACACACGCATTGAGAGTCACTCACCTGGAAGACGGCCTTCCACTCCCTGTTGTTGGAGACCAGAAAGTCTCCCTTGCGGAGTTCATCGTTTTTGGACAAGTAGTTCTTACTCATGATTCTGCAACAAGAAAAAAGTCCGTTGTTTTCGTCTGAAACATTGAAAATGCTTTGAAAACATGGTGGTCAGGACGTTTGGATTCAAACAAAGGGGGACTCAGCCCCCCTTCTCTGTCGTTTTGCTTGCACTCAGTATATGAGAACGCAAGAGACAACGTTTCAAGTCTCGGACGTATAGCTTTGGCATCACGAGATTATAAACCTCGACGCAAAAACATCTGGATTATCATTTGACCCAGAACAGAAAGACTTTCTGTTGTCTAAGTAATACTGACTAAGGTGGAACATTAGTCAGTATTACTTTCCAACATGTCCCTCCTGTTTAAGTATAACTACTAATTAAAAAGGAAAAAATAAAAGAATGTTCAAACAAACTCCAATTGAAAAACATATAAAAAAGGTCAAGATTTCTTATTTATGTGTCCAATGTGTAAAATCATAAAGGAGAAATTAATATCTTACAGCTCTAATACTTCTATTTATTATTTAATCACTTCATCACAGCAATTTCTGACGGATATCATTAATGTTTCATAATCCGGTTTCAGAATTCTTTTCAAATGAGTCCATTGAGGCCTCGATATAATCTGTCAGGGAATCAAGAGCAATTCTCATCGTCTTGTAGAGAATCCTGTTGGTACCTTGGAAATTGTTAGTCATGGCAGCATCTCGATACCGAGTATTAGAAGGGAGCGATACAGCCATCGAGATCAAGATAAACACAGATGATGCCAGCATTCTTTCACTCGCCGAACCGTGATCGCAGCATTCTGTCTCTCTGGGAAAGTGTTAACCACAAATGGAAAACCCCAATCGCACTATGTTCTGCTTACAGTCAGACTGAGGTGAGGTGAGGTGAGGCGGGGGGGAGGTCAAAGTGTGACTTATTTGAACATACCATTTCTGCTCCCCGCCTCCCTTGTACGGTGTTGTCAACCACGGGGAAGCTCTGATGTTAAAGCTTCTCTCCACTGTTGAAGCTGCTCTAAGTTGAATTACTGAAAGTAATGAGCTTTTCCACGATATTGTAATTTTTCGAGTTTCACCTGTAAGTGAGGCAGTGACTCACCACCAGCAATCAGAAGAATGAGGAGGAAATACATGAGCTTTGTTTTCCAGTCCCGTTTTGACCGTCTTCTTCATGTTGATTTAGAATTTTTGTTTTGTTGTCTTTTTGGGTTCGGGCTTCTGTTGACCCCTCACTTCCGGGTTTAGGTCGGTCTTTTGTTGACCCCTCACTTCCTGGTTTAGGTCGGTCTTTTGTTGACCCCTCACTTCCTGGTTTAGGTCGGTCTTTTGTTGACCACTCACTTCCTGGTTTAGGTCGGTCTTTTGTTGACCACTCACTTCCTGGTTTAGGTCGGTCTTTTGTTGACCACTTACTTCCTGGTTTAGGTCGGGCTTCTGTTGACCCCTCACTTCCTGGTTTAGGTCGGTCTTTTGTTGACCCCTCACTTCCGGGTTTGTGTCCGGGTGGGTTGAGTCTTCCCGGTGTGTTGCCTCCTGCAGATGTTCCAGGGTTGTTTAGAACACAAGAAAGTGGCTCCTGCCACTCAATGTATGAATTTTTTATCAATGAAGCTTCAACAATTGTGTTACTTGTGCAGTAATTCCAAGTTAATTCCTGAAAATGAACTGATTTGTACAAACCTTTTTTACAGAGAAAATGCATAATTCAACAAATATGCAGACTGAAGGTCTTCCACGTTTCCAAACTAATGGCAAGATGGAGCAAGGACCCTCTACTGGACCTAGTGCCATGTATTAACATAGCTACTGTTATTGTGCATTCAATACTAAGCTATTCAAATAATACCCAGATTCAGATATTCATTAACATTTTAATTTTAACACGTGCAAGGTACACGGGGGCCTTGCCACTGCCACTTATAAACATGCATCTTGCATACAAAACTGAGCTAACAATTTATAACAACTTATTAAAATATTTCACAGCTACAATATGTTGGGTTCAAAAATACAATTTAAATTGGTTGAAAAAAAATTGGTTGAAAAAAAATTACAAAATTAAAGAAATAGAAAAAAAATTCGCAAAGATTTCGCAACCCCAATGCAGTCCCTCCGCGGTCCCCCTGGGTCACGTAATCACATCACATAACATAACAAATAAGTAATAAATAAGTGTTATTTCAACAGCAATACTTTCCATCAGTGGATACCTGTGTGTTACATTAGTCTTGTTCAGACTGCAGTAAATCATGAGAATCAACTCCATCTTGAGAATCGGCACTTGTTTTACGAGTTTGTGTTTTCATAACCTAGGCATGTGCTTGTGAATAAGATGCAGGTCACGAAGAGTCATGTGACACTGGGAGTGACACAGAGTGCAGGTTAACACACTCCCAGTCGGTCGTCCACCTCGAGCCGTCTCTTCTGGATTTTATTTCATCAACAGTCGCTGACTCCACCAGACCTGCACCCGACATCCTACATCCTCAACGCTCTTTTACCTGAGGTAAGAACACCTGAGCTTTCATGGCATGGCTGGATGACGTCAACATGCGGACTTGACAAGAGAAACGATTTATTTTGGCCATTTCTTTTAAACTCTTTTGCACTGGACAAACACTCCAAAAAATTGTTGTCCCTCATTTTATTGTAAAATGTTTTATTTCCTTTGTAGCGAATGGGGCTAGAATCTAAATTCTATCGCGTCAGTTACCACGTGGAACAGTGACAGACACGACGTTGTAAATCGTGTACCATTCTGAGTGTTTATTTTTCTTTTAGGGCAGCTTATGTGTTGATTTCATCAAAAACAAGACATCATCTTGTGTTTGTTGATTTACGCAACAAGATAAAAGTCTAAAAGGTTCGGCTGTTACGTGAAACCAGAAGAACGGGTTCCACAACATCTGATGTTGTGTAAAGGAAACAATAGAAAAGATGAGATTCTCGGCTTCTGCACTAAAAGGGAAACACAGAGTAGAATGGTGTGTTTTCTTTGCACAAATCCGTGGAATCCTATTCAACCTCTATTCATATCTCTACGGAGAATCGATGATGTCATGTGGCACGCCCTGCACAGAATATACAAGGGGACGTCAAATGAGTGAGACGTTGTGTATTTGACCTCAAATAAAACTGTGACAATCAGTCAATTAGTCAACAACTAACATGTTGTAATGGAACTTTCTACATAACTAATGTCCCTTCTGCATATTTAGCTCTTCTACTTTTGACACCTTCAGGTGAACATGTCTGCCGTCTACCTCCTCCTGCTGCTGCTGCTGCCGCTGGTGTCCGCACAGACCTTCCATTGGGGGGGCTGTCCTGCTCCCGAGGTGCAGCCCGACTTCAACCTCTCACAGGTAAACACACCTGCGATCATCCATGAGCGCGGTGGATGTGCACCCGAAAGCACGCAGAACTAACGCCACCTGTCTGGTAACAGTATCTGGGCCTGTGGTACGAGATCGAGAAGCTCCCCGCCTTCTTCGAGAGAGGAACGTGCATCGAGGCCAACTACACCTTGAACGGCGATGGCACCGTTCGGGTGCTGAACTCCCAGCTCGAGTGAGTAGTCCGGGTTTTTTTTTTTTTGTTGTTGACTGATTTCATTGTATTATACCACTCAAAGGTTCTCGAAAGGTATCGTCGACGCGTCCTCCATCGGCTCAGTGCTCTCTTTGTGCCCACGTGTGCTTTGGGTCAACACATCCACAAAGGGAAATGACTATTTCAAAAGCCAATCGCTGGTCACGCGGCGCTACACCTTGTTGTGAAGTATGTTCCTAATCCAACAAGCTGCAGACAGAACCCTCTGAATGCTGGGGGGACGGCACTCTACTTTGAGAAGCGTTTATTTAAACATTTAGCGTCCACCCACACTGCTGCAGATGGAGTGCCGTGTTGGTTTTTGATGGAGTCCACTTGTGTGTTGCTTCCCGCAGAGACGGCGAGGTGAACGTGGCAGAAGGCACCGCGGTGGTTCTGAGCCAAACAGAACCCGCCAAGCTCGGCGTCCGCTTCTCTTTATGTGAGCACTCTTCTTGGTCTTCAGCCGTCCTCCTCGCACGTTTCCTCGGGGTGTTGACACCGGGTCTGATGAACTCCCGTCTCTCTCTCTTTTTGTCTCCCAGTTTCGCCCAGAGGTCCTTACTGGGTTCTGTCCACAGACTACACCAACTACTCCGTTGTCTACTCCTGCACCGGCTTCCTGAGCGTTTTTCACGTCGACTTCGCCTGGATCCTCAGTCGGTCTCGCTCCCTGCCTCAGCAGACCGTGGCCCAGGCCAAAGATCTGATGACCAGGCAGAACATCGAAGTGTGCAAGATGATGGCCACGAATCAGACGGGCTGCTGGGACAACTAGGCCCCCCCCCCACCCCCACTTGACCGAGGACAACACGGGGCGAGGCTCAATACTCAATCAGCAGTCCCTTGTCTTGTGATCATCGTAGCCAACAAATGTTGGGATGTTTAGCTTTGATTGCTAGTTTTCACCAGCATCATGTTGTAACTATTCCTCGTGTCCTGTATTCTTATATTCACATAGTAACTGCCGGTCTGTGCTTTAATGATTGAGAAGGTGGAATTTGTAAAACCCGAATAACCACCAATGCTCAAGGAAGTTACAAAGGGTGTAATGTATCGTGATTTTACTGCATGTTATGTAATGGGAAATGGAAATGTACTACAGCGCCACAATGAATCAAACATATTTAATGGTGATGGTAAAGAACATGTTGGATGTTTCTTCATATATTAAACCTCTTCAGTCAGAAGGTCATTTGGTCACTTTTTACTTATGTGCTGACTATAACTAAGCAGCAAGTAGAGGGTATGAGTGATGTAATATTGTGGAGATGTACAAAGCTTCCACTGTGGCAGGAGAATAAGTCACAGCGTAAATCCTTTAAGGAAGGAGATGTTTGTCCATTAACCAGCTCTGATTGTGAGATCACAACAATCAATAAACAAAACAAATGTCATTTGCTGATTGAAAGCTTGAGCCTAAACATTCCCAGTTGGATTTGGTCTGATTTTTTTCTTCCCAAAATGAAATCAGCACCAAAAGTAAATAAAATGAGTAATTATGCTGACGAACAAAAAAACTAGAGCTGTGGGAATGAAACACTGAGCCCACGTCCACGTGATGAGCATGGAGCTAATGAGCAGCCTGCTGCCGAGGGAAGGAAACAACGGGAACAATCTCGACTGTGTCTGTCCCCACAGCTCCACTCACTTTTTACCAGCACATGCAGACAACAGACATCTTTAACCCTTGTACTCCTGAGGTAAGAGCTTTGTGTGGTTATATTTCGATGCTTTATTCCTGAGGAGATGTAGCATTACGTTGACATCTTTCGGCATTTAGAGTTCTTCTACTTTTGGTACTTTGGAACCTTCAGGTGAAACATGTCCGCGGTCTACCTCCTCCTCCTCCTGCTGCTGCCGCTGGTGTCCGCACAGACCTACCATTGGGGGGGCTGTCCTGCCCCCAAGGTGCAGCCCAACTTCAACCTCCCACAGGTGAACACGTCCACGGTCATTCGTATTGCCCAGTGGATGTGGACCCCGAACCGCGCAGAACTAACGCCACCTCTCTGGTGTACAGTATATGGGCCGGTGGTACGAGATCGAGAAGCTCCCTTCGACCTACGAGAGAGGAAAGTGCATCGAGGCCAACTACGCCTTCAGGAAAGATGGAACCATCCAGGTGCTGGCCTCCCGCCTCCGGTGAGTAACGCCTCGTCCGGTTATCTGCTGATGTTTTCAGACTATCAATAACTCCGTAGCGTGATGGATGAGAAGATTTATACCACTCAAGGGTTGTGGAAAGCTATCTGTGAAGTCGCAAACCCTCTGTGTGGGACTCGTGCCTTCGGCTCTTCCCATCCTTGCATTTAAAGGCAATTGAGAAATTTGCTCGAACGTGGTCACGACTGAAAGGACGACACCGCAGATGTGTAGTAAGTGTCAGATTTAAGCAGAGGAAAAGAATGCGTGAACTAATGACAAAGCCCTTTGCATGCTGGGAGATTAAAACTGGTCTGGACTGTTAGCACGCACTTGGCCGATTTAGTGGCTCTAACGTCTTGTTCCTCTTCCCCTCAGTAAAGACAAGGTGAGGTTAGCAGAAGGAACCGCAGTGGTTCAAGACCAGAGAGAACCTTCCAGACTCGGAGTCAGCTTCTCGTATTGTGAGCACTCGTCTTCATCTTTTTGCTTCGTCACCTTCGCCGTTATCCTCCTCCCCTTTCTGTTCTTCTTTGTCAGTTGTGCAATCCTGTGTTTCTTTGTTTTTTTTCTTGTTTTAAATAAAATATTTACAATTAAAGGAGAAAATGTAAAAAACAAAGTGCTTCTGTGGGAAGGCTTTCCCCTCATTGCTCAGTTATGCGCTGATCCTGCTTAAAAAGGGTCACGTACCTTGTGAATGATGACGTCATCGGCTGACAAGTGACGCATCGGTGCTTTTGTGAGGACATTGAGTCACTCTGAGAGACACGTCGTTCATTCTCGATTCCTCCCCACAGGGACAATGAGCCTGCTCTTTTAACGCCGTATCATCAACATGCAGATGACACTCTCCTTTGTGTGTGTGTTATTTGATCTGAAAGGAAATGTGTCAAAGTTGGAACTAAATCAAAATATTAGAGCACAGACTCGTATTTAATTTTTTTTAGGAGAACACATAATGAACTTTTTGTCTTTTGCTCCCAGTTACGCCCTACAGCCCTTACCTGGTCCTGACCACCGACTACACCAGCCTCTCCGTGGTCTACTCCTGCACCAGCATCCTCAACATCTTCCACTACGACTACGCCTGGGTCCTGGGCCGCTCTCGCTTCCTGCCGTGGGAGACCGTGAGATACGCCGAGCAGCTGCTGACGGACGAGGGGATCGACCTGTACAGGATGAAGCCCACGGATCAGACGGGCTGCAAGGACACCTGAAGGTCCACCTGTGGCCGGTGAGCCTCGGTTTCGGGATCAATACTCTCCATCGAATCTCAGTGTGGTTCGCTTTGATTTCCAGTATTTATCCAGCATCGCCCCACTGTGGATATTGTTGCAAAACCTATAAATAAACATCAATGCTCAAAGAAAGTTGCAAAGGGGGTTTATTGTGTTGTGATGATGTGTGTAGTAAAGAAAACAAACACATCCGTGCTGGTAGCAAACATAAGGGTCGGTTCATTAAATCTGCATTGAATTAATCAGATAACTCGGTCACTCTTTAATCAGTCAGTACATCATCACCATCTGCGAGAGGCTCGGCTGTGTGTGAGAGTGTGTGTGTGAGTGTGTGTGTGCACACATGTGTGTTCGTGTGCGTGGTTTCTGAGCTCCCCACCCAACAGACCCGTGTCCACCAGCACAGAAGCAGCACCTCTTCGCCCGTCTTCACGGACCATTAACCAGGTGAACGTCTTACGCTCATTCTGCTTTGACTAAGTTGTGATTTTAGGAATCAGGAATCAGGAATTATTATTCTGCATGTTCTTAAAACCAAGAGCATCATGTGCCGTTTGTTGATTCAGGACAGAAAGATGAAGCTGTTGATCTGCCTCAGTGTTCTCCTCCTGTCTGCCTGTCAACTCAGTGGTGAGTTCATTATGCTTCAGAGTTTGATACTCATCTAACTAAAGTCACATTGGTTTGAATGTGGAAAAAAAAAGCTATTTGAAAAGTAATAAAACCCAATTTGATATGATGCATGCATGCGTTAATGTGCGTAGCTGTGTATGCACAATGTATGATGGTTTTTGGTGACTGCATGAGCACAAAGAGGACTTTGTGAAATGATTACTTATTTTGGCCTCAGACTGTGTGTGTGTGTGTGTTGTGTGTCTGTGTATATGTTTGTGTGTGTGTGTGAGTGTGAAATAGTCAGCACTAATATTTGAGGAGGGGGCAGATATTCTGCAGACCTCTGTGAGCAAACTCAGTTTTTACTTTTCTGCACCTGAATCCCTTCTTTGTGCCGGAAAGCTTTGGAATGCTCGGGAATGTTAACGTTCTCTCTCTCTCTCTCTCTCTCTCTCTCTCTCTCTCTCACAGAGGCCAGAGTCATCCCAGACGGAGGTACCATACATATATATAAATTACACATCTCATTTTAAATTCCTTCCTATTTTGCAACCCACCCAAAATGCCCATGAAAGATAATTAAAAGTTATTACTTTAGTTGCAGCCGTTGAAGCCCTGCATGCCTCATTATAACTACTTTAATCCCAAATAATGTATTAATAATCGATGTAGGCAGAGTAGCTAAAGCCGGACTCGATCTTATTACATAGTGTAAAATTGAACTTCTCTTGTAAGGAACGAGGACCTCCAATTGGAACTTAAATTCCAACGACTTGTTGCATTTTGAAGTGAGGGTTTGGCTCTTTTTTGTTTTCATTGGAAAATCTTGTCTTTTCACACACATAAGCTACACGCTCACACCCTTCCTCTGAGGGTTGTGCAAATACACTCTGGAATTCTCTTTGAATGTACACACTGAACTGGCTGAAGCTGAAGATCAGGCGGATCCGGACCAAGTATCCACTGGCAGAATGTGGTGTATTCATCCTTCCGGTTGTCTTTCGTGCTTCACTGACCCGTCGTGTGTCCTCAGCGCCCTACGAAGAACCAGTAGCTGTTCCTTACTGGCCCTACTCCACCTCTGACTTCTGGAACTACGTTGAGTACTTCAGGTCCATCGGCGCCTACAACCACATCAACGAGATGGCCCGGGCCTTCTTCGCCCACCAGCACCTGGGGGACACCCTGGGATATGAGACCAACGAAGGACACGAGCACTGAAGTGGGCCGGGAAGGAGGCAGCAGGAGGGAGAGGAGGGGAAATAGCTCATGTGATATCCTGCATGAATTTTATAAAAAAAGGGAAAGTTGACGAGGAAATAAGGAAATGAATATACGGAGCAAACATAATGAGGTGGATACTTTTCACAAGTATGTCACTGTATATAGAGTAGTTATATGAATGGACTAGCAATGTAGGGTATGTAGGCTTTTGTAGGTAATCGGTTATTATCGCTGTGCAATGTACCACAAACAATTAAACATTTTCCAAATATGTAATGAAAAATATACATCTTTGTTTTGTTTTTTTCTTCTTATATAAACTTGTTTTCAATCATCAGATCCTCTTTTCTCTAATTTAAAGGTTTCCTTTTTTCTGCTTATTTATATTTTTTGTGAACTTGAAATTCATGTGTCTAAAAAATAAAAGAAATTACTTTTCAGGTTTTTCAACTAAACATTCTACACAATCACTGCCAACCAAGCTGATACAATTCGTAAATCCTTTTCCAAAATATTGATTTAATTGGAAATATAATTTAGAGCAAGTCATGGTTCCATGCAATGGATTCTAGTAATACTGTTTAATTTGTTGAGTATTATCCTTTCATAATGTTTTTTTTTCGTCATTCCAGGAATAATGGCTTTACTCACCAACATTATTCCCAGTAATCAGATATAATTTAAATAATTGGCATGAGTTTTTAGTTGAATAGTTAATGCGGAAATGAATTAGTTAAATGTTAAAAGGAGTCTGTGGACCGGAACCATTAAAACAAGCTAGCTCGACCTAACCGAGCTCAATTTAGTGCTGCACTCATTTGTTTTGTTTCCGTGTGCCAAAGCTAGCCTAGCTAGCAGCAAGCTCGAACACACAAAGTCCTCCCCGCTGTGTTCTTTCAGCTGAACTGAAACCCCGACGCAATGAAACCCGCCGTGGACGAGATGTTCCCCGAAGGAGCCGGACCCTACGTGGACCTGGACGAGGTGCGACCAGCGTCACCATCGGGCTAATGCTAGCTAGCTAGCTTAGCGACGTTACCGCTGTTGGATAGAGTCGGACATGTTTCTCTTCTGGCAAAAAAGAATGATGATCGTAATCATCATGATAGTGCATTGTATTTATAGAGGAAGGGAAAAGACAAGTTGCATGACCCACCAGGCTCCACGTGCAGTCTGTAAAAACACGTAACGTTACCCTTGTTTTATTACTTAAGATTCTGTTCACTGCATAGATGTAAAGTTGTATCCATCAGACCTCCAGTACAACGTATTCCCTTTACTATAACGCGCAGTGTCTGCCCTTCGGTCAGGAATTTTGATCGTGTCTGCTTGGTGAATGTGCTAAAGTTCTTCCCTAGCAGAATTCATAGCTGGATTCACATTGTGCCAGACTGCACTTTACGTGCGATGTATAATAGACATGTTGCATTTGAGCTATGCCTCTGTCCCCTTGTAGCTTCCCTGACCCTCGTTGTTACATTTAAAGTAATGCATGTGTGATTTGCTGATGCCTTTTAACTGGTTGCACTGCTGTGTGTTGACAGGCAGGGGGCAGCAGCGGGCTCCTGATGGACCTGGCAGCCAATGAGAAAGCGGTGCACTCTGATTTCTTTAACGGTCAGACCGTTTCCTCTTCTTTTTTCCCCCTTTCCCCTGCCTAAATGATCACATTTATACACACTGCAACGATTACATGTACCCTTTACGTCTTGTGTTCTGTAAATACAGTAACTGAAACTATAATAATCCACGGCACACACATGGTGAGGCAATAAATGCACCTCAGACTTATTTGAGAAATAGCTGCGATACTAAAGCGAGTAAATAAAAGGTTTTTTTCTGGACTTTTATCTATCAGCAGACAACCCTTAATCGATTATAATGTTGGGTATAAACTTGGTTGTCTTATTAAGTGGAAACAGAAACCTGTTTAACACACATGTATATTTGACAACTGACGTCGGCAGTTGATTGAAAAAAGCCAAAATATTTACAGCATTTTATCACCAGGAGAGGATCTAGTTGCACAGATTAACTTTAACTCACTGAAATATTCCAATATTTATTCACAGAGACTCAAAATTAAAAGAAAACAGAATTGTTGAACTGAAGTTTTAATTTAAGCACGATAATCCAGTTTCTCTCTTTGAGCAAATTGTCTTTCCAAATTTACCCTCTAAAATCCTGTCAACTCTGTAAACAGCCGTTTCACACCCTTAAACACACACACAGACACAAGAGGACTCGGTGAAACACTTAAGCTGATCGGTTTTCCGGCTTCCAGCGTCGGCTTCGGGCAAAACGATTTGGGCTCAGCAGCACATGACCCAGAAAGAAACGAGCTGATTGTTAAAAAGGAGAGAATGAAAGGAAAGAACGAAGGAAGCTAAGCCAGGAGGACGGTAATGCGGGTTTTTATAGTCGCTCTCAGACTGAAACCCTGCGGGACACCTCGCCAGTCAGCTGCTTTAAAACGCGCACACACACTCTGTTACATGTCTTTGGTGGTTAACACGGCTAAAACTGCCATTCAGTGAATTCTAAGTTCAACATAGAGTCCTACAAGGGCCCCTCATGCTATTATTGTATCGAAGGAAAGGAATGAATGAATGGAAAGAATAGGCTCAGCATAAAAATAAATGTTGTAATTGAAAAAATCCATCTTTGTTGACTAAGATCAAAAGCGCCGCTTAGTTTGCAAAGTGACTTTGAATTGTTCTTATAGCCACTCATCTTTTTATGCACCAAACACATCTGCTTGCCAACATCTGGATTGAACATCATCGAGTGGGGAGAAAGGAATAGACTTTAACTTGGGTTCTAAAAAGTTGGGTTCAAAGGTCAGCGTAACCGTACATTTCAAACCGTGTTGTGAAGAACAGGCATCTCAAATGAGACTCCCGCGGGCCCGCAGCGGCTTCTGCAAGGGGTTATGGGTAGCCGAGGGGCAAGCTGTTTGACTCGCTGCGTGTCCCTTATTAGGCAGAAACAGGAATGTCCTGCGCCTGGGAACCTCCCCGACATGAAAGAGCGAGCCGCTCCGGCCTAAATCACTCTCAGCCGACGGGCATCCTGGCAAATGTATGTAAAGAATATAAAGTGTTACTGGGAAGCCTTCGAATGGCTCCAGACTATTCGTTCGCTTGTTGGGGGAAGTAAAAAATATATACGAAAACTGACTCAAAAAGCTCTGAATACAAATCACATCGACCCCGTTTTAATCTAAAAAGCAAAAGACGCCTAGTTTGATATCAGGAGACAAAGAAATCCGCCTAATACAAAAAAACACCTTTTGATGGATAATCAGCAGGTAATATTTGAACCTGACCACGACCAACTAACTCTGTTCTCTTCTTCTTTTTGTCTCTTCCTTTCGTTGCTTTCACTGCAGACTTCGAGGATCTGTTCGATGACGACGACCTGCAGTGACCTCGTGCGTGTTCCTGTCACCGGGGAAATGGGATTACTCTGACTTCAAGTTCTCTCCTATTTGTACAGCCCCCCCCCCCCTCCTACACGTGTCCCACCACCTTAACAGAATAAAGATTTTCCTTCTGTTTTTACAACAACAACAAAAACAGGTGTCTGTGAATTCTGAGCATCCCGAACATTCCAGGTTGAGAGAAAATTATGAGTATGGTTTTTCCGTCGTCGTGTTTGAATTTGCTGCGGTCTGGATTGTAGGTTTGTTGCCTCCGTGAAACACCTGTGAGCAAACTTAATTACAAACGAGATGCAGCGAAAGACAGAACTGAGCCGTTCCGGCGCTCTCATGTTGGGATTCTTCAGGTATCGTCAATATAAAAGTATTCGACCGCTTCATATCAGTTATTCCTCTTTTTGAGTTCAAATTAGACTTTAATGTTCTGTTTGACTTTCCTCAAAGGCCCACGCACACCAGCTGCATGCAGAAAACCTCACTTTGATGTATTTGCACCATGCATGTGCGTGAGAATATTTAACATATCGCAGAATTTACAACTGGCAAAAGGTATTTTATGAAAAAGCGGTTCCAGTGTTACACAAAGTACTTTCAGTGTACTTTAAAATGTATCTTGGTGTACTTGAAATAGGAAAGTTAAGCATCGTGTTTCCACGGTGGCCTCTTTCCCAAATGCAGTACAAACAAACATGATTTATTTGAGGTTCAATGACTTTTGGTGTAAAAAAAACAAACTGCAATATTGCTGCAAACTTGATAAAACGTCCCTGACTAATGGCTTCAGATGTGCTGATGCTGCATCACTCAGAGCCTCTCAGGCCTGTGTGTAGCTGTGTGTTACTGACATGCCTGGACACAGATAAACTCAGCAGGAAACTGTAGATTATCAAATTCCTCATGTGTAGACCAGCTGTCTTTTGTGTGTGTGTGTGTGTTTGTGTTTTGGGGTTCAGACAGAAGCTGTGGTTTGGCCCTCATCGAGGTTCCCTGGGAAGTGCTTATCTGGCACCTCGGCTCCCCCCTCATTATTTTCTGATGTCTGTCCTCTGTTCACTTTCCATCTTTTGGGTTTTCGTTGCTTCGTAGTGATTGTTCGAATCAAAAAGAAAAAAAAGTATCCTTCTCCTCGCCTTAAATTAATTATCAGTATCGTTAAATTCCCCAAAACACTCGGGACAACCTCCACGTCTCCGTCTCTGCTCCCGGCCCTCCCACTTTCTCTCGCTTCCTGTCTTTAATTCCGGGGTCTCTGATTGGCCGAGGCTTTCTGACGGCTCTCCCCAATCAGGCCTCTCGTTGAGGTGTCCCTTGGCCCCCCCTCAGGTGCGTTTTTTTTGTTTTTTGCGCTAATGAACGGGCTCGGTTTAAAACCCTGCCAGATTCCTTCTTCAGGTCAGTCAGAAAGGCCACGGGGACCCGGCTGCACACAGACTTCACACACACACACACACACACACACACACACGCACACACTCTCAGTGTTTGAGTCACCTGGTCTGGCGGCTTCATTCGAGGTCCACATCTTGATCCGCAGGCCGAAGATAAGAAAAGCACAGGTAAGGGATTCTAGAGGGGTAACAAACTTTTCAGGGCTTTTATTCTGAAGTTCTGCGTCTAAAGATGCAGCTCAGGGGACATAATCTGAGGCGTCTCTGGGAAACGGGCTTAGGGTTGTCATGTTGGATGTTGTATGGATGCGTCCTTCTGAACGCGCGTCTCTTCCACAGGACGAGGACGAGTCATGGCTGGAAGGAGGAGAAGCGGTTTCTCCGCTGTGGTCGTCACAGCTCTGCTGGCTGTGATTCTGCTGCCTGGTGAGTATTACAAGTATTACATGTTCTAGCAAAAAGAGTTTGTACTTAAAAATACTTCCTGTACTTGATGCAGAAAATGAATCCATGCAGAAGAATATTGAGTTGAACTATTTGATTAATCAATTCATTGTTTCAAAGACACCCGCTGCACAGTTTGCAGACTTCAATAACCAAAATAAATAATGGAGTTGAATGTTAATAACAATAAAAAAAACTTCAAACAATTCCCATAATTGAAAAGATGGGAAATTGCATCAATGATCTTAAGATGTTCCGTATCTTAATCTGAAATAACAAAAAGCAGCTGTTGAATAAATGTAAGGGTTTTCCTTCTTCGGGTATCTAGTGGAATAGAAGTCGAAATCAAAGTACCTCAGTACACAACGTGATTATAAAGTACTTAGTTACTCTCCTTGGCTGATAAACCACACTAAAGCAAACAGACAACGCAGATGCAAATGTGTTATTAACGTGTTATTAACGCGTTGTGAATAAATCACCTCCGTTCACAAGTTTGAGTCCTCACAAAGGACGCTTTCACTCACACGTCGTGATGTCCTACTCTCAGCTAATGGCTCCTTTTCAAAGCAAAGCAAACAAAGACACAATTACATAAGAAAAATTTCAAAAATAGTCAGGTTAGTTGGGCATTGAATGATGAGCTTATGTCATGTTGTTTAAGTTAAAAGCCAAATTTCGTTTCACGTGCAACTCCAGCGTGGACGAGAAATGATGAACTCAAAAGGCAGTCATTTCATCTCCTTTGAAAGGAACAATGTGACAAGCAGGTTGTTAACTGAGCACATTATGCACAGCACACGCTTAATAATCAGCCTCCCTTTCAACGCTGCAGGTCCAAGAAACATCGAATCCATTAAAAAAACACATCCGATGTGCAATTTCTTTAGCCAGTCCTGGAAAAATATTTGATTTTCTACTTAAAACCTGATTTCTATTTAAACATTTCGACTTCTACTGTGCTAGTACAAGTAAAACAACTATTAGCAGTTAAATGTGACGATACACATCATTGGATTCTCGCCTTTAGCTACGGCTCTCATGTAAATGTAGAGGAGTAGAAAGTAAAGTTTTTTTCCTGTGAAAAGTATACAATTTAAATCAAAACTATACTTATGCTATTATTACTTTACATTGCTGGTTTTGTCTCAATCAATTTTCCACAGCTCAATTTGCCTTGTATTTATTTTTCTATATGTCGCCTATAATGTTTCAACACGAAGGGTCTTTCCTTCACCACCTGTGTCCAGTTCGCTCTCTATAGACTAGCATATTTATAAAGGGGGGGTGGGGGGGGGGGGTGGCTTCCTTTAGAAATGGTTTCAAAATGGTTAAAGGGGGGAAAAGGTCTCTTTCATGTAAAAAATGAGTACCTGTCAGCATCACCTCCTCCTCTGCTCTCTTAAAAGCTGCTGTTTCCAGATGTGCCAGCCTGTTTTTCTTTTTTTTATGGGCTCGTAAAAAATCGAAAAACAGCGGAAACAGCATAATTTAACACCCCCCCCCCTCCCCTCCACCCCCTCCCTCCTCCGCCTTGTTGCTCCATCACCTCGGGTCACCTTAACTCGTGCACCTCTGCTTTCTCCCCTTTAATGTTTGACCCTGTGCACCGACGTCGGCGTCACATGTTTCTGATTAATCCCGTCAGAACTCATCAGGACGCGTCTCAGAAGCAGCAGATTGACGCGTTTTCTCTTCTCCTCTCGTCCTTCCTCCTCCTCCTCCTCCCCTTCTGTAAGACATTAACACCTTTCCCCCCCGTGGAGATGAAAGAATCAGCTCAGCTGACTCCGCTGTTCTGTCGGCGGCGTGGGGGTCAAACAGTGCACGTACACAGGCGTGTGCACACGGCCCTTTGAAAGAGCACCGCGGGGCGCGGTGTTACAGGCTCACCTATAAAATCTACAAAGAGCTGCAGTCTCCAGCCTTCCAGGCACCAAAGACACCCCCCACCCCCCCACCCCGCGGCTTATTTAACCAACGATACCTGCCTGCTTATGAATTAAAGACCCAATTAAAGGTCGCAATGCAAAGAGTAAGCAAAAAAAGAATCTTGACTTCAGCAACTTTTGGATCTCACATCTGCTTTTGCTTCTCTCCGCTTTTTGCAGCATTCTTGTCTGCTGGACCAATCGCGCCAAAGCCGAAAGGAGATGGTAAATATAAGTGTTAAAAAAGGCATCAGTAAGTTGTCGGTAAAGTTTAATATCTAATAGTCAGATAGCAGCAAGTAAGAGTAGTTGAGGGCTCCATGCGAAGTCTTTATGGACTCAAAGGGTCGTTCAAGACGCCTTCTCACCGTCTCCCCTCAGCGGGGGAAGCCATCCAGGAGACTGCGGCCGCTGCACAGTTACACCGGAGGTTGATCCGAAACCGCAGGAACATCAGCTGGTACAAGCAGAACTCGGACTTCTGGGGCTGGTACAAGTACTTCACTGACAACGGCAACCAGGAGGCAGTAAGAACACACACACACACACACACACACACACACACACACACACCATCACAAATGTTGTTTCCACACTGTGCCCCTGGTCACCAATGACCTCATCCTCACCGCCCAGGTTCAGGAGATGGACCGCATCTACCTGGCCTACCTGCAGAACAAGAACCGTGCGGAGGGCCGCCGCTCCTACAAGGCCTACTTGCGCCACCTTGGGGAAGTCTACAAGTCCTGCGCCGATTCTGACGACGCAGACTGCGTGTCTTCCTACACCAGCAGGCCCAAGCCGGAGGCCCCTAAACCGGCGCCCGTGAAAACCTGTGACCCCACCCAGGATGCCTACTGCCTGTACGCCGCTTTGGTCCAGGGAAAGAGCCCCTACCAGCCTCTGGTGCTGCCGGCTGCCGCCCCGGCACCAGTGAAGGCCCCGGCCCCCCAGTACGCCCGCTCCCCTGCTCCGGCGAAGGACCCCCAGTCGGGGTATTACTACTACTCGCCATCCGCAGCGTCCTTCCTTTCTAAGGTAGGCCCCGCGCAAAGTGTTAAGTAATTGCCTGAAGGTTTTGACAAAATCCCAAAGAAATTTAAACACGAATAAAGAAATCCGCCTACAGTGACCCTGCATCTCTCTCGCTCTCTCTCTCTCTCGCGCTTCAGGAGCAGAAGGCGGAGCTGCTGCGTATCTGCGCCGCCGACGACGTGGAGTGCCTGCAGTACCACTTGAGGGCGGCCTACGGGTACGGACCCTCTGCCGGGCCCGTGCCTTCCTACGCCCACCTGGGCTGCGACCCCAGCAGAGACCCCACTTGCAAACCCAAGCTGGTGCAGAAAGCCCCCTCTGGTCTCTACCTCCACCACCCCAACTGCGATCCACGGGATCCCCGCTGTGCCTACGCTGCCTCCCTCGTGGTACGCTCCCGTTTGTCGTAGCGGCTGCTTCCTGTTTGTGTGTGTGTTTTTTTTAATTTATTTGCTTTGATCATAATGAGCCGTGTTTCTATCGCCGTGTGCCCCCTCCAGGCGCCTCGTGCCCCCAACCCTCCGGCCGCCGCCGGCCCCGGATCCTGCAACCCTCTGTATGAAGAAGGCTGCAATCCTCTCACTGCCACCAGGTACGCCAGCCCCCCCGAGGCCTATCAAAATGAAGAGGAAGACGACGAGGCCGCGGCCATCCGCGCCGCTCCGCCCGCCGCGCAGAACGACCCCTACGCTATGTTCAGGGACGCCTACGCCAGCGCTAACAGAGTGAACGACCCCTATGCTATGTACCGCCAGGCTAGCGCCCCGGCTAATGACCCGTACGCCAGTCTGCGCAGATTCATGGCCCAAGCTCAGGGTAACAACCCGTACGCCGCGCACGCCGAGGCCGCCCCGCACGCGGAGGCCGCTCCGGAGGCCAACCCCAACGACCCCTTCTCCGCCATCCGCGAGGCGGCGGCCGCCATGCATCGGCGCGGTCAACCCGCCGCGAGGCAGCAGTTCCCTTTCCCCAACCCCAATTATGAGGAGCCCGCCCAGGACGAGCGCCACCCTCTGGGGCCCCCGGGCAAAACCAAGGAGGGCCACGATTGCTTCATCGGCTACGACCGCGAGTGCTTCCCCGCGGCGCCCACCGACCCGCGCTCCGGGATCCACCGCCGCGTGCCCTACGCCGCCGAGGCCTACGAGCCCCACCTGAACGCCGACGGCAGCCGCAGCGGGGTCCTGGAGCCCTCCGACCCGCACTGCGACCCCGAGTACGACCGCAACTGCCGCCTGCGGCGCCGCGACCCCCAGCCCGAGGAGGCCCGGCCCGAGCGCCGCGCCGGCGAGGAGGACCAGGGGGCGGCAGAGAGCGAGCCGCGGGAGGAGCAGGAGCAGGAGCAGGACCAGGAGCAGTACGAGCCGGAGCCCTACCAGAGCGGCCAGGAGGAGCCACGCGGCCCCTACCAGCCGCTCTCGCAGGGCATGCCGAGCCTCCAGGACATACTGAGGCGCTACGGCGACCAGTACCCCGAGCAGGAGGACCGCAGGGCCTACGCCAACGACTACCGCAAGAAGTGAGGCGTGAAGACGGACATGGACACGCAGCCCCCCCCCCCCCGTAGCTTAGCCAATATGGCCGCCTCACGCAGTAAGAGATGTGGGACACAAGAGACATCTATGGACCCAATGAGCGAGCGCCATCCACACGGAGCTTCCAGCGGTACCCGTCTTCTCTTTAGCTGCTTTAGACCTGTTGCTTCGAATGGGCAATGACTCCTCGGTGCGCAGCTTTGCTTCTGAACCTACGCGTCTCACATTTGGTTTATTCGTTCGTTACTTTTTTTGTCAGTGATGGATTTTGATGAATTTTTACTTTCATTTTGAATGTTCTAATAAAAAGCTGTAGGAAGCTGGTTTTGTTCTTCATTCATTGGATCGTTTGAGTCCACTCACACATCTGACTCTTTGGGGACTTCATTCATCTTATATCTAATAGTAATAAACTGATTGCAAATGAAAGTGAGGGGAATTTAATCGGTTTTATACAATTGTTACAGAACAATACATCAAATAGCAATAGACACATTTCAATTTCGACCAATGTGGCAGATGGAAAAGTGCGTCTCAATAATCCAAACAAGCAAGAATTTGCAATAGATACACACCCACAGGTGAATTCACACACATTTGTATTTTTCTTGGTGTTCACATGGCAAAATCGTGACCTTCCCGGGGAACAATCGATCAAAACACATAATTCCAGTTGGCTCGCCAGCAAGGAGATAAAACACCCGTCTCACAGAGACCGCTCTACAGGTTCTTTCTACCCCCCCTCCTGTGTTTTTTTACCTCGGGCTCAGAACCAACAGCGCTCTCTGTGACCCTCCTCATGCTGAGGCTCGACTTTATTGATCCGAGGGCTCTGAGACGCATCGACAGCAGCAGCCGCTCGGCGGTCCGAAGGCGAAGGTCTCGCTGTGCTGCTTGGACCGTGGCAGAATTCTTCAGACTTCACCACACGTACTGGGATACTTTTATTATTATATTTACGTGATTAAATTACCCAATTACTCGGACCACCTCGGTTTGAATTGGGACATATCCTTTTCATGTGTTTTTAGTCATTAATTAAGAATAAACCTTTTATAGAAGGGATTTTATCTTCTAAAATAAAGGTTGTGCCTTTTTGGAAATGGGAACCTCAGCCTTCAGAGGGTTGAGATACGGACGTTTTAAAAAGTCAAATCTGACAGAAAATGACCTCTGGGGTTGAACTTCAGTGCATTACAAGGTTGAAAAAACACAAGAAGAAAATGTTATTGAAAGACCTGATGGTTTATGCATCAATTAAAAAAAAAATGAGATGATGGTTTGGATTAGGAGAGATTTAGAGTAAACAGCTAAAGGACCTTGGGGATTGTTGTTTCTTTGACTCCCTGATAACATCTGAAAATGAACAAATGCCTGCAGTTCATCTTGAAATTGTTAGAAAGAGACCACAGAGAAACGAAACCTGCGTTTGGTCAGTTCACTCGATGCCCTTTATACTATTTTTGCTCATGTTGTGACCTTTCATGGGGGGGGGAAACTTCATCTCTTAACTTCAGGTCATCAGCTTCTAGCCGCATCTCACTCATCTCATTCAGTCACCGCGGCTATCGAGCTCGTCAGGTGGAAGAACGCAGATGTAATCAGCACCAAAAAGAATAAATCATGGCTTCTCAAAATGCTGATTTACTCACTTTGAAGCAGTCAAATTGCATTTATTTTATCGTGGCAGAATGTTTCAGTATCATGTCGCTGGGATCTAGACGTCTCGTCCTTGTTGTCTTTCGTTTATATCTCCGTCCCGGCGTCTCGTTCTCCTGCAACGCGGCTGAATGCACTGCGAGGGGCGGAAAGTTCAAAGAAACGGTCACATTGAATCCGGGGGGCGGATTAAGTCCCTCAGGCGCCGCGTCCTCAAACGACCCCGTCGTCACGGCGCCCGAGAAGAGGCGGCGCTCTGTGACTCGACCCCCCCTTCAGACCCCCGGAGGCCGACGCCTCCGAGGCATCGCAGTTGAAAGAATTCAAATTCAAAAGCAAGACTGGTTCATTTGTCATGGAAAGGTTGAACAGCGAAATATTTTTGACTCGTGGGGGTCATACGTGGTCATGTGTGTCCTTTAAAATCAGCAACTCAGTGTTGTGGTTTTAGTTTGGAGGCCCCACGAGCTTCCCGCTTTAAAACTAATTTGGGACGATGTTACACCCAATATCAAAATGTAACACATGCCCCCACAGGGCAAGAGTGTGTGTGTGTGTGTGTGTGTGTGTGTGTGTGTGTGTGTGTGTGTGTGTGTGTGTGTGTGTGTGTGTGTCTGTCTGAGACATGAAAGAGATGGAGGAAGACTGAGAACTGACTGGGAGCGACAAGGTCATACCTCCTGCACAGTGAAGAACGCACACACACACACACACACACACACACACACACACACACACACACACACACACACACACACACACACACACACACACACACACACACACACAGGACTCCCTCTTGTGAATGCCATTACAGCCTGACGTCCAGCATGTCCACGCGGTGGACGTCCGTCCCCGCTGTCAGGGCGGATTATTTGCTGAAGACCAAGAATAGATCGGAGTGTCAGAGTGATTTCTGCACATCATCGACACGTCGGTCCTGTCATTAGCTGTTTAACGCGCAGGACGCCGCCTCAATGGGCGGCTCCACTTTGCTTTGAATCGACGACTACAACGCTTTCGTCCACATGGCGGACATGGATTGCATTACGGAGGCCAATAAAACATCATGCAGTGGAATGAGAAGGTGTGTTGAAGCCTCTTCAGACCATGATAATAACCTCATCACTACTTGAGGGTTAATTGACAATAGTTTTTTCCAGCATGCTCAGTTCGTCAGAACGATTCTGTCCATCTCACCGGAAAGGATTATCCAAAAAAAACACACATGCTCCTTTCATATATAAAAAAGACACACTGTCCACATGACGAAGAGCTCGGAATGACGCACAGGCTCTTACGGCACGCCGGTGTGACGCGTCGTGGGAAATGAGAAGACGTTCATTCAGTTGACCCGCGTTGAACCAGCTGCGAGCGGGTACCAGCTGTTGTGAAGCCTCGGGGGTCAATGCGGACTGAGCGAAGACGGTCCATAGGACGGAGACAAGGAGAAGCGGGCCTCTCGCTCGCGAGGTCGAGTTCACCGAGTGTGTCCTTGTGCAGAAATGATCCAGTCACAACATGTCATGATGCGATGAAGGGAATGTTCAGTACTGAGCTATCGCCCACTCTTCTTCCTCTTCCACTTCTTCTTCTTCTTCTACTCCCTGTACGTCATGGAGGTATTTCTGTCTCACAGAACCCTGCTCAACTGTCTCCTTCGCCTGAACCTCACTTCCTGTGAAGGAAAACAAAGGTGGGCCCCTTGTGAGGTCCCCCATAGGCAACTTGGACTAGTTCGTGTACCAGACTCCATTACCAGGAGGGACCTGAGAGGAGCATCGACCGCGCTAAAGAGTTGAAGACGTCAAATGATGATGTCATCAGTGGCGGCGTATCTAAGATTCACGAAGGACTTGCATGCATCGTCGCTACGTACATTCATCTGCATACAGGAGCAGCGGAACAGAGGTCAGAGGAAAAACACCCAGTCAGCAGATTCACAGCTCTATGTCCCATTGAAGAGGAATCCGCTGTATTAATTCCAGGTGGATCGGAGGGAAGATCTGACCTCCCGTGTTTTTCAATATGCTGATTCATTCCTCGACGGAGGTCAGAATGCGTCGTCTGCAGCTGTTAGGGACACAGCGCCACATGTGACGTGCAGAAATGCGAAGCCCACGGATTGTCGGATCCGGGTGAATTTGTTTCCCGAGTCGGCCGTTCTTGCCGAAGACACGAGATCCTGCCAACGAGGACAAGTGAGATGAGACGGTGTAGAGACGGAAAGAGAAGGTGGCGTTGCCCTTATCACGTGACGCAGGGCCGCCCAGAGACAAAACTTACATGAAAATGACTTTTAACTACTCCGAGGCATTCCACATGCATGCAGCATTATGTAAATGCCTCTCAAAAGTTTCCCCTTGTCCTCTGACGGACTGCTGGATGCTCCTCTTGCTGCTCCAGGGCCGCGGGCCCCCGCGAGGAGGTCGCCGGCCGACACCCGGCGACAGGTTGTCGTGGCAACCTTGGCGTGATAGATGTCCCCCGCATCCCGATGTCGCCTTGGCGACGCTCTGGTGTTGGTCGTGCCACCCTTCGCCCGGAGGTCTCGTTCATCATGCGACGGCACGTCGGATCGAGTACTGATGGCGTGCGTGTGTCCACCAACCAAAAGGGGTTTTTTTTATTTTCGGTTTGTTTTTGCTCTTTCTGTATCCAGTTTGGTAATAAGAGTATTCAAAACTTGCAGAACATCAAGCAGTGACCCCAAGAAGCCTTTTTCACCCCCCCCCCCCCCCACCACCACCACCCCTCCCTCTGTATCTCCTTTAGTCACATTTAATTAAAGCAAAGAAATGTGACGCTGCGAGAACGTAATCTGAAGGGCGGCAGCTCATCGCACAAAGTCCGTCCTCACAAGACACTCGTGGAGGTGCAGCCGCTCGTGCCTCATCTTCTCCAGTCTGGTCATGACGCTGTGCCATCTGGAGCCACGATGCCTCCGGTTAATGCGCGTGTCTGTGGGTGTTGTGTCACATCTGAGCAGCAGCTGTTTAAAGCAGCAACAGATGGCTCCCCCCCCCCCCCCCCGGGGCCCTTTACACATAACCCTTGTTGCAAAGAGAAAGTTAAGGAGGAGACGAAAGCGAGAACAGTCGTTCAAACCTTTTTACGTGAGCTTTTAGCGTCTTATTCACTCATCGGCCAAAAAGTGTTTTTTTTTTTCATTCAGAGGTGCAAAGTTACAGGTGACATCGGGCACTCTGCTTTAATTAAATTGCTCTTTTTAAAATTTCTTTAGGCTGTTGGCGCCAGCTGACTAATTGATCTGGACTATTGAGAGACCTGAAGAGACCAAAATGTAGTAAAAGCATCATTTTCATTTTCAGCATCCAGTTGTACACAAATCTGTTCCCCTGAGTAAGAAGCAATGTCAAAGAAGCAAATACAATAAAACATTGAAATGCAAGGTCCTTAGAACGCTACGAATGTATAAACAAACAAAGCATGAAAACTTCAAGAGTTGGAGAGGTTTCATCTGGAGACAAGAATCCACAAACTGTCCTGATTCATTCAGGCTCCAAATGTTTTCCACGTTGTTTGTTAAAAGGCTGAATCTTTCCACATCTCTTGTCTTGTATTCTGACCAAATTAAACACAAAGGTTTTTTTTCGGAGGCAGCCCTGAGCCATTTGCTGCCCTTTTAATTGGAGCACAAGCACAAAATGAGATTGGATTTGTGTGCAACAGGAGACGAACTTCACTTATTCAAAGCCACCTGATTATGGGCTTATGTGCTATGTTCACGTGGCAAGCGGTTCGGTTTCAGGGTTGTTCTTTAAATTCACCGTATTGAGGTCTGCCAGATTCATTTTTTTGACTAAGTGTCTGTCAAGATAGAGAAGGGTGAAATATTTTTTCCCTGACAGTTTTATTAATCCAAAATATTTTGACAGGTTTTTTCAAAAAGAACATGGACAAAATATTTTTAAACTTTTTTTTCCCGTGACATTTTCCCACAAAAAGTTTCCAACATTTTTGTCTTTTGTTTCAAAACATTTGACCTAATATTTTTTCACTATTTCACAAAACATTTTCAATCACATTTTTCCAAACAACATATTTTGTCTTTTTTTCAAAACATTTTTATCTAAAAAAAATTTTTTTTTCAAGACAATAATATTTTTACTTTTTAAAAAATATTTTTTGACATCATATTTCTTTGACATTTTTCTCAAAACATTTTTTACCTGGTATTTTTTCTCTTTTTTCAAAACAATAATAATAATATTTTGACTTTTTCTCCAAAATATTTTTCATCTAATATTTGTTGACTTTTTTCCATGATATTTTTCAAAATTACACATTTTGACTATTATTAATAATAATAATAATATTATATTATTTTTGACAAATTATATTTTTACTTTTTTTTTCAAAATATTATGTTTCGACCTAAAATATTTTCACTTTTTTCAAATTATTTTTGACCTAATATATTTTGACATTTTTCTCAAAACATTTTTTACCACTACTTAGTAAGGCCATTACTTTTCTTTCTCACAACATTTTTCAAGTCGATTGCCCGCTGGTCGGTTCCAGGAGGCCTCCTGCTTACAACTGTTTGGACAAAATCCAGTTTGAAAGTTCTGGGGTCCGTTTCAAGAAGCGGGTTTAGTGGAAACTCAGTTTGTTAAAGCTACTGTATGCAGAGCCGTGAGAAAAGTGTCTTTTAAACGTTTTTTGTTTTCTGGACACAAACCAGTGAGATTAAAGAGGAGTTCCACAGGATGCCCCTGAATAAAATACATTATAGATTCAATACCATTGTACCAGTTTTTACCAGCGATATTATTCTTGTGATTAAATATGAGCATGGTGAGTATTCCAAGCCTGTGTGGTGTGCATTAACGTATGGATTAGGATTAGTGTGTACATTACATATTAACTGACAACACTATATTGGAACTTGCACGTTGAGCCCAGCAGCAGATTTCTCCCACGTTTCTCTGTCTTTTGCTGCAGCAGCGCGTTGCTTTGTTTCTAATTACGGTTCATACTCGCCGTACGCTTGCATTAATATTTCCCGCCCAATGGGGGGGGTGACGTATGCCCGACCGATTGTTTGTGGTCGTTGCCATGGTAACTCATTGTTGCATGGCTCCATTCATGCTGCCTCCAGTGCACGCGCTCAACCCTGAGTCAACGTACTCCGAGCTGATTGAACCAATCCAATCGAGGCCGTCCAGCTTCTTGGAGTCGGCCACGAAAGTCTCTGTAACCTTTTTTCTCAGTCTCCTCGAATTCTGTCTGATCAACTAGGTTCGGGTAAGGAGATTGGCAGTAGCACTAAAGCATGAGAGCAATAGATCCCCCAGCCCACATAACACACAACACAGAATGCGGTATAAATGTATCATATATTCAAATATTACATTTCTTCCAACATAAAATGCTCAGCCTTACGCTTATTTAAATGAAATCACCAGTATGAACCAAAATCAGTTGACCTAGGTAAGTATCACTTTAAGGAAAAGAATAAAAGAAATAAAAATAAATGTGTTCTTTCCCTCCTTTAATGGGTTTAATAGTCCTTATTTCTCCCCCGTTTCCGTTGTCTGTTCCAGTTTATTGACTTCCAGGGGCAAAAAAAAAGAAATGCTGAGATCTCAGGAAAAAAAAAGAAAAAATAGTTTTCAAATAAAACGTGTCACTCCTCAGGACTGAACCTTATCCTACCCCACCGATGTCCACACTGCAGTCTCGACGAACCAAAAGCTTCCATGCAGCAAAGCGGGTGGTACAGGTTGCGGTTGGAACGAGAGCCTCCACGTGGCAATGGCGGCGATGCAGGTTTCAGTGGAGCCTCCACGTGGCGATGGCGGCGACACAGCTGCAGTCGGAACAGAACTCGCTCCTCAAAAAAACCCAGCCTGCACAATATGCAGCGCAATTATTTATCAACTTAACGCTGGTTACCTTTCCGGTTGTACATTAACAATGCAGCTTCATTACATGGAATATGAACAAGTGAAATACAGGGAATATAAAAAACATTGTTTTGGTATCTGAGCTACAACAGCTACGTAGCTAGCTTAGCCTCATTACCCGGCCGCAGCTAAGCTAGCAGCTCTGAGAACTGCTAACCGTTCGTCACAATAACATCACAAAAAAAACATGTCTCAGTACCATAACCATTTATCAACTATTCTGACTGGCTTTTTTCCGTTCTTACACTAAACCAGAATGATACTGCTAATGACGCCGACAGTGTAGCTAACTCACCAGAATAGTTCAGGACTCGAGCGACACACCGTCGGAGTAGCTCCCGTGATCAAAATCCCTTCAACTCACTTTTAACGACCGTTTTATCAGGGCTCGAGGACACTTTGCTCCGCGGCCGTACAAGGTTGTGTTTTTCTTTCCCACAGAGAGCTGCGTGCGGGTGATGCCTTCAGGTAAGCTCAGAAGTTCCAATACTAGACGGAAACAACGCGCATTCAAAGGTTTCTGTAAATTACAGTACCATAAAACTAACCAGGGTTACATCTGGACGGCACCAATTAGTTTCATCAAATGGTCCCATTCCACACAAACACACCTCAACAGCCTAATTGTTTTTAATGCAATGCGTGTAATCCGTCGTTGCTCGACATTGGAGACGGGAAATCCGTGGACATTCATAGCAGGTGTTTGCAGCTGCATTGTACCCGTGCTCACAGAATGGTGCGCGCAGCTGCTGCTCACCGTGATTGAGTGCACGTTTTATCTCAACCCAAAAGCCACGAGCCCCTGCATGGAGACATCTGAATATGTTTTATCCTACGTGCCTTTATGCGTCAGAGCCAGAGTCTCTGGGGAGTGACAACGTTTTGAATACCCCCCATACAGCGAGTTCCCAGTGCGCTGAATGCAAAATGATGGAGCACCCCCACACAATTGATGCAGTGGTGCCGAACATCTGCCTGAAAATCAAACGTCGCTTCACAAACTGTGTCACACTACATAACAAAAAGTGGTTTTGTCTCTCATCATACCCGTAGTAGGAAGGGTGACGTGGCCTTTATTCTCCATAATGGTGAACTTTAGGGGAGGGAGGTGTTCCTTCTCTGTATCCTCAAAATCAAATGCAGCAGGGTTTTCTTTCACAAATGCACCTTGCAGAAAGCTGAATAAAGCCGTCCAGCGCCCTCAAAATGCATCTGTCATTGTATATTCATACAATCAGACTTCGTTGTGCAACCTGAGGGTTTTCAAAGAGCCAATTACGATGGTATCAAAATAGATACAAGACCCTGCAGAAAAAGGAACATGTGATTTATTAACTTGGAAGTAGACTGGCTTTTCCATTCCCATTTCCCATCATCTTCCAGATAAATGCACTTCACGCCAGATGCCAAGTTTCAATGGCCAACACCCATGAAGGATCGGAAAGAAGCTGGGATTAATCTCCTTGGAAACTGCGGCTGAAGTAGCAGACAGGAGACCGATTTTTTTTGTTTACTTTATTTATTCCAAGGCAACACCAATATTACTCACGCAACGTATGCTACTTGATGCGAGACCCTGTTTGAGCAATGCAGGGAGCAGGTGACGACAACGCGTTGTTACTGCCGGCCTCGATAGTTCATCCGAAACACAGAAAAGAATTCCAAAGCGACCGTGTGTCTCGCCGAGGAAGTTTCTCTCCACAGCCTACGTGAGGAGAGGCACAATCGGGGGCTGGAATTGTTCCCCCCCGCGGGATCCGACGAAGGCGAGCTGAGCGCCGGCCCGGATGCTTGTGTGCGGGGATGTTCACAGCTGGAGAGAGAGAGAGGCTCTCTTCTTCAAATGAGAGACGTGTGCGGTGGCAACCATCAGCGGCCCTTGAATAATGTAGACACATGAACACGAATGGGACGGGTGTCAAAAAACGAAAAGATGCAAGCCGCCCAGCGGCGGGAAGGTCTGCAGGGGGCCGACAGACGAGGACCCATTTTAATTACATTTTGCATTCCTGGGAGCGGATCCTTTTGTTCCGTGGCGAGGGGCCTCAGCATCGTGGCTCTCAACACGAGTGAAAACAGAGGGGAAGAGCGTGAAAAAGCTTAAAAGAGCACAGGCGAAGAAGGAGAGAGGGGTTGTCACGGCGACGAGCAGCGGCATTCGTCTTCGTCGACTGGGGTCGGAAGAAAGATGACAAAAGGGGAACGAAGGTGAACGGCAGGTCGACAAATAAGCGTTACACGAGTGTGTGTGTGTGTGTGTGTGTTTGAATACCCTCAATAGTCAACATGCCCTTCCACACTCTCCTCTGGAAGCTCATCTAAAGCACACAATGACGGAATGATTAACAAGAGGTTGAGTGTGCGCTAGGTGTTTGTCTCGAGGTGACGGCTTCGTTTTATAGAGGACGGCAGGGTAGTTTGAAAAAAAAGGGCATTCACATGATTCAATTTGTGTTTCGATTTGTGCTAGTTACAAAACGGTGAGGAGCATGGCCGCAGGCCGCATGCACAGACCACCACGTGGTTTCATTCAGAGCTTCAGCCCTCAAAGGCTCCAAATACTCTTGAGTATTGATGTGGTTTTCGGTGTAAGACACCAGCGTGCGTTGTTGCCACCCCCCGGGACACAAACTCCCACAAGGTAAGACACGAAAGGTGTCTTTGTAGCCAGCAGCATGGTCGCCAACGTCCAGGTGAGGTGCTTTCAGTGTGCTCAGAGCTCGATGTGCTGCAGTCCGTGGTGGCCTGTGTGTGCTCCTCGTGGCACCGATGAAGACCTCCCGTGTTGCACCTGAGATGAGATCCTTTATGAACCCATGGTGTGCGCCCCCCCGCCGCCATCCTTCCACGATCATTGAATGGTTGCGCCGGAGGCACCGCGGGTGGTAATCTGGGAACTTCCAACTCCTGGGGAGGTCTTTTAGAATGTGGTTTTCACACTGCTGCACGAACCACCCGGAGCTCGTGGCTGTTGACTTTTTGGTCTCTGGAAGCTGTGGGTGGAACACTAAATAATCTCTGCCTGACTGACGTCTGCTAAAGTGCATGCTGTGGAATACCAAAACGTTTTCAGGTTTGAGCATTTCAAGCAGGTTATTAAGGTGTTCGTGTATTTTCATGTTAACTAAATTATTGATAAATATAACATAAACGTCACGTTCACATGAACACATTCGTAATGCAACAGTGAGTTTTTATGGAAACATGGTATCAGCTATCAGAATCTCCATGGTAACCATCATGAGATGAGAAGAAAAAAGGGAATTAATTTCATTTTTTGTCACAGATTGTTGTTTCAATGCAAAAATTTTGTTGTTTGTTTATAGTAAATTCAAAAGCTAAATAATAATAATAATAGCCTTAAAAAACAACATGTTGAAGAAGCGAATGCACGGCGAGACGGAACAACGTCAGGAGCTCATCAGTAGTCTTCTCGTCGCATCCAGATCTTCATCTTTCCTCATTCCGCATGTCGATAAAAAACACAAGTGTTGGCTCTTCAGCCGTTGGTGTGGAAGCTGATTGATGAACAACAGCATTGGAGGTATTCTTCAGTCTTTTGACAACAAGCTTCTGCATTTTTTATTGCCCCCCTCTCTTGAAGGGAGCGTGATGCTCAGCGAACCAATTTACATTGAATCACCTGCCAATGGAGGAGGCACTTGAAACAAAGCACTGCTTGCCGGGTCCTCTATTCCAAGACTTCTGTTGATGTTCATTTTACAGGAAGTGAGAAATGTTCCCCCGAAGCTTTTGGCTGCCACCAAGAGGCTCACAAGTAGTAATTAGTCAGCCTTGATTTAAACAAGCTGGCGTGTGGACCTTTCAAGGGGGCCTTGCAAAGGGGCCAATTTGTAAACGCATGACCGGTTGTGTTTGCATCACGTTGTAAGAGACAATGTCAGGTCTCTTTTGGATTATTATCCACGCAGTCTGAAAAAAAAAAACCCCATCTGACTGCAACACGAGCTCATTTCAGACCTCATTTAAACTGCAGGCAAACTGAAATGGTCCAGTCTGTCCAGAGCCTGACCCACGTCCGTCACACCAGTCACATGGAACCCTTTCTTTGTGATTTGTCCTTAAAACAGGAACATTTGGCCAATGCACCATAATATCTGCACTCCAGATATCTGGCATGATGCCGCCACTACGTATAAAATATTGCATTGAATTCATGAGTGAAGACAGGTTTCGCAGTGGGGAATTAATCAGGTCTTTTTTTTTTTTTTTGCAAAGGAGATCCCCCTGAATAATTAAAGCTTGAGTGAATAATAAATAAGCTTAAATACGCATTTCTGCTTAACATCTTTCTCTCTCATCACTCCCACCACACTGTGCTGGATGTGTGTTCATTTGTTTTCACAGTGATTATAAAACCAAATATAGCCTCAAATCAATTACTTTCACGATTTGGAGCATCCATAATCCAACTTCCCCATCAGCAGCTAATGTGCTCGGGGTTGAGGAATCAATTCTATTTATTGTAATTGTACTACTACTCAGTGACTTCTTAAAAATATAATTCAGTAGAAAAAGTACATTTGTATTTTCTTGCTTTTGTGTTTACGGTACATTACTTTTTCCCAAACATTTGTCATAGATGCACAAAATAGTAATAAAGTTCAGTTAGCTTCATTTTAAACATGATCTATAACTTCACAAATGTTTAAACAATAAGTTGAAACGTTTTTCAAAAAAAGAGCTAAATGAAAGAGACTCATTATTGATCTTGTTTGAGTTTTTGTTGCACTAAAAAAGGCGAGTATGTAAAAAAATCTCCAGTGACACGAATGGACACCAGAGAATACATTTGCCTTGAACTGAGCAGCACTCGTTCAACACAAAGCAACACACATGAATATTACATGACGAAACTACTCCTGTTATGACTGATCTGGTCCTGTAACAAATGGGAGGGCCCTTCTTCTCCATCCAATTATAACAGAGGAGGGACACGCTAAGGACATATTCTAATGAATCACGATGTTTTACCTCTACGTGCATCACAGGGACCTTCAGCCCGTCCTGCTCCTCTTCAGTTCGAACGGTGAACGTTAATCTACGTTTGTTTCACATCTGTGGACCCGTTAATGGTCCTCGGAGTGAAATGAACGAACTAAAGTGACATATCATTAAAAAGTCTATTTGATCATATCTCTTTGTGCCCTGATGTCACAGTACAGGAAGAATCAGGGCACAATTAGTGGCAGCTTTGCCTCAGGGTGACAACCGCATGCATTAAATATCATAAACTGATAATATTAAGATTACATTTGTGAAGCTTTTCTTCAAAAAGGCTCCAGCGTTGACTGATTACAGTGTTGCTGATCCAAGGAGGGGCGACGAATCATTTTAATCCAAAAAACATACTTGGCTCTGCTTAAAAAAAAACACACAGAGCTGCAAATTCACCGCTTTGAACACAAATGCAGACGGACACTGAGAATACTGAGCTACAGGAGTTTCAAGGTCTCTGTACAGCAAAACGAGTTAGCAGCACCCCAAAAGCCTGTTTACTGATTTAAAAATAGGTTTGTTATCAACCCGAATAGAGGGAAAATGGCCATGTCCTCTTCATGGTCGATTCCCACTTAAAATGCTGGGCAGCGTTGGACTAAAATGTGAGAAACGCGTCTCGACGTCCCATCATCATAACGTAAAGGTTAGTGCTGCTAGTTGGAATCTGTGGAACTGATGATCAGCGCACGGTTCACTCTTTAGTGTTTTTAATTGCAGCGCTGACAGACGCACTCGCACGCACATGCAAAAAGTAACCTTTTCCAAGAATGATCCTATTCACGGTGAAAGAGAAAATGCCATGAAAGGGTCAGTGCATCTGAATACGCAAACCAGATCTCATACTCATTTAATCCTGCCCCCACATCTCTACAAGGTTTTTCTTTTTCGTGTAACAAACTCAGTTAATTGAATTAAGTTGAACTTTGCTCCCCTTTTTAACGCTAAACACCAAACTAACAACAACACGGTTTGTGGGACTTAGGGATTGTTAGGGATTTAAGAAGAAGTGCACCCCTAGCGGTGGGATGTATATTACATGTAGTAATGTTTAGCGTAGAATTGTAGTTTGTGTGATGTTAGATAGTAGATATTACATTTGTATGTTAGATGAAGTGAATGCATTACAGACAATAACAATTTATAGTCATGTAAATCATATAAATACTGTACACATTAACTATCAAGATGTAATGTTAAAACCTGAGGACGGAAGCTAATTGCCGTCCTTTATGGATTTCTCCCAACTTTTCCCCAAAAGTTGGGTTTTTGTTGGGAGTTTTTTCTCCTGCCAGGTATCAGATGAGCAACTGGATGCAAGAAAGCCGAATGAGGCAAAGTACTGCACCACATAAACTGTGATAAACCATGAAGAACTGATCTTATGTGTTGTAATTGAAGTGTACTGATTATAAGATCCCAACAGAACCCATTTAATGCTTTTCCAATATTACCCACGACCCAAAAAAGGCTTTTCGGCACAAACAGAGAGGGGTGAGGACCCCCTTCACCTCAGCCTCTGCCAACAAGGTGAAACCTATTTAAGGCCTACAACATCAACACAAACTCACCCAGGGTCACTCCGAGTGTTATTTACTTTTTGCCTTTGTGTATTCATGGCTGGCAGTTGTAATATTCGGTGTTTTTTCACGGCATTAATCCGCTTCCCTACCAGTCAATATGGGCCGTGTTAATAATTCATGGATTAATCAACGTCTGAAGCATTGTGCCGTTAGGAACGAGGACGGAGACACACGATGACAAGGACCAAAAAAAAGAAAATGATGGAGGCAGTCGAAGCTGTTTGTGACGTGATTTAATTTACGCAACAAAAGCGAATGAAAATACACTGGGAGACAACACAATACAAAAAAAAACAACAGCATTTCGACTTAACAAGAAGGCAGCAGATTCTCAAACACCAAGATATCGCAAAACAATGAAATCTCCTACATGTCCCTCATGTCGCGGTGACGTGTCCCTTTTTTGTGGCTTTCATATGAAAAATGTAAACAGCAAAATGTAAATAAAGGCCTGATAAAAACCTTCTCGGTTCTAAAATCACATGAAATTGTTTAACAGATCTTTAATACTCTGTAACAAATCCTCAAATGTCAGGCGTGGAAATGGGGTCAGGAAGAAAATGCTTACCCTGTTCTCCGACCGAATTATTGCAGAAAAAATAATAATAATCCTGCTAACAGTCGCTCTACGCTTGAGCTGACAAAATATCTCATTGCCCCCGTTTCCCCCGTCAAACGAAACGTGAAGCCCCCCCCCTCTAAGAACGCTGCGCTGCTCCAAATTGTTCCTGAACAGTTTCTGAGTTTGAGAAATAACTTTATTTAGATGGATAACAAAGACACTTAATCACTACAAGCACATTTTCACCAAAGCTCGCCCCATTTCTGCGGGACGTTTGCGCAGCACTACGTTTCGCGCCGTTTCCCCTGCGCAGTTCTTCAGGTACACGAGGTGTGACCGGCATGTTGTGTGTTCCTCAGTCTGCCAACTTCACGCAGCAGCGACAACCTGGGATGTTCTTGGATTAAAGCGTCCCAGCTCGCATCTGCACCCCCCACCTCCCTCCCCCTCTCTCTCTCTCTCTCTCTCTTGCTCTGCAATCAAGAGGAGCGTTAATTGGAGACGCGCTCGTCACTCCGCATCCTGCACGTCGCCGTCGTCGTGTTTTCACTCCCGGTAGTGAGCCACCAGAATCCGTTTGGGTTTGGGGTTGCCGGCGGCAGCGCAGGGTCGGTTCGACGGAGACGGCGGCGGGGTCGCAGACGCGTGATTGGCTCCCTGCGACGACGTGGGGCGGGCGGCGGAGGCGGCGGCGGCGGCGGCGGCGTCGGCGGCCGACGCGCGGCGGCCCTTCTCGTGGCGCACGGCGCGCAGCGTCTTGGTCGGCCGTGAAAACGTCTTGAGGGTGGAGCCTCGCTGGGGCGCGGAGCAGCTCAGAAAGGCCCTGAAACACCTGTAGAACTACACACAAACACACGAGCACACGCGCCACGGGATTACGCTCTGAGAGCCGACAGCAACTCGTCACAACAGCAAATAATGTTAAAAAAAAAGACACCACAGGTGGGAAAACACATTTAAAAGACATCAGCAGGAAACGTTACTGTTTGTAAATGACTTGTTTAAATATGCCTCATGACAGTGAGAGCAATAAGGGGGCCACTGTTTTGTCGTTATGACGTCGATTGTGACGTCATCCGGGCGCTCTTTGGTTGCGCCGACGTCCTTCGCGCTCCCCTGGATAAACGTAGTGTACTTAGTATACTCTCTGGCTCCACACGTATACTTTAAGTCTACTACATTTCTCCAGGGCGCACCTGGTGACGTCATCAGCCCCCCACCCCGCCTGCGGCGTGTTTCCACCCAGAGATCGATGTGAGAAATGAGGCCAGTTTGTTAAGCCGAGATCCTTCAGCGGTACGAGGCAATTAATGTGTGTCACCCCCAGGAAATGATGCAGCTTTCACCATCACCCCCCCAGCCCCATGTGTGCTTGTTTAACAGAACATAATGAGACGTGTTGGCTGGTGAGTTTTAAGTTTTCCTTCAAACTAAAGTTAAAAATACTTAAAACAACGTATTAAGCTGTTCTTATTGAGCAGAATGTTCATAGAGTCATATTATTAATCAACCATTTCATTTATTTTAGTAAAACGTTGCAAACGCAAATTTCCGGGGGCTGCAATAGAAACGAAATCCTCCCCAGCGGTGCAGGTGTGATCCTTGGAGGGGGGGGGGGGGGGCTGAGGGGCGGGGCATGAATCTGCGCAGCGCTTGAAGTCTTCAACTCGCCTCAACACACTGCTGCCATAGTCATGGGCTGGGAGGAACTGAAGACTGAAAGTGCCACACAGTGCGGCTTCCTGTTGCTTTACCTGAGGCCCTGAAAGGTCAGTTAGCAGCTTAATCATCACACACACACACAGATGCAGAAGGACTCCATCATCATCATCATCATCATCATCATCATCATCACAGAGCGTTAAATGTCTTGGCGAAGAGACAGACGCGACGTCTGAGGTGGAGGCAGATAAGAAGTGACAGGCATGAGATAAGAGAGAGAGTGTGAGGAAAGGAAAAGGTCAGCGTGTGGTTCCCTGATCGAAACATCGCAATCAAAGTCAAAGCTGCGTTGACTTCTGCAGGTTTGAAAGGACCTTCTTCCCTTCTTCTTTATTCAATTATTGATTCTATAATCTTTTTTTATAACATCTTTTCCTCTTGTCCATTTTCCTTCTCTTTGGTGCCGCTGTATATTCGTCACTGCGTCCTTTTTTAAGACTTTACTTTCCTCCCATCTTTCCTTCATCTTTCTAATTCTCGTCCTCCCTCTCCTGCCCCCCTCAACTTTCTTTAGTCATCCCCTCCTCCTTCCTTCTACTTCCATCCCTCCTTATGTACTTTTCTTTTTACATTTCCTGACCTCCTTACATTCTTATCCTTTTCCTTTCATCACATGAACCCCTGCTTCATCCTATCTCAAGCGACGTCTTTAGTCAACCTGCCCTTTCTCTTCTGAGATTATTTCAGACAAATCGGTGGTTAGGCAAAACCGTTCTCTTTCCTATTTCTTTTTTTTTTAGCGTTTTTAAGTCATTTCTCACCATCTGCCTTTCATCTGCGTTTTGGTGGGTCTTCCTCTCACTGTGTTTGCATCATGCGCGCACAGCTGGAGCGCGCGTTCCCCCGTGCAACGGCGTTAATGAGGAGCCCCGGCGGACCCTCTGCGGAGGCCCCCGCGCCTGGTGCCCCGCGTTACCGCCTGTTTGCTTTGGCAAAGCAGCGGAGGTAATTGGGCGCGACGTCCAAACATTAACCAGCGTTACCCGTGGATGACGGAGCGGGCGTCCCGGGCACAGATCCGATGACCCGTGTGCGCGTCCGTCTCAGCGCCAACGCGAGGTGCAACCAAAGAAGAGCCCGGCAGACGTGACGCGCCACTCGCCTGTTTGTTCATGAATATGTAGATGAAAGGGTTGACGACGGTGGAGAACTTGGCCAACAGCGACGGCGTGATGCTCGCCTCCGGGCTCAGGAGGTCGCGGGGGCCGAAGGTGGCGAGCAGGGCGGCCACCCCGTAGGGCAGCCAGCAGACCAGGTAGCACGCCACCATCACCACCACCATGGCCAGCACGCGCTGCTCCCGGTGCCGCGTCACCACCGAGCTCACCACGCTCACCTGCAGGAGGGGAGGGGAAACATTTGGTTTACCATTTCTCTCCCATAACATTTGGACTTTTTTTTTTTTTGCATCAGGAGCCGGTGCAGCAAACAGAAGCCTCCTGCAAATGGTGCAAAACAACGTGTAGGAGGGCGAAGCAAAGAGTGTCCGTTGTCTTCTCTCGCTCTTTGGGGCCATCACCACCACACGTTGTGAGGGTGCAGCTCCTGCTGATGCTGATGATGCAACGCGTCCCCGAAGCCGCGATTGCTCACTGAATTCCAGTCATGCGATGAAGATGCATCGATGAAGACGCTGCCCCCCCCCCCCCGCGCGGTTCTTGGATCATGCCCGGATGGAGAGGCCGCACTCGGGTCAGGTGGTGCGTTCGGGTCAACACCTTCAAGCTGCGGGGGGGTTCCTTTTGCTGTCTCGTTCTCTCTTAACGAGACGAGCCGGCAAAACCAGGATTGTTGAAGTTCTCATTTTACCGTAAAACCAATTTGCAGCCAAAAAGAAGAAGAGAATTCCATGAGACGGATTCCTGCTTCTGCCAGAGACGAAGCGCTTGTTAAAACCAAACACCTGCCGGAGAGTCATATCCGACCAGAGCGAGGAACCCTCTAAAGAACCCAATCTGTTCGGGTTTTGAGTTCAGGTTTAAACCATCAAATCCTCCTCTGCAGCCACGAATGCTGAATTATGAAAGTGAAATATTCATCTAATTGGGCAATATGATGATGTTAATAAATCAAAATCTGAAGGATAAATGAGTTTGGGGGGTCATGCTGTTTGATCTGAGTTATTGATTCAGACACAAAATGTAATGCAAGCTGTGAATCAGTGATGCAGGAGCCACAAATTAAAAACAAAGCACATCACTTTGGTGCTTTTACTTCTCTCAGTTCTTGCCTTGACTTAAAATCGTACCCTGAAAGCGCTCTATTGTTTCATGGTTTCAAGTCATGGTTGGTTTTCATATATTTGCCTATGAAATATACATTCTTAATCCAACTTACTGTCATTAACCTCAAGGTCGGGGGGGGGGGGGGGGGCAAACGTTATAACGCCTTATTCTCATTTATTCAACATTTCCTCATACAACAGCTCCTATGAAATGACTCCTATGAAATGACTCCCCTTCAAGCGTCCAGCAACAAGTGTCCTATTTGTTCTATTTGTTCTACTCAGGACGGCGCATTTTGGGGATTTGGATGAACAGTACATCTGCAAATCAGGTTCATTCCTACATACATTCCTGTATTTTTTTTTTGTCCACGCTCTCTTCTCTTGTTTAATGGACTAAAGATTCATTTCAGTGGAGCCCTGAGGATTTATCAATATTTGAAGGATGAAATGATGAAAGCTTTTGGGTTGTTGAATCTCATCCAACCCGAATCCTCCCAATGAAGCAGAATGTTTGAGTGTCGAAACTCTAAATTATTTATTCCTAAAACGTTTTACTGTTGAAGCAACATTCGTACTCAATATTTGAAACAAGTTTTTTAAAAGCCAAAACACCAGAGCGAGACTGCGAGAAGGTGATTTAACTGAAGTTCACATTTCTCACGCAGTTGAGGAGCAAGTCGTTGGATGCGTTCGGTTCTGTGAGAAAAACAAACATGGAACAACAGCTTGTGTGTTGGGCCACATCACCGCTGTAATACATGAAGTTAACACATTCTACGAGACTGTCCAGTAAATTATAGTTTTAAAGCAATTCAGCGTGAGTTGACATTACAGCGGATACAATCTGATATTGTTTGGTGAGTTTTTTCACATAAAACTCGACGTGTGTCAAATGAAACATTCATTTTTGGCATTTGTACCTCCCAAAAGGTCAATGCTTTGGTTCACTGTTTCCATTAGAAATTATTATGGAGCAGGGGAAACACGCACAGATGTAATGATTTCAGCAAATGTGAGCTATTAGTATAACATCCACGATGTGAAGAAAGTAAAAAAGTAATGTAATTCACACGAATGAATATGCAAATGGCTCATAATGCACATTAATGCCGACAACACTGCTGTAAGATTTATGGAAGTGACGACAAAATGGTAAAAGAAAAGCAAATTAAGCTCCAAGTGAGAAGAAACGTTTCTCTCCCTTGTTCTTCAGGTTCCAACATACTGAGAGATTATGTTTCTTTCTGCAGAGCACATGCACGCTGTGCCTGCAGGGGATTATCTTCACCCCAGGTAAGATAACACAGAGGCAACAGTGCACACACACACACACACACACACACGCATGCCAACCATATGCAGGCCGACCCGATCCCGACCTTGCATTCCATTTTCTTCTGTGTGAAATAATAGTTTTCCATTGTGATTAATTATCAATCTCTGCCAAAGATCTTCACACAACGTCAGAATACAAAACTGATTTGGATCAGTTCATCTTTCAGGTCTGCGATCGCGACGCAGGTTTTAATAACCCGCAGCGAATCGCCGGCAGATTGAAATCTCTCTCTGTTTGTCGCGGACTCGAGATGAGACTCGGCCCTCCGGGCGCAGGCCCGCCGGTCCGTTTAGCGTTAGTAACATGCTTCATGCTGAAAACTACGCCCGCCCAGAGTGAAGCTAAAAGCACGAAAATACAGCGAAAGGTGGCGAAACGAAGGGACTTTCGCTCACTTTGCAGATTTCGACGGCCATGGGGAAAGAACATCTCCTCCCCTGGACACTGCTGATCAGTCTGATCCCTGATGGGAGGGTCGTTGCTTCGGAGCTTCACCGGAGGCCCAAGTGCTTCCTACTGTCATCATTCCCTTGAGGTGATTTGAACATGGTTCTTAGTTCGTGTCATTCTTTTTTTTGATTAGGGGGAAGCCTTGAGGATTCGTCTTCCGGGGGCCGTGGATCTCTCTTCGGAATGTGGATCAATCGAATTAGCCATTTGCAATCAATACAACGGGTTTCGGGGATTGAGTGATGTACGAGACCAAGGTCCACAAGAGCAAGAGCAGAAAGCGCCGAGTGTGGCTGCAGGCGTTGTGGAGACCCACATGGGCACACGAACCAGCAGGCGGAGGGGCAAATGACCACTTTCTTTTGTGCAAACAGCATCGACACACAAACCCGGCTCCGAAGAGACGCGCAGAGAAGGCTTCATCGCAGGGAGACAAACGCGCGCATGACGCACAACCCGAAAACAATGAGGCAAGCCTTGATCTTGGTAACGCTCTGTAACCACAGTGTTACTAAGGTCAAGGCCTTCACCCTCACCTTTCGTCTGACCTACTCATCCGCGACAAAATGCTAAAACGTGAGCGGAAAAAAGTACAAATCCTTGTCAATTAAATCTACAAAATCTATTAGGATAAAGTTTTAAAAGTGGAGTAGAAGTTGAAATATTAATATTAAAGTTGGTTGTTTAAACATCACATTTTCACCTTAATTCATGGGTTTATTAGTCGGTAAATCCCAAAAACGGATCAACCCTGAACCGAAGCATTATTTCTAATCAAGCCTGTGTCCCCTTGAGGCGTAATGGACATGCCCCCCCCCCTGCTCGACCCGTCGTCGACCCCTTGGCGTAAGTCACCTGTCTGATGGCCTGCAGCAGCCTGCTGTAGGAGTAGAGGATGACGCAGAAGGGCAGGACCAGGCAGAAGACGAACAGGCACACGATGTAGGAGATGTTGTTGGCCGTCTGGGTCTTCCAGTCCACGGAGCAGGTGGTGCCGGGACCCTCGGGCCCGTATTTGCTCCAGCCCAGCAGCGGCGGCACCGTCCAGGCCACCGAGTAGAGCCAGGAGAAGGCGATGCCCCCCAGCGCCGGGCGGAAGTCTCTGCCGTCGGCCACGGTGGGCTTCATCATGGTGCTGTAGCGCTCGAAGGAGAGGACGGCCAGGGAGATCAGGGACACGATGCCTGGGGGGGGGGGGCAAAGAATCTATTTACTGCCAAGTAAGCAAAGGGTGAAGTTCTGCTTTCTCAAATGACGTAAAACGATGTCAGTCAACGATTCAACTAAAAAGTCAACGAGAAGTAAATGGTTTTCTGCACTCGTTTTTTTTTTAAACTCATTATTTAAATTTGGAGTCACTCTCTTGCAAATGATGGTCTCAACTGTTACACAATAAGTTCACACTGAAACCAATATGAACAGAAATATTGATCTGTACGGGAGCTCAGGCAGCCTTTAGCTACCAGTGCATCATTATATATATATATATATATATATATATATATATGACCAACTCCAAAACCACAGCTAATCAGCACATATATAAGTGCTGCTCCGGGGGCTCTTCACCTCTGTTACAACGAGTCGCCATGATTACTCATAATCACTACACTTCTATGCGTGGGCACAACAAGAAAAAAAGAAAAAAAAAAAGCGGGATTGATTTTTCGGAGTGTTTCCACGGGTCTTGCAGGGACACACATCTGTTTCCACGGTTACATTGTGGGGACTCGTCAGCCTTGCCAGGACCGAAATTGTAGTCCCTATGATGCGGAGAGGCCTACGAAAGCATTTTGTTCGTCGAGCGCAAGCCATTAACCAACCAAATCCAACATTAAATGTTTTGTAGATTAAAAAAAAGAGGTACCATTAGCATCCCCATGGGTTGAATGTTTAATGCAATCATGGCAATTTTCAAATTGTTTTAATGAACACATCTATAGGAAGGATTGTTGATGACTTTCTTTAGAATATCACCACTAGGGGCCGCCAAACAGAAACGTCCAAATCCTACATGTCAGCGTATCAAAGGGCTTCCTTGAATGGAACGTGTTTGAAGAGCTTGTGCTAATAATCCTCATTTCACGTTTTCTATTGTACATCAAGCAGATGCAATGCAACACACTCTTTCACTCCCGGTCACCTAATGACTATTTGCTTTGTTCTCTCACGGTCGGTTTCCAGGGTGTGGGGATTGGGGGGGGGTGGGGGGGTGGGGGGGGATTTATCGTGTCTATTTAGAGGGTGGTGTTGTTTGCTGCTGTGCAGGAAGCATTCTGCAGGGTTTCTCGGATAGTTTCGGTTGACGAGAGCACAGGTGCTGGGCTCGGGAACCCGTGTCATCTCATGATAAGACGCCATCGGCCGATCATCATCGGACACGCGAGAGAGAAAAGAACCTGTGTGATTAATGAATCCTGAAAGGTCACTGCCGTCCACATCCGGGTTTCCAACTGTCGGCTTTGATTTGAACGCACGGCGCAGTGCAATTACCCACCAAACTATTTAATAGGTTTTTTCGCCGTGAGGCCTGATTCTTCTTCTCCCGCCTCCACGGTGGTGCGGAATAGATTTACGAGGAAAAAGAATGACCCAGTGGACCAGGCCTGAGTCAGCACGGCAGCTAATCATCTTTCATTGACTCCCAATCGCACCGTCCCTCTCTCTCTCTCTCTCTTTCTACTCTATTACCCCCCCCCCCCCCTCTGCCTCCCTCTTTGTTTCTTTGCTGAACACTTGTGCCGAATCAGACCTTCTCTCCCCGTGTGATGCTGCACACTCAGCAAATACATCTCAATGCATCTCGACGCCGCGCAGGGACGGGGGAGACACTGGGGGGGGGGGGTTTGATTTCGAGCTTCCCCCCCCGCTGACTCTATTCCCCTCAGTACATCACAGCACCGTGTCGTCGGGGTCAGAGATGTTGTCGGGGGCCTCGTTAGTGGAACCGTGACGAGGTCGCGTGGAGCGGCACGGCTCGTCCGCTCGTGACCGTGGCCTCGTTCCCGCAGTCGTTCTCCAGGTGATGGTCAGGCTGGGATGGGCGAGGCAACCGGGAGCCCTGCCCGATGGGGCGTTCTCGCTGGTCTCCATGTGAGTGACGTACGTAGTGCAGTATGAGGGGTTATTTGGGGCATTTTTTTAATGGGCTGCATCTGTTTTTCTGCAATCTACTCGCATACATATTTGATATCAGGGGACTCGTCTCCAATTCCAGAGAGTAAATGATCGGTCCAGTCCAGAATAAAACATACAAGCATCTCACTCAGCATCTTTTTTTTTTAGCAGTCTATGATCATCTCATGTATGGTTTCTATTTAAATTGGTTATTTTTTATCTTACAGACTTTTGTGTGTGTGAGAGGCCAAAGAGAAGAGACAGCAATGGTTCGCTTGCATTAACATCCGTTTTTATCAGAACTGGAGAGAACTATCGATGGACACCTTTTAGCTCTTCTCCTGACCTGCTTTAATGGGAGTTTGATCTGATCACCTGCCATTTGTTCAAAGCGCAAACCGTTTCTCCCAAAAGTCTCTGACAACAGCTTCTTTGGGATAAAGTGGGTGTCAGTTTGATAAGATATGTGCCTGAGGAATCAGGACTATATTAAGAAGCTGTTGACCCTGTTAGTAATTGAACAGCCGAGTTAGTAAGGAATTGCGTCCGAACCATTTCATTTAATGGAAAATGGAGATAGAAGACAGAGTCCTGGACACAAAGGGTCTGAGGAAAGAAAGGGTACATCAAGTCCAGACAGCAAGGAGGTCTTATTTAAGAGCAACAACTCCGTGATAAGAATCTAGACCCCCAAAAGGCTTCCAACAACACAACACTCCTGCAACATATTCAAGTTCCAGACTCTGAAGGACAAAACGGATTCAAGATGAACAACACCTAGTCCAGACTCCACCGAGGAACAAGAGTTTTTAAGAGCAATGACACCTTCCTTTATATCCCAACTCCGCAGAGGAAACGACTTAAAAGCAAAAACACTTAACCTCAGTGCAAAGCCAGACTCCAGAGAGGTCTCAACTGATTTGAGACCAGCAACACCTCACAATACCCCTAAGAGAAAAGAGGAGATTTAGTTGCAAGAAGAGAGCAGCCGCTGTAGAGGAGCAAGAGGTGAGAGAAGGAGAAGGAGATGGAGAAGGAGAAGGGAGTCGTGCACTTTTGGCTTAGTTAACGCATTGATTGTTCACTGAAGTGAGCACACGAAAATAAAAGCATCCATTCAGTGCGAGCGCTGAGGGAGAAGATGTCTGTAGAAGAGACCTCTGGGCGCAGGGTTCAGAACATGGTGGTCATTAGGGCGTCTGTCCTGAAACTGAGAGGTCATGTGTTCGATTCCCAGCACTGGTGAAGAGCTCTGTCAACAGTCCTGTGTGCACACAGTTTTTAATCAAACAATAAAAAAACGGATGAAAATAAGAGAGGAACAAGAGCAGAATTAATATATAAGACCAACAGAAATGCTTGTTCCATGTTTTTTTGTTTATCTCTACTGCCTCTATTTTCTCTTCCCTTAAAAAAGTAAAAATGCCTCTGGGACAAACTACAAATTATGACAACATCATATGCTATTATTTATGTCTGCAGGATGTTATGCTGGCCAGCTTATCACAGCTGATCACGATAAACGGAGAACCATGCATTACCATCCCAGTTTAATAGGATTCTAATTGAAATAATCCTCAGAGTGAAATTGGTTAAAAGGATTCTAATCTCACGGCTCATAATACGACTATTTGCTGCAGGCATCTGCTTTTCTTCATACTCCATAAATGTAATGTTATAGCAGAGGCACTCCACAGTATATTTTTTAAATAAATTACGGGGGGGGTCAGTCAAACCAATCCTGCTTTTTTGTTGATTTGGTAAAAACCTGATCCTACGTCTAACTTTTGGTTCCTCCGATTGTTCTGCATTAAAGCGCATTTTGTGCGTAATGGCCCAACTGGAAAAGAAAGACATTCGAGGTGCACACTTTCAGCAACAGCGGTCCTCAAAACGAGATTCTGGCCGTCAATAAGCACCGTCGGGTTGTTCCCTCGTGGCAAAGTGAACGAAAACAGCTGCTTACCCAAACACGCGTTAACGAACCCGTACCAAACGCAGCCGGCCCGTCCGATCAGCCACCGGCCCTGCGTGCTGGCCGCGAAGCTGAACGGGGTGCCCAGCATGCTGACCAGCAGGTCGCTGGCAGAGATGCTCACCAGCAGCAGGTTCATGGGCGTGCGCAGAGCCCGGTACCGACAGAACAGCGCGAGCACCAGGAAGTTACTGAGGAACCCGAAGGTGCCGATGAAGCCGAGGCACACCGCCACCACCAGGTGCCCCCTCGGGCTCAGGGACGGAGCGGGGAGAGAGTCGGACACCTCCTCGTACGCGTCCGTCGCGGTCGCCGCGGTGCCGCCGGCTCCTCCCCCGGGACAGTGCGCGCAGCTCAGGCTCGCGTTGCAAACGATCATAGCGGGCTGAGCCGCGGGGTTCGCACGAGCACCGAAGTTGGCACGGCGCCGCCGCGGACTGCGCTAACCCATCTGGAGACGGGAAAGGCGCACGAACGGCTTCACCGGTTGAACCGCGCGTGCACGGTGGAAGCTTTTAACAAAAGGAAGGAGTCATAAACGGGCGGGGATGTTTAGTCCAAAGCGGCTTTTCTTGGAGATCGAGTGCGGCTGCAGACAAGAAAATGTCCAGTTTGCGTTGTTAGATCCGCCCCTGTGCCGCGCGTCCCGGGTCCGGAGAGGAGCGCTCCTTCTCGTGCGCGGTTGCCAGTGGAGCGCTAAGTGCGCCTGAGCTTTTATCACCCACAGCGCGAGGTGGTGTGTGTGTGTGTGTGTGCCTGTGTGTGTGTGTGTGTGCCTGTGTGTGTGCGTGCGTGTGTGTGGTGTTTTCTAACTGCCATCATACACTGACAGCGTCGCATCAGTATTCAGGGGATAAAGGACACCGATAAGGGGGGAAAGCGCGTTGAAAGGACTCGTGCACAGCGGGACTCCACTTTTCATCTCGTTAACCAAAGTGAGCCGTCACGATGGATCCGTCCAGCACCGCTGCCCAAACTAATTCGATTCCTTCAGGGATTCCGCCCGTAAACAGGAGATAATCTACAAGGTGCCTGCGAGTCTCAGTTGGGCTCATTTGAAATACTATGTAGGTTAATCCTTATTTCCAACCCTCATGAATTATATTCTTTCGTGATGGAGTGATCTATCAGTAGATAGTGTTACGGCTTAAGTAAAGGATCAAGAAATAACTATTACATAAAGAATTTGTAATTGCAGTAATGCAAAGGAAATCCACCAAATTCCAATTTCATAACAAGATAATCTTTGTGGACTGTTGTTTGAAAGGCTGTTCTTGCAGAGAACAAAATTCAATTCAATTCAATATCAATCAAATGATTCTCTGATATCACAAAAAAACTATAATGGGCTGCAATCTGTTTTTCTGCAATCTACTCGCATACATATTTGATATCAGGGGACCCGTCTCCACTCCAGAGAGTAAATGATCGTTCCAGTCCAGAATAAAACATACAAGCATCTCACTCAGCTTCTTTTTTTTAGCAGCAAGTCTACGATCATCTCGTTTCTGTTTGAGACGTTTCCAAATTTGTGAAATACCATCATACATCTTTAATCTGCAAAACCAAGTTAATCCCTGATAAAACGTGCTCAGGACTCACTGAGAAAGCAGATGCAACCTTCTCTTTACCACTTCATCACACACTCGTAGTTCTTGTGGGTCGTACATGCTCATTAATTGTATTACGGGACATTTGCAAAGAAATCAAACAAACATATCACATAAACATAAGTCAGCGACTCTTGATGAAATAAAAGCCAGAAGAGATGGCTCCAAGGGCCAATTCCTTGGTGGCGATGTACCAAAAGCTCACAAGAAATTCTTTCGACTGTTTTGAAAACATCGCTGAGGAATTTGAAAAATGTGGCGGTGCAGAGAATCAGGTTTAAAGTTAAGTACTGCAGGTAAAACATAGACTTATATGTCACTTTGTATGACAATACTTTTCACCTATGGGAAGCGGTCTTAATGGTTAAGATGTTAAAAGCTGGTTTGAACTTGGATTAGAGTTGATCAGCTTTCAGTGAAACCCGGTGGATTTTATTAAAAAACTTGGTGACTGGATTTATAGGTCAAGTGGGTGCATGAATGTCAGGAATTCATTAAAACCTGATCTCCCAAATCACTCCAATATCACCTCAACATGTGGTGTGGCACATCAAAGTAGCTTCTATGGCTGAAGGTTATGAAATGGGTCGGCAACCCTGCAGCCAAGATAAGAGCACACACGTGGATGGAATACTGATTTATTGCATTTCGCCATTGCTGCTCGTCGCAGAATTAATACATAATAATGAATGAATATCTACATTTTTAAATAAATAGTTGAGTTATCACTATAAACCCCCCCCTCCGTCCTCCGATATCTGCACAAAGCCGTTTGTCTTCCTCACTGAAGTTGGTCTTCAATCTCCTCTCATCGACCCCCCCCCCCCGAGCCCCCCCCCCCCCCCCCCCCCGAGCAGCAGGGGTCATTTTGGCCCCATCCACAGTTTAAAGGAGGCTTTTAAGCTCTGATTCTTTTGTTTTTTTGTTGTCTCTGAGTAGAAGGTGAATAACCACACAGGAGCAGCTCCTGAAGGAATTTTTTTTCGGTTCAGGTTGTGTCACATGGCGGTTTTATTATCACTTTAAAAACAACTTCTCGGCAGGATTGCAGATGGAGAGAGAAAACAGGTCGCTCAGTCAGTCTGAGGTCATCAGTGATGGCGGCCTCCAGGGGATTCCTTTGTGCATCATTACGTGGATTATAAAAGGTTGTAATCTCATTTTTTCCATCTGTTCACTGCACGCCGCAACGACAAGTCAGCAGTGGCCATTTAAAGGCAGCCGTCGGTATGCAGCGCTTCTGTGGCATGAATTCATGAATTCTGAGCTGCAAATGACACAAGTGTGTGTGTGTGTGTGTCTATGTGTGTAACAGACACACGATGATCTCTCATTTTCTGTGTTGTCCCCGGGGCTCGTGATGGATGTGTGTGTCGATGGCAGCTCGTACTTGCGTGACAATCACAGGTAAATATGCCGCAGACGAGGCCCAATCAACCCGTCCTGCACGGGGTGTCATTCTTCATCCATCTGCTCCTCCTGGTTCTGCTCCTCCTGGTTCAGCTTCTCCTGGTTCGGCTCCTCCTGGTTCGATGTAATCTTAAAACCCGTCAAGAATGAGTGACAAGTGTTGGGCAGGAAGAAGAGATTCACCATAAACCCCGCCTCCAGGGAAATGGAAAAATGTAGTTTTGATCAATTAGATGACACGGGTGACATAAAGTCCAACTGGCACCATTTCCTCATCATAAAGTGTGAGAACAAACTTAGTTTGGTCATGAAAGAGTTTTCCCGATATTCACTGGTTCCAGTAAACCGTGTAAGCCTCTTTGACACCAATATCAGAGAAACACATTAACCTAGAAAGAGAAAATGAAATAGTCACGCTTTAGTTGGCTATAAGCTTCTCACCCCGCCCCCCTCCTCCTCCCCCTCGGCTATCTCAGGTGAGACAAAGCACACAATGAACGGGCCTTTCGTGTTGTCCTTTAGCCTGATTAAGGCGGACCTTCTGCACATCAAACATTCGCCGCGTAATGGGGAGAGAGAGCGTCTTCTCCCGATGGCTCCGGTCCTCGTTTTGACACTAAAATCCTATTTAACTACGCGGTATTGGACCTATAAACCTGCCAGTGGGAAGAGCAGACCCCCTTGAGTGCGTAAAAGGGTGTTTATTTCCACATTAGATGCGTAACATTTAGCTCAATAATGTTGATTCAAACAGTGGAAATATGCAAAGCACCTCCTCAGCATATCGCACGCCGCCGGGCCTCGAACCGACAACCACCAAAGACCTTTTTCATCGCAGAGTTCAAAGCCCAAGAGCTTTCTTGCGGTGGGAGATATGTGTGATCTCAGATGTTTTTTAAACCATGAATCCACACAGAAGAAGTGGATTGTGTTTACTTCTTCTTTCTTTCTTCTTCTTCCTCCTCCCCCTCCTCTCGGCGTGCCGGGGGACTCGCTTTGGCCGTGAGTGTGTGGCTGCGCTGGGAGAAGCATCAGTATCCATTTATCCACCCGACTGCCCACATCAACCGCCACCGCGACCCTTGACCTCTGGCCAGAGGAGAAAAGAGTTCAATGTCGTTGGGGGAAAATGTGCTAAAAACTGGAAATTTCACTTTTTAACTATTTATACGTATTTTATTTTACAGAGACATCGTTTCTTTTTACCATTTTAAATTCCTCTCAAACTATTCCAATTCATTACAGATGAACAGTACTTTTTTAAATGCATTTTACAACATGACCGTTAATTACAAAAGCACCAAATCAGTTGTTTCCAAAAAGCCTCATTACCTGCACACCGTGATCCCATCTCCTCCTGTTGCTCCTCAGCCTGATGGGTTTCAACCCTTCCAGGTGTCGATCCACTTCAACCTTCGCCCGAGGAATCGACGGCCTCTTCCTCTTCCTCTTCCTCCTCCTCTTCCTCCTCCTCCTCTTCCAACCAATCAAACGCGGGTCGATTGGTCAAACGCTGTCGAGCACCTTCTCCTTTCCCAAAGTGGATTTTTCTCTTCTTCGGTATTTGCTCATTTGTCATCCAAAGGACATTTTCATTCAGACGGATGTTCAACAAGCGGGAATCGAGCATATGTCCAATTCGCCGTCAAAGGTCCTGACACAGCAGCAAAGAGACGAGCTCTTCCATCAAGGAGCAGCCAACAACACAGCGCCGTGATCCAGGCCCAACGTTTAAATCAACCCAGTAATGTGGGAAAAATATCCTAAATTACAAATTTGTAGGTAATAATTACTCATTAGACAGGTTGGTCCATTGCACTTGTGCCCTTGTCCTCCCACGAAGCCTCACAGAAACACACGTCTATCCCCAAACCAAAGCCATCCCCTCTGACCACCACCTGGTGAGCCAGGTGTGCATTGGTTCTATCGGCAGTGCGGCTCATTATTGCCATTGATTGGTGAAACAAACACTTTGTCCTCTCGGTATCGATCGCAGCCCAGTTCAAGGAGTCATTTTCGTGTCTCTCCTCTCTCCCTTTCCCTGTAATTATTTGTCCAATTGTCCAATTACTCCTTTCCATTAAGTCCAATCACAGGACGTGAGATCACGTGTCAGCGCACTGTGTCCCGTCCACGCAGGAGCTGACGAGAGACAAATTCAAATTCAGCCCAGACGGGTTTTTTTCTCCTTCCTCGAAAGAATTGCCACGAAATGCCATCGAGACAAAGTTTTGGAAGGACGCATTCTCTGAAAAATCTTTTAAAAACCCGCCAGTGACACTTGTGTGTTTTCTGATTATGGATCGCTTTCACCAAACCCGGTTCATCCAGGAGTTGCAAAGGCTTCTCTGAGAGCTCTGAGGAACAAAGGCACCTTTCACTGGGGCCTGGGAGGACTCTGCTGTGGTCTGTCTCTTCCTGCAAATACGCAATTACTCAGTTTCTAATTGAAGTTATGAGGGCGAGTGTGTGTGTGTGTGAGAGCTCGAATTCCTCGAAGACTTTGGCCCTTTCAAGTGGACTCATTAGAGCCCCGGTCAGGCCTGGCTGCTCATCTTTGTTGTGTCCTTTGCTTTTTTTCGAGAGGGCGGCGTGTTTTCAGATCGGAAAGCTTGTGATTTTAGCGCAACGAGCGGAGGATTCGATTTGTTTCCCTCAAACTGGAGAGCGCCACGCGATTTACTAGTCAGCCATCACAGGTCGATGAGTAAACAATAATTGTGTTTTCTCTTTTTCACACGTTCATTCTAAATGACGCGAAAAGCACGCCGTCGCCAGAGCGGGAGCGTCTTTCGCCCGGCAGACCTAAGCCCCTTAACGGTGGTGACTGACGACGAAGTGCTTCTCGAGTCATCTGAGGTCAGACGTAAGGTCAAACCCACGAGCGCAGCGGAAAACGACCGCTTAACGAAGCCGAGCCGTCTGGCGGAGATTAAAAGCGTGAACTCGAAGGCATTTTCTCCCGTCCGAGCAGACAGACGCTCCGCCGCCATCGCACCGGATCTCATTAACGCTGCATTTCGCAGTGAGAGCGAAATGACGACGTTTTTAACCGACTCGGCCACGAGAAAAAGGGAATCAATTGTTCTACCAAACAAGCATGAACTCCATGTAAAGTGGTTCTTTGTATAAAGGGATTATTTTGAAGAAGGGGTGTGTGTGTGTGTGTGTGTGCGTGTGCGTCAGTGAATGTGACAAAGTGCTTCCTGTAAGTGTAGCAAAGAAGAGCAGAGCGAAACGCGTGGGGGCCGCCCAGGGACCACACCGAGCAATCGGACCACAATGCACTGCTGCAGCGGCGATCAATTTAAGGAAGCGAGGCAATGTGTCAGTAAGTGAGGGAGACAGAATGGGAGGGGGGGGGGGGGTGAGTCTTCCGTTAGAGGGACTTGTCACTCTGCTCACACGCTTTGAGATGAATTTACCTCCGCTGGAAAGTAAGAAGTGACGTGTGCAGGTTTAAAGCAAAAGTCCAAACTGAATATGAATCTTCTCAAAATCCTCTTTTACCTTTTCAAGTTTGAGTCGGAATTTATGGAGTAAATTAAATGACTCCAGCTCGTAGTCTGGGAGGAACTAACGAGGCTCACTCACAGCAGGGGAGACATAAATCAGACTCAATCCAGTCTGCCAGACTTTAACATCCATGAAAAAGAAGAGGGTTCTGAGACTCCTCTTCACTTTATAATAAAACACTTGAGGCCATGTTTTCACTGCTCTATTTTGTAGAATGCAAACAGCAGAGCGACAAGCTTACAGCCAAGCATAAAACAAGATTCATCTGTTCAGCAGCTCATAATTACTAAGAGATGACATTCCTGGTCCCTGTCTGCGCGGACGCATGCTTTGCATCAACTGACTGGTGCATCACTCCTCCAGATGCTTATGATGCTCGTGCAGTTTGAAATTAAAAACATCAACTTAGGTGATTTGAATTTGTAGCGCTCACATTTCGGTGTCACAGTCTTATTGCTTACAATGCGATCTAAAATGACTTACATAAGTTGTACTCTGAGGAGCAGTTATGGTGTCCTCAGAAGTACCACAAACCCATTTAGCACTACAGCATTTTACCAGTACATTTTCAAACAGACATACAGCTGCATTGTTTGCTGTCACGGGCGTCCGCTGAGTTGAAGCATTAGTTTAAGCTGATACGTGCACAACCTGCACATGCAGCAAGACGCAAAGCACACTCACACGAAGCAAAACGAATCAACGTCATAACAGAACTGTTCAAGTAACCATGAGATATTCCACGAGCTGCTCCGTGGAGCGTCTGAGGAGAGTGTTGGACCCAAGTAAGAGCAGGAAGTTCACAGTTCCATGCGGCGAGGCGCGTGCACGCTGCATGCTGCATGCTGCACGCTGCACGCTCCTCCACGCGGCGCCGGCTCTGGCGCGTTGATCCCGATTACTTCGGGGGATCCAAAGTAGTTCTTGGCTGCTGAGTTGGGCCTCCGGCTTTCACTTCCTGTGAGACAGAACGTGCAGGGTGAGAAAATCCATCATTCAAAACACTTCTGCAGAGATGCTTGAGGAAAAGTTACTTTTCTAAGTTTCTTTTTAGAATCCTGTAAAAGACAAAGCCTTTTTGATTTTATAATAATAAAATATAAGCTTATTAGAAATAATAAAAACTGGTTTGATTTTTTATTAAATCAAAGCCGGTATTTAAATAAGAATACGATCAATTATTAAGTAGTGCTTTTGTGTGCAAACCAGCAGAATAGATCAGGTTCATACAGAAGTGTGATTTGTTATCAGCACCAGACAGAGGAGCAGGTAACATCAAAAACACAACGCACGGACGTGTAACGCGCTGCCCCCCCCCCCCTCCCAGCGAGGTCGGCGTACTTGCTGCGGTGAGGCCCGTACGTGTCCAGCATGAGCGCGCTGGCCTGCTCCAGGTTCAGCTGGCAGCGCTGCAGCAGCTCCTCGCACTCGGCTCTCGACCGCAGGCCCAGACGGAACAGCTGCTCCACCTGCGACGCGGGCGGGGGGTCGGGGGGGGGGGGGGGGGGGCAGGGCGGCGTGTGTCAGCGTCAACTCGACTGCTATTTCTCATTTTTTCATCGTTCTGAGAGTGTCGATAAGTGCGGCTGAGCTGAGGTCCGTGTCTATGTCTATGTCTGATGTAATAATCGTATTACATCATTATATCAGACTCCATTTACTGTGGTGAAGTTTCCCCACTGAGAGATTCACCAAAGAAACGTTGGCTCATTTACATATATATTTTATACGTTAACTGGGCCTTTGATTCAAGGTACCTTGACATGTACTCAAGGGCACGACAGATGTTTTACCTTCAAATGATTTATGGCCTGAGAGATGCTCCAGTTGTGACTCTGCAGGGCCGCCTGACACTCCTCCAGCGTGACGCCGTGCACCGCCCCTTGCACCTGTCAATCATAATCATTTTAAACTATTGAAACTGCTGTATCAGGAAAATACCTGTTTGATCAGATTTTTAATCTGAACCTGTAAAATGTATTGAATTAGCATTTCAACAACTGCAACATATTTCCTCATCACACAAAAGCACTTTTTCAGACTTTTACAGTCTAACAGAAACTGTTATGAAAATATAAGAAACTTTATTAAAATCATTTAAAATGAACAATCAGCTCATTTGTCAGCATAAAATCAATTATCAATACAAAAACTTTTAAATGTTGTTAAAAGGATTTCGCACTTGTGGCACTGAAGGAAAAAACAAATAATTACATTTTTCTCCCCCTTACCTGGGTGACACTATGCTCCTGTTGCATGCTGGGAGCTGAAGTCCGCCCGTTGTTGTTGTTGTTGTAGGAGGAGTTTGGCTTGGCTCCGCCGGGATGCTGAATCATGGGTTTGACTGCCGCCATATTGGCCGCTCCGTATCTGAGGCGACACACGGGGGTCAACGATTCTACAGATCATGATTCTTTTCTATTTATATATTTTATGACAAATATTTCACAGAGAACAGTGTTTCATATCAGCAACGCACCTTTCAAGAAAAGCTGGGCGCTCTGGCAGCGGGGCGGGAGCAGAGCTGTCGACCAGCGAGGAGAGGCCACGCCCCTCGCCAAAGGCGAGCGGATCCAGCAAGGAGCCCGAGGAGTAGGAGGAGGAGCCGCGGGCGGCCAGCCTGGACGCGGAGGAGGACGGGTTGGAGGACAGCAGGGGGCCCAGGTGTCCGGACGCCCGGCGCGGGGAGACGGTGAGGGGAGGAGGGGGCAGGCTCAGGGGATAGGAGGACAGCGGCGGCGCCAGGGGGAGGGGGGACGAGGAGCGGGAGCCCGGCTGAGAGAAGGCGTGGTCTCTGGGCGGGAGCTGCGGGGGCGTGTCTTCCCCGTTGCCCAGGCAGGCGGAGCTGGAGCGCGGCTGCGAATGGGCGGCGCGGGCGGGGGGGTCGCGCTTGGAGGGCCGCAGCGGGGGGACGGGGCTGCGGGGGGGCAGCACCGGGCGGTCCTCGAAGCAGCAGGCGAATGAGGAGCCGGAGCTGGGGGAGGGGGGTGGCAGGTAGATCTGTCGGTGGGGGCCCAGCGGGGCCAGCGGCATGGGCAGGGGGGAGGAGGGGAGGGAGCGGCCCGTTGCCATGGGAACCTGCAGCTTCACCATCACCTGAGATGCGGACAGAAAGGTTAGCGGCGGCCTGTTTGTGTGGGTCATCAAAGACAACTCCGGAGCTCCGCCCCCTTTACTTCTCTCTGTAGTTCTTGGAAGAGGTCGGCCGACTGCGACTCGCTCCTGGTCGCCACGGCGCCGCCGGGCGCCGTCGCGGCTTCATCGGCGGAACCCTTGTTGATAGTCCGGACCTCCTGGTCCTCCGATTGGTCCTCGAGCTCCGCAGCGACCACGTCGTAGGTCGGCTGGGGGAGGGGCCAGTCCAAGATTGACGGCGTGTCCTGAGGATGAGAAGGATGGACAATGGAGTAAAATGCACGAATCAAAAGGCAGGACTTCTCTCATCTTAAGAGAACCTGGTTTTAAATCCCACTGACATGAGATCAGACTGAAGCTTAAATGAGGACATTTCTATGCTGTAAACGTGTTAAACAACATGTCTGATGAAGGGAGTCTTGAAATATTCATCTCATCCAAGGACAAAATATGATTTGATTGTGTGGGGTGTCCTTAAAGATGATGTAATGCCGGAGCAGTTTCCTCTCTGCGCGCGTTGCATAAAGGTTAAAAGATAACTGAAATCACCGGGTGGGAAATCATGCGCGTGAAACCTGCAAAAATGAATGTGTAACAGAGTAATGCATCATCCTTCATATTGAGATAAATGGTTACACAAATGGACAAATGTCACAACACCTATTGAAATGTTCTGTTTTTTATGTGACGGAGCACATTATCCACAGTATCATATGCTGCTTTTGTGCCATCCTCTTTTCGGCATTGCGCTCCGTGCAATGACGGTCTAATAAGTCTAATAAGTAAATAAGTACATGTGCATCAGATCGGTAACATTCGAACCCCTCGCCACCCTTTTCGACGGCACCTTCAGCGTGTCGTCGTCCGGCGGCCGCGTCTCGGCGAGCGGCGAGGGCGTGGCCGAGCTGAAGCTGTCGTCGGTGAAGTCGATGAGCGACACCTCGCTCTTGGCCGGGCGCACGGCGGACCCCTCCCACGGGCGGAGCTTCAGGCCCAGGGACGCCCCCAGCCTCTTCAGACCCGAGGAGGAGGAGGAGGAGGAGGCGCCGCAGCCGCCGCCGTCGTCGTCGTCGTCGCCGTAGTCGTCCATTACAGAGTCGTAAAAGGGCTCTGCGCGTGCACACGCGCACACACACACACACACACACAAACACACGTGTAAGGGAACATGCATCTGAAGGACAGACAGCCCGGGGGAGGGACAGGAACACTCACTCTTCAGCAGGACGGCGGGTTGAGGCGGGCGAGGAGGAGGTTGCTCTGGTGGAGACAGATTTAAAATCAATTTAAATGAGTGTGAGTTTTTGTCGGGCAGTTTTGTCCCGTCCTGTGTGATTGTCGTTATTTGTAGGTGTGAGAACCACCTGGCCCTGTTCTCAGCTCTATTTAGCTTTAGAAGTAAACATAAAACCTTCAGTTTTCCAATAAAAAAAAATCCCTCAACTAGGAGACAAGTGGATAAAAAAGTAAAGCTGTAAAAGTGCAACAGAGAAGCTTTAAATGGTAAAAGTAGCTTCACACAGGTACAGTCCATGAGTACATGAACGTGTTGAATTAGGGGATAGATTTACTCTTGGATCGGTTGGGGAGTTTGGTCGGCCTGGCGCTGCCCGGTTCCATCCCGAGGACGTCGGGGGGGTCCATGGGGTTCCCCAGATACAGACTGAAACATTCAAAGGAAGACATCTCTGTGCGTTAATGTGCCATTAACTCTGATTTATGGCCGCTGCTGTCTGATTCAAGGCCCCCTTCTTCTGCTCTTAAAAACAGCTCAGTGAAGTGATGCACTGCTGCCCCCCAGTGGACAGTAACGGAACATCGATGGCGTTAATGCAACGCGCCACTATTTATATTTGTACAGTTCAGTGTGAGACACGAGGTCGTAATAAATGTTATTGACCTGTCTATGCGATCCGCATGTCCCCAGCTGCGGTGGGGGTCCGTGTCCCCGTGGCCCGTGTGGATGAAGGAGTGTTTGAGCGGGCGGCTGATGTCGCGGGCGGACAGGCCGGCGACCGCCGTCACCACGTGGCGAGGAAACTGGCCGACGCGCAGCGTCCCCCTGTTCTGGCCTCGCCACCAGTAGTGCTCCGCCCTGAAGACGGACCGCGCAGGAAGACACGGGACCACAGTACAACAAATCTATGTCACGTGGTTGAACGCACAAACGCCAGCAAATCGCACAAACACACGCCAGTAAGAGGAAGAGTAATTGCAATAATTCTCCACAATTTAAGGAATCCAATGTCAAAAAAAGAAGCGTTGTGTTGACAGAATGTCCTTTGTTCGGCGCTGTCACACACACACACACACACAGACACACACACAGGCAAGGCTTTCAAAACACCGCCATTTGCCTGCAAATTAAACGGACATTCTTCCCCGGGTGCTCATTTGACCGACCTCCCCTCAATGATGGTGATGACGTCGTTCATTTTAATCTGGAGCTTGTCTTCCTCCTCAAAGTCCTGCAGCGCCTTCATGTCCGTCGGCACGCTCTGCAGAACACAAAGCGATGATTTACCGCCGCCCGCCAGCGGGATCAGAAGTGACCAAACACCTGCCGCCGCCTCGTGTAATGGGGATTTATGGCTCTCCCCCGTGCTGTCCTTGGTGTTCGACCGATGTGCCACTTTTGTGCCAAACGGAGTGAGTGTGACCGCTTTAACTTTGAATGGGGGGGGGGGGGGGGGGGGTGGAGTTGGGAACCTTCGTACCTCGAGCAGGAAGTCTCTGAGGGCGACGAAGGTGGGCCTGTCCTCCGGCTTGGGGCTCCAGCACTGCAGCATCACGTTGTAGACGTCCAGCGGGCAGTCGTCCGGTTTGCACAGCCGCTCCGCGTCCACGTCCACCTTGTGGAGGATCTGCACGCGGACACAGGGACACGGCGCTGAAATAACGAAGAGGGGGGGGGGGTGGGGGGGTCGCGATTATGTGCATGAGATGTTTCCTCCTCCCGTGAACTGAGCTAAAAAAGATGTAGGCACCTGGCTTCCACTGAGGCCCAGCCAGGGCTCCTGTCCGTGGGTGAACATCTCCCACAGGGTGACCCCGAACATCCAGGTATCGGACGAATGAGAGAACGTACGAGACTTCAGGGACTCCGGCGCGCACCTGCGGAGAGACAGTGGGGACGGAGGTCCTGAGAGGAAGAAGAGAGCGTGGGGGGGTGGGGAGGGGGGGCACCCGGGACGTTGTCCTCACCACGGGAAAGGGATTTTGTGGCCCTCCTCCATGATGTACTGGTCGGTGTGTGTCGGCAGCGCTCTCATCAGCCCAAAGTCTCCGATCTTCACCGTTTCATTGGTGGAGAGCAGGACGTTGCGGGCGGCCAGGTCCCTGTGGAGGAAACGTCTCTGCTCCAGGTAGGCCATGCCGCACGCCACCTGCACGCCGCCACAAAGACACGGTGGTGGGACGCGAACTAGAGGCACCTTCTCAAAGGGCTCCACCTTAGTTTGAATATGATGTTGTAGAATAGTACGAACCACTGTAGATTTTAGCAATTATTAAAGTTAGCGTTAGCAGAACCTGTAGTGCAGTTAAAATCACACGCAACAGTGACATATTGACAGGGAACATCTTACAGCACTTGTTTGTCCATAAAATATTCAACATAACATTTTAAAATGAATAAAAAATTAAAATCCGACACGTGTGTGTTTGTCGGGTGTTGAACCGACCTGCACAGCGTAGTTGCACAGCGAGGAGATGAGGATGTGGCCCTGGCGCTTCCTCAGACGATCCAACAGGGAACCCAGCGGCGCCAGCTCGGTCACCTGAACACGCAGCACACGGGGCTCATTGGTACTTACACGCCTAAAGCGTGACTCGGGTGTGCACAGCTTGTGTGTGTGTGTGTGTGTTTTACCATCTTCATGGGCTGCGTGAGGACGATGCCGTACAGCCGGATGAGGTTCTGGTGGCTCAGCGAGTGCATGGCGTTCACCTCTCTGATGAAATCGTCCAGACCGTCCGAGTCCAGCACGCCGGCCTTCAGACACTTCACCGCCACCGACAGCTGCACGGGCACGGCGAGGGAGAGAGAGAGAGAGAGAGAGAGAGAGAGACGGTGACCCCTCGGTGACCCCCGCCGTGCTATCTCGCCCCCCCCGACCCGCGCCACCTCCTCACCACTCTGCCGTTGGGTCCGGTCCACTCTCCTCGCCGCACCACCCCGAACGTGCCGTCCCCCAGCCGCTCCAACAGCTGCAGCTCCGACTCCCGGATCAGGCAGGTGAGCGACGCCGCCGGCTCGCCGCCGCCGCCGGCCGGCGACGCGTCGGCCGCCGCCCCCTGCTGGGGGTCGCCGGCGTCGGGCCGCTTCACCGGGAACACCTGCGCGGAGGGAGGCGATGAGGTCACTTGTGAGCTTTTTTTCTCTCAGGGTGGGGGGGAAACGAGTCACACTGTGGTTGCGGAGGTTGTGTGTCTTCGCACCTTGCTCATCCACGACTTGCGCTTGTAAAGGGCCCTCCTCCTCTTCACTGCCTCCCAGAGCCTCCTCTGACCTGCGGCGACAAAACGACTGTGACACACGGCGCGCGGACAGGGGGGGGCCAACATCCCCGAGTCGTCTTTTCAAGCGAGAGAGAGACACGGACCTGGGCGCCCCATGCCGATCTTCTCCAGGTCCTCGTTCTTCACGTAGTCAAAGTGGGAGAGACGCGTGACGTTGAGCTCGTCTCGGAGGCGCAGGAAGTACTGCTGCAGCTGCACATCCGTCAGCAACTCCAGCAGCCACTCTGTGCCCTCCTCACACTGCATCTACACACACAGGTAAGGACAAATTGGTTTTTTTAGGATGTAGCATAAATTGTTCAGTGGAAACGGAGCAGTTATTGTTCAAAATCACAGTACTATTAATATAAACTTTATCCTTTAAGTGATGTCTTGTGCAGTCATTGCTCCCCCCGGGGGGGGGGGTCAAACAATGGCTCCTGCCCCAGTGCATGCTGGGAGGATTCTTACCATCTCTACGGGATGGAGCTGCAGTCACATGGTCAGCGGCCCTCAACCAATCACGTTAGAACGGAACGTGGTTTCAACTCTCTGCTTGTTAAGCCTTTAGTTCAAAATAAGAGAGCGCGCTGTTGCTCGAGATTACTTCATCCAGGATTAAAGAATCAGACCATCTTAAGAAGAAGATTAGATTACCTAATTAGATTATTTAAAATAAACAGGATCATTTGAGTCAGATGGCAACATGAAAAGCCCGAATCTCCAGAACGAGGCTCAGAAGCAATGGAGCCGCTGGGTTGGGTGGACGTGAAGACGAATGGAGAACAGTCTGTAGATGCAACACACACACACACACACAGACCATATGCCCACTCGTTATCGCACACTGCGTCTACACACAAACACGCACCGTGTGAAAGAGGAGAAGAACCCCTCCTCCCACCACCTCCCGTTTTTTTACCATTGCTGCCCCGACACTCTGCGCGATGCTGCCGTCCCTCTCCTCCTCGTCCTCATCCTCCCCCTCCTCCCGTCCTCTGGCGTAGGGGAGTCGCTGGTACATGTAGCTCTCCCCCATGCTGTGCTCGCTGCTCCTCTCCTCCTTTCTTTCTCTCTCTCTCTCTCCTTTTTCAGTCTAGCTGCTATTGAGAGGAGGCGTTAGCTGGAGTCCGGTTTGCTAATCTCCTCTCGGCTGCGTGACCTTCTCCACTCAATCGATTGCCGCACGGACGCACAAACACACACACACACAAGCACGCACACACGCGTTCACAAGCACAACGGGAGGAATTTGACGCCTCTCTCTCTCTCTCTCTATCCAGTCGTAGCACCTAACTCTATCTATAAACTCTCTCTCTCTCTCCCTGCTGAGTCACAGCTCACAGCAGCACCTCCACGCTTCCCTTTCTCCTCCCGCACCTCCTCGCCTCTGCCTCTCCATCGCCGCTCTCGGCTCAGCTGCCCCGAGACCCGACAACTGCTGATGAATAATTCAGCAGCTCCGACTGGGTGGGAGGGGGGGGGAGGAGGAGGAGAGGAGGGGAGGAAATGTAGAGGCAAATAGGAGGACAGATGGATGGCTGAAGGGCCAAAGAGGAATGAGGGGGAGATTCTACCCAGCATGCATCTGATGGATGCAGACATCTTCACATTATTAAGTGATGAAAATATGACGTGGCAGATTCAAGACCACGTCTGGGGTACCAGTTGCTAAATCTGCAGTCGTCCTTCCAGCTGTTTTATGAACGTGGGACATCTGTCTGCAGGCTCTTCACCACTTCTAAGCGAATTATTCAAAAATATTGGTCTTTTTCTGAAGGATAATAACTTTTAGACAGAGTAGTTTATTCCCTCTCAGCAGTGCAAATACTTCCTTTACTGAATTGTTTTCCTGATTACACAGATTGTTGCAGCCAAAGTTTATATTCTTTAAAAATAGGTTTATCTCAACTATAATTTTAATAACATTATGACGACATTATTCTGTGGCCTATTGTGAACATTTAAAAACGTGAGTGAAGATCGGATGAAACACAACCTGTTCATTTCCCACACGGGTATATTCATGCGTTTAAAAATCAGAGCTTCCATCTCTCCGAGTGTGTGTGAGTTTTTATCGGGGGCGATGCCTTAAAAATAGGACGGCTAAATTTAGCTTTGACACAGCGGCACGGAATCCGTCAGACGTGAAGAAGATTTATTTATTGTGCTTCTGTAATGAATCACAGACTCCAGCTTCCCTGTTGTGCACCAGGAAAAGTGTGAAGTCAGAGTGGAAGCGATTTTATTCCCTGTTTTCTATAATAAATAACAGCAAACTGCTCATTTGTAGAAGCTGGAAAAGATGTTTGGAATATTTGGCTGAAAATGAATAATCAAAATGTATGATTGATTTTCCCTCAAGTGACTAATCCATTTAATCACGTCATTGTTGCTTATTTTCACCCAAAGTTCAGTCATTAAAGAGGAAAGGACACTTTGTTTGGATTCTCTGACGAGGTTTAGTTCATATTAGGTTGAAATATAACTTAATTATTGCAGAAGGAGGATCTTGTGAGTGATTAAAGATTACAAAAAAAATAATAGAATAACAAGTAATACGGACGATGGTGCAAATCACAACAGAATAGCAACACATAAATGAAGTAAAATTTAACTAAAACAGAAAAAATATTTAAAAACCAAGTAAATAATGTAAAGTGCACTAGTGCCTATTAAAAATTAGAAAAGAAAAAGCAATAGGGGTGAAATCCTGAGATTGAAGTGTAAAAGAATATATATCACACACACATTAAAATGTAATATTGCACCCATTCCTGTTTGTAATAAAGTTCTAATTTGCGGGTATAATATTGCAGCGTTAATTGGTCTCACCCTGCAGACGTCCTGTGGTGGATCAGGAGGTTAAACCTGCAGTCAGCTGAGGTCACCTGGAGGTCACCTGCAGGAGGCCATGGATGGAGAGACCCCACATCTGCATCCAGCAGAGGAAGTACAAATTGAAGAAGTAATTAGGAGATGAACTCGGGACGTGCAAAAGCATCTTATTTTTTCAAACTTCAGCTGCTATGCAGGATTTCCCCAAGATAAATGAAAAGGCTTAAAAACATACCCACGCTGCACCATATAACGAGATAATATGAGACAATTTAATTAAACAATTACCAGAATCAATACAATGTGACCTCGAATCTAAACGCACAACGTCTGCTTGTATTTGAGCATCGAGTATCGGAGGTGCCAGAACTCTTGTGTTGTGTTGTTTCACCAAGTTGAGAATAGCTGAGCAGGTTTTAATTGACCAGGCTGCTGGTAAAGCTGATAAGCCTCAGTCACGTTAAGGCTCACCTGCCGGTCAGTCGGTGAACATCTCACCGGACACCCGGGTCCCCCCCCCCCGCCCCCCAGGGACACATTCACTTTATTTAATGCAATTTTGCTTTGGTGCAAAACGTCACATCTTCCACATTGAGAGGAACAAGATGCCACAAAGAAGAAGAAGAAAAAGAAGAAAAAAACGGGCCCCCTAACCTGCGAAGACGGGCTTTAAGGGGACACCGCGGTGCCGCCTCCTCCGGTCACTGCTCGCTCTGTCCCCCGCCTCTCAGCGGCCGAAGCCCGGCGGGAAGCCGCGCTGTTTACCGGGGGATTTGTTTATTTCAGCGGTTACCCGTTATTGCCGCTCTCTTTAATTCCGGTACGCTACTCGGTGCGCCCGCCTCGGGATGCGTGAGCGTCAACGTGCGTGACGTCAGAGCACGGAGACAGAGCGGCAGGCTGGTGCACTTCCGGTTTACAGGTTTGGGCTTCAAAATAAAAGCTATGGTACAACGTGACATACGCACTGTTACATTTATATTTAATTACCGTTAGATGGGGCACACAAGTTCAATAATATTCTAGTTAGTGAAGTCATGTGGACTAAAGCAAAACCACTTTTTCACTGGTGGAAAAGCTTTGGAAAACCTGGCTGCACAGTGCTTTTAATGTGAAAAGCACGGCACCAGAAACTATAAAAGCATGTTATTTATGCTTGAGATTTGGTTTGAATGAGATCAGTTATTCTCTGATCAGTTTTAAAAAAAAGGATACAAAATCGTTAATTGGCTATCAATATTTGCTGTAAGTAAAGTAAAAACGTAATGTGATTTAAGACTTTTATACAGGAATTAAATAACACACAAGCCAAAGAAACCACAAAACCACCTCAACAATCTGTGCATCCTCTGTGGTGAACGTTTGTTCTTCACCGTGAGAAAGAACAAATCGAGACAAAGATTTACTGGATGCAGAGCCAAAAAGGTTTTATTACACTTTTCTACTGAAGATGGCGATTACAGAAATATGATCTGAAAAACAGTTGCCCGGTCAGCAGGAAATCTAATGCGTAACCTCAGTTTCCCCTCTCGGTATTAAGTAACTTTTCATTCTTGTAACTTCCTGTAGGACAATAGAAGCCGGAGATAATAGCGTGAAGCACAAAAGAAGTGACACCAGGAGAAGAAAAACCATTGAATTTTGCTTGGGTCTCGAGTGTCAAGTTGTTTAATAAAAGTGGATTTTACTCACTTATTTTTTTGCCACATTCAACCTCAAACATATTTACTCACTGTGTTCAGGTCGAAAACAAATTTAGGTTGTATTTTCCTTCTCTTTTTAAATTACTCTCGTTCTGGGAAAAACAGTTAAACTTGTTGGAACAAAATGCTCAAATAAATAAACCGCAAAAGCAGCTTGGGTACAAAAACATTTTGTAACTAAAAACAACAAATCAACACAAACATAATGGTCGAACCCTAATTCTTGAGAAAAGTTTGTAACACGCCGAGTCTTTTGAGCTACACTTCATTAACGCAATACAGTAACATGCAGTGAAGAGGGAACGCATTTGCGGAGTGATTTTTAGTGACCAACATGCGGCTTGTTGCTTGTCACATAATGTGGGGTATAATGTTTGTGACACAAACAAAAATGAAATCTAACAAACTGTCACCGAAAAGTTGAAACGTAAAACAGAAACGTAAGAAAAAGAAAAAAAAATGAAACTAATATTAAGCTCACACACATAATGCAAAAATGACAACGAAAAATGTCAAGTATAAAACTCTGGGAAACACTGTCCCCGATAAGTTGTTCCACTCTTCCAAGTGAAATATGGAAGACACTGCTCCCGATAAATACACACACACACACACACAAAAGAAAACGCACACACACTGGTAGGCAAAAACTACCATCACTGCTTTGCATCATGGGAGGCACTGCTCCCGATAATGGGTTTGGATTATGGAAGACACTGCTCCCGATGACGTGCTCTCATCATGGAAGACACTGCTCCCGATAACGTGCTCTCATCATGGGAGACACGGCTCCCGATGACGTGCTCTCATCATGGGAGGCACTGCTCCCGATAACGTGCTCTCATCATGGGAGTTGTGTTTTCATCATGAGACACTGCAACTTAAATGGCTTTCTTGCAAATCATGGAACCAATCAGATCAGTTTTTGTTCCAAAAGATAATGGGGTTTAATTTCTTTTTGTGCATTCTCCATTGAACTTTTTCACCCCCAAGATTCATCTATTTTGCTACTAAGTGCTGATTAAATCAAGTGACAATTTCTGATTTTGTTGGATATTTTACAAATATCCTTACCATTCTGTATAACTATTTTCTACCCCACATTCGTCCCCTTTAATGAGTTTTAAATATATAGAGTTTAATGTTTAATGTCATATTCAAGCTGTAATATACGCCAAAAACGAGAAATTTCTTTGTAGCAGATGCTGCCGGAAGATGAGACGGTATAACCGTCATAATTATGGAAGGCACTGCTTCCGATAACGTCGTATAAAAAGACACAACAACTTTATAGTAGGCACTGCCACTGATAAATAAAAGTATAAATAAAAAAGTATAAATAAGGTTTCCCAGTGTTATGGCGAGAGGCCGCAGCCCTGTTTGGACGTGGAGGAGGAGGCAGGTTTGTCAGTAGCGAACATTTTTCTTCAAATCGCTAAGTTGCTTTGGAGTCAAGTGCATTTTATCCTTTTCCATCTCCTCCTCGATCTTTGTGGGGTTCGGCCTGTTTATAGAAGGGCGGGGCTTCAACCTCTGATTGACAACTCATGTTTAAGTGCTGATATTGTTGCTCCTCCCTCTGCTTACCTCAAATTACACACACACACACGCACACACACACACAACTCCCCAGCTTGTCTTTAGATCTCTTGGTCGAGGTCCCAGATGTTCCCCACCATGGCGTTGGCACATCCCTGCAGGTTCCAGGTGGCCAGAGCCAGCTGCGTGTGGAGCTGCTCCATGTCGGTGGTCTCGGCGATGGACGCCAAAGTGTGGGGGCCCCGGCCCAGCAGGAGGTGACGGAAGGGAGTCTCAACGGGGGACACGTACGGCGAGAGGAGGGCGTGCTCCACCTGGAACCATGAAGGTGATAGAAATGTTCAAAGAAGCTGACCCCAGCTGTGGGGCATTGCATATACTACTACTTACTTACTATACCAAGTATTATCATTAATTGATAAGTACTGTATTAGCTAGTGTTTTAATTTTAAATTGCTGTAAATAGTATTTCCCCCTAAAACCATTTAAATTGTATCACTTAAGTTCTTGATAAAATCACATATTCAAAAAGAGAAAATCGCCCGTTTCTATATTGAACAGGAAACACTTCATCTCGACAGCAGATTCGTTTTCCTCACATTCATGATCCTCCCGTTGAGGATCCGACAGACTTCCTTGTCGTCCAAGTTGCTGTTGCGGACGTCGCGGTTGATGCTGCTGGCGGCGCGCTGGAAGGAGCCGCGGGCGCGGTTCAACCAGGTGGGATTCACGCCCTTCAGCTGCCCGGACTGCACGGCAAAAAAAAAAAAAAAGTCAGCGACATCTGCGACCGAAAAGTAGCCTATTCTCGTCTTTTACAGCCGGAGGTTGAACGGCGCGCCACCGGACCGACCTGTACGAGCTGGTTGATGCGCCTGTAGACCTGGGCCACGGCCTTGGTGAGGACGGCGTTGTAGCCGCTCACATCCAGGCGGAGCAGGCGGTCGTGGACCAGCCGCAGAGCCATCTGGCCGGCGAACCGCGCCGCCAGCGCCGCCGTTTCGCCGATGCGGTGGTTGGTTTGGTACCCCAGGTGATCCATGTGGTCGAGGTCAGTGCCGTAGTACATGTAGGCTTCAGTCTGTTCAGACATTAATTCAGTGACAATGTTCAATAAAATAAAAACCACCTATTTCCTCATCTCAATGTGAATATTCCTGAATAAATGAGGTCCTCTGAGAGAGGGAACGGGACAGGAGATTGTTCCCCATCGAACTTTTGCATTAGAAAAAGATCGATTCACAACCTTATCGGATCTTTGGTTTAATGTCTTTCACTTGATATGAGGAAGATCATTCAGATTATTACACATATTGGCTAAAAGTACAGAGACCATCGACATTAAATGTCCACTGATTGTTTTTGCCTCAGGACTCACGTTCGGAGAGATGAAGTGGAAAGAGACTGAGGGAATTCCAGAGAAGGCCAGGAAGGGATATGCAGGGTCGTCGATGGACATTGGCCTCATTCTGCACGCGGTAGCGTAAAATATCCAAAAAAAGGTCATTTTGACACATTTTGAGTTAATCATTACGGCTGGAAGGATCATTCAGCTACTGGTGATTCGTCGACACTGAGGAATCCGCATTGGCATGAAAACAAATTCTTAACCATCTTGACAAAATTATTGAAGTAGTTCCAGAAGGAAAAGCAAACATTGTGCTGACTGAATAAAAAGTGGGCTTCTACTTACGTCTTGGCCTCCCAGTTACTCCTTCCCATCATCTCGTACACGGAGCCTTCGGAGCTCTTCACCTGGACGAGCAAAAGTCACATGAATGCGGACGCCGCGGGTTTTGTACAGAAGCTGATCGGATGAAAGTGTGTCTGCCGCGTCGTTACCCCTTTCATCGTGTTCTCCAGGAGGCTGTAGAGCAGCGGACTCGCCGACGCCACAAAGCTCCCGCGACCTTGAGGGGAGACACGTTTTAGCCGGGCGGCGGACGCAGACAGCGGCAAACGAGGCGAGAGGAAGGTGCGTCCCGTACTTACCCATGACGACCCCGTCCAGGCTGATGTAGGTGACGACGCGCTTGTCAATAGAGGACATATACGCCTGAGGACAAAAGCACAGACATGGTGGGACCCAATTAGAGGAGGAGAGAATTTATTTTGTTCTTTTGTTTCTTGTCATTTCAGTTCTTACCTCCAACCACTCGGTGGCGCCGACACTTCCGTACTCTCCAGCGCTCCAGCTCGCAAACACAAGGCTTCTCCTCGGTCTGAACCCATCTGGAAAACAACAAAAAAAAGTCCGTTTTTAATCCAGGAAAACACTGAAAAAAAACGGAAAATCCACCACTCAAAAAGACGCCCTACTTCGGCGAGGACGACCTCTGGGAAGGGCGGAATGGCGTTAACTATTGAAGAAGGTGTTGACTGCTTAAACCTGTGTGTGTGTGTGTGTGTTAAGGGTTCCCTTTGTTACCTTTCTCCACCATCTCGCTGACAGCCTTGGCCAGCTCGATCAACACTGAGGTGCCGACTGTGGCTTTGGCGTAACCCCGGCCCCAGGCGTCCCTCTGGGCCCCCAGAACCACGTACTCGTCTGCAGATTCACACACGGACACGCGAGCGTTAACCGTACCGCCGTGATGAGATAAACGCCGCGGCGGGCGGCTCGGAGGGGAGGGGGAGGGACACGTACCGGGATCCACAAATCCTTTGATGACTCCGAACACGTTGTGGATCTCCTTGTTGACCAGGACGTTGTTGACCTCGACGGAGACGTTCTCCCCGCCTCCCAGTCTGTAAGTGCCCGGCAGGCCGCCTTTAAACCCGCTGCTGGCATCCGATTCGGGGCCACCGATTCCCCTTGAGAGAGACAGGAAGGGAGTGTAAAGAGTCATTAGTGTTTAGGTCATGAAATGTATTTTACAGAATGAGTCTCAGATATAAAAACCATACGGCTGGAAATAGGGGAGTGTCCTTACTGTAGAAGAGCTGAAGCCATCTTGGCGGTGATGGTCTGCGCTGGGATTTTGGGGAGACCGGACGACTTGGTCGGGGGGAACTGCGTGTGGTTGAAGGAGGGGAATCCGGGCGTGTAGGGATCGCCGGAACCCAGGTGGACCTGAATGAAGACGGACACGGCGCTTTACTCGCTTCTCTGGCCAACGGCGACGCGCTGCCCGGGCCGGCGGGGGCGGACTTACGTGGCCGTAGAGGGCGGTGTCCTGTAGGTACTTGTAATCCTGAGCGTCGGGGTAGATAAGAACAGCAGCGGCTCCCTTCGTGGCGGCGTTGTCCACCTGAAAGCGGAGAGGCAACCTTTTTAGGCGAGCTCCCCCACAAAGACAAAAAGGGCAACGGGGCACAAGGTGGCGTCCAGAGCCGGGCCGTCACCTGCTCCGCAAAACTGATCTGTCCGGCTCGGAGGAGCAACACGCTGTCCCTCAGGGCGACCTTCTTGTTCTGCAGAACTTCCAGATCCTGCGGCCGGCCGTAGTTGCCGTACACCAGCTTGCCCTGTGAGCACAGGCGCGTTAAAACGGGTACCAGTTCGCCGAAACCCATCGGGGGGGCCCCAGACTCACCTGTACTTTCCCGGTAGCACTGTAGGCCAGGTACCCCGTCGGCTCGAAGACGTCGGCGCCAAAACTGACGCGGTTTGGACGCAGGCTGCGGACGGGGGGGGGGGGGGGGTCAAAAGGTCGTTACGACGTCATTGTTTTCTGCTGGACTGCTTTTTAGAATTCACGCTCCTGGGTGGACGTTTGTTTTCACCACCACTGGTAAAGTAAAACCCACCTGTCTGGCGTCTGCAGCTGGACGTAGTGGATGTCAGTCCAGGGATTCATCTCCACTTTCTTGAAGTCGTCAAATATGCGGTTCGCCAGGTTTGTGTCCTCGACACTCCCTGCCGAGCGTCTGGGGTCATCGTAGTCACTGCGGGAAACGCATGGCATTCAAACCCTTTCCCGCATACATATATTTAGATACAAGACTATTTAAACAGGTTTATTCTTGCACGTAGAGACCTGATAAAGCTCGAGGAAATGATTATTTTTCGAGTGCTTCTTTGGAAGGGCGTCATCCATAACAGTCACGGAGCTTGTTGGGTTTCATTCCTTAAAATAACCACAGTCGCCTTCCTGTCTGCTTCGTATTCTCTGACTCTTCTGCAGTGTTACACTCTAAAAATAAAAACATCATACGACGCCTCTCTTCCAGTTCATTCCCATTTATTATTCATCTCCCCTCTCACAAGAAGGTGAAGGCTGTTTAGACTAAAACTACACTCTAACAAACCCTCCCTTCTTTAACACAGACTTATATTTATGTGTGCCCTGATAAAGGTGTGCACGTGACCCGTGTACCTCAGAGTCTTGCCAAGGGCCTGGGCGGTGAGTTTCTCAGTGAGGAGCCGGGTGACGTCCCCCCAGTCCATCTGAGCGCCCGGCTGTGGTTCATCCTCGGCGGGGGCCGCCGTCGCCTCCAGACCGGCGTCCGCCTCCGGCTCGCTGCCGCAGGCCCGTTGCTCCGCCTGGGTGTTGCGGTGGCTGAGGTAACCGAGCATGTAGCCTGGGGGGGGGGCAAAGCATGAGAGACCCCCCCGAGAGGGAAAAAAAGGCTTTAGAGCGGCTTTCTAACTCTGCGTTAAATCGTGATGATGTGCTAAATCGACACATCATCCCAACTTTCAGGCCTTAATGAGGGGTCTCCTGTGTTTTTAGATTAGTTGAAGTAAAATTAGAGCGAAATACATAAATAGCACAAAGATACACGACACACTGAATCACAGCCCTTTTAATAAATAATGATAATCAATGACCAGCAGTATTCACAGCACAGACGCGTAAACAATCCTGCTCTTCCTCCACAATCACAGTCAGGAGCGTGAGGACCACAAATAAGAGTCCTACCGGTGACGAATATCAGCAGGGTCCCCAGGGCCAGGTAGCAGACGGTGCTCCGCCGCTGGAGCCGAGGCGGCGGCCTGAAGCTCGGCGACCCGCCCGCCGAGTCCTCCGCGTCGTCCGACAGCTTGACCTCGGCGTGTCTCTCTCCGTCCTCGGCCGGCTGCAGAGTGAACCGGCTGTAGCGCTCACTCTTGACCTGGAGAAGAGGAGCGTGAAACTGGGTCCGAGGTAAAGTTAAAGGATTCTGCCTCTGATAGAAGTTTAGAATGTACAACGTAAACTTCTAAACACTCGTACTCAAGATAACGTGTAAAAACCTACTTTAATCACAAGTAACAAACACTTACCATGCTGTTGAATGCAGACCTCACTCGATCCATTGCTGCTGCCGCTGATCCAAACACTGAGAGGGGGACAAGAGGCGAGACGGAGACAAAGACAGAACTCAGTGACAAGGGAGAAGAGTGTGGATTCAGGGTTTAAAAAACATCGGAGATCACACATATCTCCCACCCCATTTTCTCTTTCTATGTTACAGTTTTTCTCCATTGGTTTGGCTCATTTTTTGAAACAGAAATGACATTCTCAAAACAACATGGACAAACCTCCAAACAACTTAGCAATTTCTCAATACAGAATTGAATTTCTCATTCATTTGGTTAAATTGTAAATGTCTAAGTACATGTCTCAATGTCTTAGTACATCTTTGCAAAGGATTAAGTACATGTAGCCTACGTTTAGCACAATTTCCAAGTGAATAGATCTTGTGGATCTAAACTGATTGTTGATTCTCAGTCTAATTGTTTTTCGCTCCAAAACGTCTCAGCGTATTTTCATTGTATAAGTCATCACATGCACAATAGTCTGTTCAATTGTCAAAATTACTCAAGAACATAATACCATGAATAACATTTGATAAATTCACAGTATTACAACAATTGACAGTTAGGTGAAACTAGAACTTTATTTTATCTATTCTTTGACCGGCTTTATTTACAGCACTGTAGGATGCATATAATTTACATTGGTTTTTGTTTCTGTGTTTATTTTACAGTATATTATGCTGCTTTTTACTCTGATGTATGGAAGTTATTTTATGTTTGTGAATGATAATTGCAATTACAATTTCCGGTAGTATGAGTGCAATGTGTGATGTCAAACCTTGGAGGCTAATCTTACCCTAAAATCCTATTTTATTCTGTTAGCTAGACAAAAAAAACAGTACAGTAACCATTGTCAATGAAGGACTGGGCTAAGACTGGTGGACATGTGGGATTTCAATGGTCCTCTGCCATAGTGACAAAACAACTAAACATTTTGACCTGCAGTGTTTAAACAATGACAAAAGGACTTTTCATTTTGGGGGCACTGACTGTTTGTATGAGAAAAGGAATTCGTTGTGACTGATGAGTTGTCTGTTTTGGGAGAGATATGACATTTTGCAGGTGTGCCATAGTGTTTTGCTAAACCATCTAGGTTATTTTGGCAAATGTATTTAAAGCTTTGAGAATGTCGTTTTTTCGAGAGATAGATGAGCCACAGCAATCGAGAAGGAAGTTTTCAATTGGGGGCACTGACTATTTTTATGAGAAAATGATTTGGTTTTGAAGCTTGAGTTAACTGTTTTGGGTGAGATATGACCTTTTGAAGGTGATCTATGTAGTTGTGATGAACCATATAGGCTATTTTACCAAATGCATTAAGAGCTTTGAGAATGTAATTTCTGTTTCAAGAATTGAGCCAAACCAATGGAGAAAAACTGTAATGTGTTGCTCTGATATTGGTGTCAAAGAGGCTTACACGGTTTACTGGAACCAGTGAATATCGGGAAAACTCTTTCATGACCAAACTAAGTTTGTTCTCACACTTTATGATGAGGAAATGGTGCCAGTTGGACTTTATGTCACCCGTGTCATCTAATTGATCAAAACTACATTTTTCCATTTCCCTGGAGGCGGGGTTTATGGTGAATCTCTCCTTCCCGCCCAACACTTGTCACTCATTCTTGACCGGTTTTAAGATGACATCGTGCCCGCGGCTGGTGTGATCAGCAGCAGCAGAACCAGGTGGAGCAGAACCAGGAGGAGCAGATGGATGAAGAATGACACCACGTGCAGGACGGGTTGATTGGGCCTCGTCTGCGGCATATTTACCTGTGATTGTCACGCAAGTACAAGCTGCCATCGACACACACACACATCCATCATGACCCCCGGGGGCATCACAGAAGATTAGAGATAATTGTGTGTCTGTTACACACACACACACACACACACACACACACACACACACACACACACACACACACACACACACACACACACACACACACACACACACACACACACACACACACACACACACACACACACACACACACACACATCAAAAGAAGCCTTTTCCCTGTAAAAGGTGGCTTGTTTTTCACTGAGGGTTCTGGTGTCACCAGATGCAATGTTACTTTGGTTAATTGTTCCTGCGTTTCATTGAGGAAATGATAGATTAAAAAAAAAGAACATACAGGATTATTCATTTCTTATCTGAATGATCGCGTTTCCACTGACACGCAGGAGGCGGTTTGCTCTTCACACAGGACTCGCATTAAAAAGCACCTGCATGAGTGACCTTCTCATGATGTTTTCACATCACAACGGCGATGCCCCGTGTTTCCTCTGTAAACACGTCAGACGACACACAGAGGAAGCGCCCGCAGTTTCCCCACAGGGCTTCTTCCGCATAGCAGGGCCACCGTGCAACTCGCGCCACACTTTACCGCTTGATCGATTGGCTTCCTCATTGCTGAGCAGGAAACATTATCTGGAGATAGTGAACCTCGAGGATATCCGGCACAGCACTTACACAAATACAAATTATTCATTGCAATTTGTAAATCACAGCGATGTCTATTTTTTCCAAGAGGCCGTTTCACCAGTAGGGCCTCAATGTCATCGATCAATGCACAGATTATTTTCTTGATTGATCAAATTCACGATTTTACATCTTTATATCTATTGTTTATATTTGCGTAAAAAATAAATAAACAGAAAAGCAGCAAATTCCTAGACACTAGAAGGTGTGAATATTGTGAATTAATACTAAAAATTGATGATGGAAACAAATAAGACAATTTGTTGCAATGACACGTTTTAAACCTGAAAATATAAGAAACATTTGGAAGGTTTGCTGGAAACAACTCAAATCTTTAATAAATTATCAAAATGTTTGCAGATTATTTGCAGTCAGCTCACGACAGAACTGTCGATTAGAGAACATGCTTAAAGAAAAATTTAAATATTGATGTTGCATGTTGCCGGTGTATTATTTTAACATCACTAGTACGGCTATTAGTTTTTTTTCTTCTTTAGATACATTAAATAAAGAATGTTAGGGGTGAACAATTCAGCATGAACAACCAGTTTAGGAGTGCCATCGAATCTAAACTCCAGTCCTTCCACTCCCTCGTCACACCTTAATTGAAGATTTACCGACACTGAACAGGTGACATTTGTAGCATCCTTTGTCGGTTAAGCTAGCTAGCTAGCTGCACGTTTGGAGTCCTGCGTTATTTTTCTGAGAGGGGGGGGGAGACTCGCGTGAACACGCAACCCAACGCATTATCCAGCTGACTGTGTAACGAATAATTGAAAGACAGGTCTGTTAATGTCAGTAATCTCACCTTAGTGCCGCTCACCTCACGTCTCCTTGATAGTGAGCTGCTGCCACTGCCTGATGAACCTCACTGCCGCGCAGCGGTGCGGGTCAAAGCAGGCTATTGGTCAGGCGAAATGACGTCAAGTGACGCGGTCAAATCAGGTTACCCGTATCGCGGTCAGCAGAGACACCTGGCCAATCGTAGCGCTTGAAAACCGCAGAGGGCGGGTCTTCTTGAAGGTTGGCCTCTCCGTATATAAAGTAACGATGGACGAGGGTGCTGCCACCAACAGCACTGGAATCAGTATCAGATGCCATTTAATGCCACATATGCTACACATAGAGGAATTTGACTTGGTGCAATGTAAGCTTAAAATATAAGAATAAAGTAAAATAAGATCAAATATAACTTGTTAGTGCTCTCTAACATTCCCCTGATGCTCAAGTTCCTTCCCATAAATAGTGTCATTCAGTCCTAATCCCTCTCTACAAAAAAATAAAACCCTCTTCGTTGAACCTCATACTATTTTTGTCAAATAAGAGGGAAAACCAAATCAAATAGATGTTTAAAAAAACACAAAATTGACGGTTTTGGATTGACTTTTAAAACATAACATGTTTAATTAAATAAAGAGATGGTATATCATCAGCACAACTGATGAAAATCATTTTCCACATGTACAGGAGGCGACAAACTGCAATCGGTGCTGTGCTTCAATGTGCAATAGCAACACCGTCCCAGACGGTGTCACCTCAGTGCTTTGTGCAAAACATTAGCCCTCGTATCCGGGGACATTAACCTACCATCTCTGGATGAGGAAACAATTTGTCTCTCTCAAGGCAAGTGCTGCACACGCATCAGCACAGATGGTGATGTGCTACTCCTTAGATAAACTACGGCCTGGGCACTTCATTCTTCACGTGGAAGTGGGTTGTCGTGAGCCTGAGTGGATTCTTTGGCGGTTGTGGGAGAGTTTGGTGACAGGATGGTGTCTCCCTGTGCCACAGAAATGTGTGACAAGAACACACAAGCCACAGAAAAACAATTCTTATTTGAGAAGGCTGTCACTGTGGTGATAACCCATCTGCAGCTTTTACTTTCTCACCCAGTGTTCTTTTTTTTTGTTTTTCTTCCTCTTTGGCTCTAAGCAATGAGTCATCGTTGATACAGTAGATGTTAAACTGCAGTCCGCACAATCATTTACACATTCAAAGTCAAGGTCGGCCATGTATCCCCTCTCTTGCGTCACGGATGGATGAGATTCCAGCCGGTCACCTGAATGACATTTCACTCCTGCTGTGTACTTTAATCACATCAGATCTCCTTTGTCATCTGTACAGCAGCTTGTCCTGTCTCTGCACTCCACCCAAGTGACAGCTGATGGTGAAGAATAATCTAAATTCCTCATTTCTTTGCTGCATCATTCTGCCGCTGCAAGCACATTCATTCTCCCCTTCAGTAGTCAGATCCAGAGGGGATAATAACACTGCAGGGCGTAGCATGTGTGTGTGTGTGTGTGCGCGTGTGTGCAGTGCAATGCTGGGGTAAACTGTACGTGCGCCTGACGACTTTGTTATCGCGAGATTTGGGCCACACAGGTGCGAGGCCCGGAGCTTAGATCGATGCTCCCTTCAAATGCTGTTGGAAATATTGCTCTTCTCATTGAAACGCTCACGAGCGTCTCTGAAGAGACAGATTACTGTAAAAGATACTGCGTTTGCTATTTTAACAGTCAAAAGTATTTATGTTACGTACCTGCATGTTTTCTGTATACAAACTTAGTAATCACATTTTTCGACGTAATAATGTTTTTTTTCTGTGACATGTTTCGATCCAACATATATTGAGTTTTTTAAAAACATTTGTTGGACCTAATAATTTTTTTTCAGATTAAGACCAATGCCAACAATACAAATAAGATTGAACTCCCAAATCCCAAAATTAGCACGTGAAATAGCTTATTTCTAATGTGAAGATCTGCAATTGACTAATGAATTAATTAGATCCGCGCTGACTGCAATGCATCACGGACGGATTCAACAAATCATGTCCCTTTGCTCCCAATTCTTTACGTGGGAAAAATGCAAATGAAGATTGTCGAATTTACGTGGTGCATCTGAAGGCAACAAAAGAGTCAGGGGGGAGGGCGGGGGGGGGTTGTTCATCAGCTCTTTTCCGTTTTCTGGGTCCTCGCTCTGCCTCCTCTGCCGTGTCATTGAGAGACAGAGAGAGAGAGAGAGAGAGAGAGAGAGAGGGGGGAGGAAGGAAGGAATATGGTTTCATCGTTCGCTCCTCCCGTTTCAGCGCTGCTTTAGCGGAGCTACATGAGCAGGAGGTCGGGTCTCGGTCCGGCACGAACCTCGCTCAACCACCTCTGCCCCGTTACCGATCCGCCCGCAGGAGCTCAGCCGGCACACCGGGACACATAAATGGGTGAGATGCTTTGTTTTGGGTTTTTTTGTTTTTTTTGTGGGCGCTTTTAATTCAGAGAATGACCCCCCCAGGAGTAGCATCTGGATGGGCAGAATGAAACGCCCGGTCCAGATGTTCGCGGGGTACAGCCCCTCTCCTTCCTTCCTTCCTTCCTTCCCTTTCCCGTCCTCTCCTCCCCGCCTCACCTCTGACGTCGCTTCATGACATCGCCGAGCTGTTTCCAAGTGACAGCTTTTTTTTTTTTTTTTCCGTGGCGTTTCTCTGCCGCCCCCCCCCCCCATCCCCCCAACTCGCACCCCCCCGGTGCTTTTATTCATGATCGGAATGCCTCGCGTGGGTGCGCTGCGCCGCGGCCGCGCGGGGTGATATTTCAGGAAATCGGCGGGTCACATTGATGAGTTGCAGATGTTGACACGTTTACATTCAGTCTGCCTGTGTCTGCCCATTGTGATGAACAGGGGTTGAGTTTCTCTCTCCCTCTCTCTCTCTCCCCCCTCTCTCCCCCCTCTCTCCCCCCTCTCTCCCCCTCTCTCTCCCCCCTCTGTGGGGATCAAACAGGCCTGACTGTGACATTCCTCTCCTGCTCGCCATCGTTTCCCACAATGCATGACACTAAACTGATTGCACCATGTTTTGCAGAGCGAGTAATCAATCAATTTAGTACCCGTGCAAATTGCATAATTATTTCCCATTTAACCAATGGGGGGGAGGGGGGGGCACAGACTTCCATCTGTGTCATTCCTTTGGGAGGATTCGACCATGAGGAGAGTGAATGCAGTCAGCCTCTGTACCTTCTGCGTTGTTTCTGACGCACGTGAACAGACAATAATGCACAGCGAGACTCGAGGGAAATAAACAAACACACGCGCACAGTCACAACAACAATACGACGCGACTAACAACCGCCAAGGCTGGATGACCAATAGGGAATAAATAAGCAGGCGATTTCCCTGTGGGCCTTTGAGCAGATTTCACTGTGTGGCTGCTTAATTCGCCGCTAAAAAGCTGTAATATGCAGCTCTAACGAGAGCAAGTCCAAGGGCCGTTAAACTTCCACGTTGCTCTCAGTCACACCTGTTTTTAAATATCCAGAAGTGACACTCACAGAGGCAACATCCCCTTTTGTGTGTAGGGTTACACAATGGCCACGAAGGACGGTTGTGACACCAACTGGGTTAATCCGCCCCCTTGATATTTGTACCAGGCCAATAAGTTGCCAACTGCTGTCCCGTGATGGCCACTTATGTTGGATTTCATCAATACTGTATAGATTAAATCCAACCACAAAGACATGTTCCCATTGTATGTTTCTGCAAACTGTGATTCGTTAAATGTGGATGTTTCAGAGTCAGGAAATAATTTTTTTATAAATGCGTTTGAAATCCCAATTCAAGCCGGTTTGTATAGAAGTCTATGAGAAAATGACTCTCTTTAGAACCTCAGTAAACATGACTTAAACAAGTGTCCTGTCTCCTTCAAAGCACCATGACGTTAAATAGACCATTAATCAGGGCGGGCTTTAGGGCGTGGCTTGCTTGTGATTGACAGGTCGGTATTTTAATCTTCGATTGACTTTCAACAGCTCATAAAAGTACGTTTAAAGGATTCGGTTGACTAAAGGTGCTGGTGTGTTTTTCAAATATGAACTCATTCATTATGAGGAGCATCAAGTCACAGTTGACTTCTGGTCACACGCAGGATGCGAGGTGAACGTCCTCTGTTGTCTTTTTTTTTTTCCACCAGCCCTTCAGTGGACTTTATACACAACATTACACCAATAACTGTGGCTCCACATCATCTTATCTGTGGGGGAGTCAACGAAAGGCATCCTCGGAATTCAGTGCAGGTCGAGTGAGTAGCGTCCAGCGGACGATAGTTGCAATGTTGCTTTGAAACGTGGGCTGTGTGTGTGTGTGTGTGTGTGTGTGTGTGTGTGTCCTCTGAAGCGAGTGACCCGTGCGTTTGGTGCGGGTTCGGCTCCTGTCTCCCGGCGGGAACGTTTCACAGGCAAGAAAACACAGCTACACTCAAAAAAACAACGCTTTCAACGAACTTAATAAAATCATGGAAATGATTTGCACACTATTTTATTGATTCTTTGAGCATAAAGAAATTATGTTGATACGACTTGATGTATTTGAGTAGGATCAACTTAATTTATTATGGTTGGTTCAACGCATTTTCTTGGGTTGTGTCAAACTCAAATGAATACGGTTGGTTTGACTAATGCCACATTAGTAAAATGTAGGCTAGTCAATGAAGTTAGACCAACCCAAATTATTCAATTTAATCCTGCCCAAGAAAAATAGGTTGGACTAACTCTAATAAATTACGTTGATCCGACTTGAGTATATTATAGTGAACCAACTTAATTGCTTATTGCTTAAAGAAAGCAGTTAAATTATGTTGAAATACTTTCCATGATTTCGCTATAGTAATACTAAAAATGTTAGTGTTAACATTTACCCTGAACCACAACTAAAACTAAGTTTTAACAAAATATACAACTGTTTTGGCTGGAAACAAGACAAATGAGAGATGTTGCAATACAACTGTATTTCTCAAAGTAGGCACTGAATAATGTTTTAATGAGCAGCTTCTCTTATAAACATACATATCAAAAGCTTTTCTCAACTTTCTATGACACTTACACAATTAAAATACATTTTTGAAAGTGCTAACAGTGGTTATTAGTGCAGTCTTGACCTGAACTCTGAAGACTTTGTCTTTGTACAAACATCCCTCTTATCCTCTTACATTCACAACATTCATCTTAAAGACTTGTGATTACTTAATTAATGCACTGGTGAACACGCAGGAATACAGAAAATAATAAACACACACAGAAGTGTCTAATCTGCTTTAGCCATCATAATGTGTCTAACGGGATAGCTTTATTTTGAGAGCTTGTCCTTTTATGGATAGTTTGTTTGGGTCTAGTTCCATTATTATTTTCTGCAGAACTTCAAAAGTATACTTGAGCTCTCGAGGGTAGCTCAAGTTGAGAGCATACACAAGCGCAAGCAACATTGACACTGCAAAGGGTACATTTCCCAACTCGCTCAGCACTTCCACCCCCTCCAGAATGACTCCGACTTCATCTGGGTCATCACTGGGCTCCGCTCCTTCTTTTCGAATCACATGGATCGCAAAGACTGTCTCCGCCATAGCTGTTTGACTGCTTTCAATATTCTGTGACAAAACAGTTAACAAAAGCAATCATTTTTCACTTATGTGCATTACATGCCATTTTTATTGCACTATTTTACTGTATAAACAGCTATCAATAACTTCATTCATTAGGGCTTTCAAAGAATATTCTATATTCAAATAGTTGAAAACAACACTAAGAAGTTAAGTTGGGCCAACTTAATCGTATTTGATCTTACCCAAGTAAAGATAAAGGTAAATGAACATACCGTGTATTCCTTCACCAGCTTCTCTGGATCTTCGTTCAAGTAAACACATAGACCTTTGAGGACGCATTCTCGTCTGACGTCAATGCTGGCAGTCTAAGTATGCAGATAAAATAACATTAGGAACACCATCTAAACCAACCATCTTATTAATCACAATGAGTAACCATGCAATATCAGTGTGTAAATTAGTATGTGAACCCTTGGGATCCAGGGGTGTTAGCAACAAGTGCAGACGACCAATAAAGGCAACAAGTAAGTAAACAAAATACAAAAGTTCTACGAGTAGAATAGCCTCTCTTTAACTTTTCCATTGTCATCATACCTGGGTTATGATGCTCTTGATCTTTCTCCCTTGAACTCCACTTTTCTTGGCATACACCTGGATCAGGTTTTCAGAGTACAGATCCAGCTGGGAGAAGAACTTTGACTGCAAATTGATTGTTGTGATTCTCTTGAATTCCAGGAGACTTGTAGTGGGATGGTGTAGTCAGTGAGGTTGATCCAAGACACACTTTGGGGGATAGCAGACACAGGACACTTTTGCAGTCAGAAATTGCTGCAATAAAGTCAGATAGAACAATCAATTAATATTCATGGAAGTTAAGGCCTCCTAAGTCAGTGACGCGCGAAAAACTCCCGGTTGTTGTGACGCATCAGACCAGTGTGTGCGCGGGGGCCGGGTGGCCAGAGCGGAGCCAGCCCATTGACAGTACTGTACTTTGAAATGTGGAATTAAAATGGAATGGAGATTTGTCTGGTTTGATCAATCATTATTCTAGATAAACTGCATGCTATACATTTTTATATGTATAAATATATATACAGATCGCTCCAAAATAGCGTTTGCCTCCGGCGGGCCGCGGAGAAGCCGCCTTCGGTATAACTGCGGCGGAACGGCGGCTGGCCGTCCGGGAAACGAAGCGGTTGCCGCTGGCGGTGCGCCGGCAAACGTGTTTGCGATTACGTCATACTGTCGCTTCTACTGCCTCTGGAGAACCGCCGATGGTCCGCCGACTCATTGCTATCTTTCTATCTATGAGAGTCGGTAAAACGGCCTGCTATATTTGCCGCGCGCAGCTATTGGCCATGTTCCAAACTAACGTTAGCTACCGTCAATATATATATATATATATATATATATATATATATATATATATATATATATATATATATATATATATATATATATATATATATAATATGACGGTAGTATTACTCTTAGTAAATGAAACGTGTGCTTAGTCATTTATTGTCATTCAAATTCAGCAGTAACGTTAGCGCGCTAATGTAACCCTACAAGGAGTATGCTAACGTCATTAAGTCAACGTCAGCTAGTCGTGAACACCTTATAATATATTGCTAAAACGTTACCTCGTCATTAACAATAGCTCACTGTTCACCATTCACATTGGTAGGTTGCAAAAAGGAGTGACGTAACGTTATATAAGCTAACACGACATTGCTAGCCATGCGCATGGGGACTTTACCCTTTTTAAATGTAGTAAAAAATAACACTACATAAAAAATAGCATAAACAGAACAACGAGCTAAGATATGAAGACATTAATGCACGTATAATTGTTTTACATTTAGAAGGATGGTGATGGATTTCTGCTTACCTTTTCCATGTGCGGCCAACGGTGTATCTTCTTAATCTGGTTCTGACGAAGACTGCCTTCGCCTTGGTTTTCGCGGTCATGCCTGGCTACTCGATTGTCTCAGTTAATCGCAACATGAATGGATCTAATAAACGTTACGTTTTTGAAGTTCATGCCAATCCTACATGACTGAATCACGTTCACATTGAAAACATTAATGAATATCGTTCATTCTACATGTTACACATTAGTAAATGTAACAACCAGCCAATATCCTTTTTTTGAGTGTAAGCAGGGAAATGTCAGCATGGCTTTGCAGGGCTCTGTGGGTGTGTGTGTGTGTGTGTGTGTGGTTTCCTCTTATCTCCTCGAGGCCTCCTGTCCGGCACTCTGAGCCTCTGTGTGTGTGTGTGTGTGTGTGTGTGTGTGTGTGTGCGCGCACGTTAGGACCGCGGCTCAAGATCCTTTTCTCGATGAATCGTTTGCTCGGCCAAAGTCGAGCATCTTTCCGTCCAACGTGTACGTTTTTTTTTGCTGTGAAACCGAGCAGCAAATCACTTGATTTGTGTTTGAAAAATGCTCCAAAAACATGATTTTCTCTCCGCTGACTTGTTGTGGTTTGGGGCTTTGAAGCATTGCGGCTAATGAGGCTGAAGCACGTCGCTGCAGTGAACGAGTCGGCCACAGCGTCGGGACGATGAGCTAAAAGAGGCTAATCAGCCGCTCAGAGCTGTGTGTCACTGTCACTTCAGCCACACCTGCCATTGACATGCATATCATGAGCCTCTGCTGGTATTCATGGGATGTTCGTGCACTAATCGTTGCAGAGGAGGCACCAGGTATAAGAGCAGTGACACCCCCCCCCCCCCTCTACCTGTTGTTATATTTGCAAACATCACCCAGATAGGAGTAAAACATCTGTGGGGGCTAATTTCCACTCTGAATGTGGTGCTGGCTGGGTATCTATTTAAAGCAGCAGGACAGTGCATGTGGAATTGAGTCACAATAAACTGCAGCGTGTGTGCCGGTGATTATGAATGCAACGTGTGGCTCACTGATGTCTTTTTTTTTTATGGCTTTTGGATGAAAATGGAAGGAGCCGTATCAGGCGTTGGCTGCTCAGACAACAGACTTTTTTTTTTTGAAAGGATAATTCATTGATGGTGTTGGTGCTTTCGAGGGAAATGTGTGTACGAGTCTCATATCGCTCTTTGCAGTTGTGTCATCGCTTAAAAAAAAAAAAGGAGGCAGTTTGCTTCTTCGCTGATGTCTTCCTGTGCGACTTCCCAGAAGGCCGAGCTCTGGACCCTATCTGATCAACCGCGGCGCGCGCGTGTTCTGGCCGACGCGGACGGGTTGGGCGGACGCGTCCGCCGTGGCCTTCAAGACGGCGTCTGCTTACTTACTTCCCCACGAACGGTGTCTGTGCCACGCCCCCCCCCCCCCCCCATCTGCCCGCCATGCCAACCTGGTCCACAGTGGTCTTCTTCATCTGCTCACCATCGACGTCCTCCCGTTCCTGTGGAAACGGGGACGCTCTCGGCTCTCCTCCTGACCTTCTGCTCTCACACCGAGGCCTCCTCACCTCGGCTGTCAGCCTGTTGCCGCTGTAATAAGTTCACGTAGTGAACATGTGTGAGTGAAGGGAGGAGGCCAGTGTGTGAGTCATAACTACCCCTTTTTGGCTGTTGTTCCCATGGTTACCCCCCCCCCCCCCCTCCCCTTGTTTTTAGTCGCCCCCACACAATTTAGACACAGAGTGGCCAGTGTGTGTGTGTGTGTGTGTGTGTGTGTGTGAGACTGTGTTAAGGGTTAGAGTTTAGAAAGCTAAGGGGTTTTAATGAGTATCAGCGGGTGTTTGTGTTCTACCGAGTTCTACATCCAACCAGCAGCTCATGAAGTGAACGGAAACGGACACGGCGGCAACCACACTGCGCTCATCGTCACCTTTGATCATCACCCCTTAGATTTGTTCCTCATGGGGAAATAAAAAAAAGAAAAAAAACTGCACAACACAAGCAGGATTCAAAGTGAACGTTTTCGACCGATGCGTCGCGTCGTGGGAGCTCGCCTTTGTGTAACTCCGCGTGTCACTGTCGACATTCCAGCAGTTAGAGGCCCTAACCCCCCCCCCCCCCCCCGCGCGATCAACGGTTTCACGGTGGCAAAGAAGTCTAGCAGCCGAAGACGAGGAAGTTAGTGAGCGGCGCCGAAACCGCTGACGCTGTCATGCTTCCCCGAGAGGACGGATCACGATGACTGTCGTCTGTTCTAATAAGTGACCGACTACTTTATGTTGGACTGATGGTTATTGCTGCAGCAGGTCATTTGCATTGTGCTTAATTTATGATTCCACATTCCTCACAGGGAATTCTCCCCGAAGGGTTTTTCATGCCTTTGTTTTGTTTGGCATGTATTTGAGGAAAGCATCTGTGTGTGTGTGTGTGTGTGTGTGTGTGTGTGTGTGTGTGTGTGTGAGATTATCGCTCAGGTGTCACGTTCAGTTTTTCGCTCATCAATGAGAAAACCAGCAGAAAACCACCGTTTCCAACAGTAAATATAGAACAATGTGACACTTGTGTTGCTGCGGTTGATTGTTTTCACACGTGCTTCCTCTCTCTCTCTCTCTCTCTCCCGCTGACGCTCCAGTGGAGGCCGTGGTGGAGTTCGACTATGAGGCCCAGCAGGACGACGAGTTGAGCCTGACGGTGGGCGACATCATCGTGAACGTGCGGCGGGACGACGGAGGATGGTGGGAGGGCGAGCTGGGCGGGCGAAAGGGCCTGTTCCCGGATAACTTCGTCAGGGTGAGTTGTCACGGTGGGTTTTCTCGCTCGGGCGCCCCGAGTTAACAGGCGGCTTCCACAGTGCGCAGTGAGAGGTGCGCTTGTTTGACCGTGCCTCTGAAACTCTCCGTCACATGGGGTGGGGTTAGATTGTACAGCTACGGTTGAGTGGTCCACAGTGGGTGTGAATGAAGTTCTTCTTCCTGCACATATCATGCCCCTACATCACATACTTGTTTGCATGCATTTATTAAGGTAACTTTTCCTTCATCCATCCTTTGGGGCGACTCAGGCCACAGTAGGCCATAAGACGAGCCGAAAAGAGGTGACAAACTCAATCCGTTTCTACAATCTGAGTAAGCCGACCGGTTGGCGGCCCGTCCTCAGATGGAAGAAGATGCAACGATGACAACACGTGGACACCTGTGGACAACATTTTCTTGCATTTTATCTAGAGCTTTGCGGCAATGAGAAGGAGGAAGTGCATCTTGCTCACTGTACCGTGGGTGGGGGTGTGGGGGGAGGAAATGCATCACAAGACGAGCGAAGAGTGGCGCCCACATGTGGACGGCGCTGCAGAAGAAGTCAGGTGGTGCTGACTGGACGTCACAGCACTCATTAACCATCAGGCAGCTGGACAATGGGCCTGTGAAGTCTGTGTGTGTGCGTGTGTGTGTGTGTGTGCGTGCGTGTGTGTGTGTGTGTGTGTGTGTGTGTGTGGAGCTGTGAGTAATGGCGTAATACCAGACGAGTGTGTCACAGGACTCAGTGATGGGAATCAGCGACAGTAAGCCTCGCAATGCTGACGAGCGTGTGTGCAGGAAATGGACAGTTTGAAAAGGGGGCAGGAAGCGATGGTATGCAAGAACACCCCCCTTCCCCCCACCCCCCCCTCCTCCTCCCCCCCTCTATCTGGTGTGTCTGAGATAATTAGACCATATGTCAAGATCAATGTGTTCAGTTTGACACAGTGAGACAGTTTGGAAAGACGTGTATTTATTTGTGTCCGAGGTCGGCTCAGGTTAACAAACGTTTAAATCGGGGCGGGGCGGTTTAATTCGCTGAAGCAAACGATGTTACTCAGAGTCATGAGACTCACCGAAGATCATTTGTGTATTTATCAAAGCCCGGAGTGTTTCTCATCACCCCCCCCCCCCCCCCCCCCCTACCACGCCCCTTTAAACTTAAGAAATATGTTATATTTAGCATTAAAAAGCAAAGGAAAATGACTGATCCAATCAGTGCCCTCGGTTGCAACATTGTTCTGGGCCAGTGTGACCGGTGCATCGACTTGTTGCAAAAACAATGGGCTTTTTGAAAGGAAGTGAAGTGAAATGAAGGTTTGGGCCATCGTTCCTCTGCGTTTCCCAACGACCGATACAAGCGAAGCTCTCTCTTCTTCTTCTTCTCCTTCTCCTCCCTCGGTGTCTCCACTTCACAGCTTTCCTCTGTCCTCCACCGGCTTGCTCTTACAGGATCTGTGACCGAGCGGGCGACAGAGAAAGGTCACCAGCTCGCCGTAGACGGGATGCACAAATCGGCGTCGAGGCGTCGCGTAAACCCACGTAAACGCGACGCAGAAACCCCCCCCAGCCCCCCCGGACCCGCGGTGCACACTGTGCTGCAGGTGCTTCCTGTTGAGATACGATGAGTCAAGTCGTCTTCCTCTCCTCTTGTCGGCTGGGTTTCCTCTGACTCTGGGTCAGCTCTGATTGCGCTCCGAGCAGTAACGAAGACCCCCCCCCACCCCCCCCCCCCCCGAGCGCAGCACACTTAGGACTTTGTTTTTTTCTTTTGCAGAACCGTGCGGTGGTTATTATTCTCGTGTTCGTGCAGCCTGAATAGAGATAACAGAAGGATTTGAGAACTTGATGTTGCTTTTGAAACACAAAGCCAAAAAGTGAGTAGCGACCGCCTCTCCTTCACGTGAAAAAGGAAAGCTGTTGGCAAAAGGCCGATGTGTGTTTTTACTTCCTTTTTTTTAGCGTAGGTTGACTTGTGTCTTTGAGTTCAGAATGTTTTTTTGTTTTTTTTCACCAGTCGGTCTGTGCAGGAGTTTCAGAATGAATGTGTGTCTATACGTGAAGGCTTCACCTGCAGAATCAGTGTTTATTGCTCTAGCACTGTATTATTACTGCATTATTACTGCATTATTACTGCATTAGCTCTGCATTAGCTCTGCATTAGCTCTGCATTACATTACATGTCATTTGGCTGATGCTTTCATCCAAAGCGACTTACATTGCATTATAACCCGTGCGTTACATTTTGGTGTGTCGGAATGTCACAGATCAGCTACAGCAGAGAGACACTTGAAGGAAAAACGCAGGTGGAAACATCTAGCCTTTCATCTTCTAGAGTGGAATCCACCTATTCTTTTGAATATAAATGGAATATCAATACAGTAATATGTATATATATTATACAGTATATATGAGAGAGGGCAAAGGTGAGAAACCAGTGACAGTGAGTGTCACCGGGCCGCTTCGATCTCATTGAGGTTCGCACCCAGAAACGTCGCTGAAGCCGCACTTCCTCCTGCAGCTCTCAGAATGCGACGAGCTTCGGCTGTTGTCTTGGAAACGTCTTCTCCATGTTGGTGTTTTTTTTAATCTCAGAGGCTGATTAAGGCTTTTTTCTTGTTGGGCCGCCATACACAAACCTGTGTGTGTGTGTGTGTGTGTCTGAGCTTCTGTGAGTCAGTACACCAGTATGCTTCACTGAGCCGCGTTGGCCAGGGGGGGGGGGGGGGGGCAGGGCTTATGAAACAGTGTCACGATGAATGTGGTGGAGAGATGTGAGACGCCGTGTGTAGTTCTTCTGGGTCTCTCTGTGTGTGTGTGTGTGTGTGTGTGTGTGTGTGTGTTTTCTCGTTAACTCGCCCGTCGTTCTTCTCGAGGTCTGGTGTCGGCGAGGGGGGGGGGGCGTGGGGGGGGAGGAGTCAGCGAAGTTGTGTTTGTTGTGTGTTTGTGCGTTTGTCCGAAGGTAAACATCCGGGCTCACCTGGGTAACTGACATCCAACACATCCAACACCCTGCATCTGTATTCATCCAACGTGTTACGTAACCAGTGACCTTCACAGACTGTATTTACAGCATGAGGCAGACAATGTTTGACAAATAATCGCTTTTCATCAAAAGAATTTGAGTGTCCTACTGTTGAGGTGAACTTGTCATTTCAGATTCATCGACTACACCACACGTTAACATCTCCTCTTTCCTTTGCAACAGGAGGTAAAACCTCGTGGTACTTGGTTTTAGTCGGATGTCATAATTAAACATCAATCAGGTTTTCTAAATATCATGTTCCACTATTGGCTTTTGTGTCATCCGGTTTCTTCACAAATACGGTACATTGGATCATGTGATGCTGACGGAGGGGAAAATACTGTGAGGATTTAGCCTCTCAACCCTGTCATTATGTATTATTCATTTATTGCCCTTAAGTTGACATGGACAACATGAATAATGAATCACTATGTTTAATTCAAACATCACTTTTAACGGCTTCTTGTGTCGTGTTCACATTCGTTCCGCTGACTAATTCGTGCCATTTCATTTCCGTTACTTACTTCCTCACCTGAACCTACGTTTCTCTTTTTTTTTTATTGTTCTCCCCCCCCCTCCCCCCCCCCCCCACCTCCTTTGGCTGCTCCTCCTCGTAGGAGATCAAGAAAGAGGGAAAGAGGGACAGAGGACAGGCGAGCATGAGCCGACCGGACCTCTCCAACGGGAGGGCCAGCCCCGTGTCCGACACCAGCGTGCGGTCGGGCCGCAAAGGTACACACACACACACACACACACACACACACACAGACACACACACACACACACACACGTTTATAGATGGTCAGTAGGCAGGTTTATGTTGCCTCAAACATGGATCCTATTTGTGCGAGGGGAGGGTTTGGGTCAAGCATTCCTGGCACACACACTCCATATACACACACACACACACACACACACACACGTGTAAACACGGTGCTCGGATGTAAATACTTCAAGTACTGCATCTCTTGCTGCTTGATTCTACTCGTCATTCCAGAGGAATGTTGTATATTCACTGTATTTACTTGACATCAATGTATGAAATGTTTTAAAAGAAAAGCTGAAAACAGTCAATTATCAGAAAATAAAATAATATAAAAGTAATTAAAAAGTACCGATGAAAGAAGTTTTGTGGTTACACCACGATGATATTAATTCTGTTAACAATCATAGTTAAGCTTGCGCTCTGATTAAGGGTGAGGCCGCTTCCTGCTATGACCTGTTTATAAGCCCATTATAGATTCTTATTTACATTATGTCCTCATCATATAAACCATATGAGTCTATAATTTATCATTAGTTGCAGCATCATTTACCCCCCTCTGCATTTAACACGAGTGGCACCCTGTGGTTAAAAGAGGAAGTGCAGGGCTTACGTCCCAGCTGGTGTGGAGTGAGTCAAGAGGAATGAGCAGGCTAATGAGTGTAAGGCCGGTGGGAAGCGTTTGGTGTCGGAGCTGGTTGGTAAAGACTGTCCTCTAATTGAAAGGTCAAAGGTCGGGCCTTTCAGTCGTCGGGGCTTTTAATAAGTCAGTGACCACGTCTCGCTTATTCTCAAATCTTGGATTATGGATAAGTGATGGAGCCAATTTATGTCACTCGTAGGCCTGAACAATTTTTGTTTATGCTCTTGTGTGTGTGTTTGTGTGTGTGTGTTTGCAGCGGAGCAGATCCGTAAGCGTAGATGTAAAGCGGCGTTCAGCTACGCGCCTCAGCATGAAGACGAGCTCGAGCTGAAAATCGGCGACGTCATCGAGATCATATCGGAGGTGAGACTGGAGTTAATTACGAGTTAATTTACACACTTTATGAAGGTAAAAAGCACAGAATCCCGCCTGTCTTCTGCTGCTGCGATGTCACCTTTAAACTTCAACATAAACTCTTCCCCCTCCGGAGTGTCAGCTTGAATCTGTGTTTTTTTGTGTGTGTGTGTGTTTAGGTCGAGGAGGGCTGGTGGGAAGGATTCGTCAACGGGAAGACCGGAATGTTCCCTTCCAACTTCACCAAAGTCATCCAGACGGAGTCGGAAACGTCCTCCTTGAACACATCGCAGGAGGAGCTGCGCAGCGGGCGCACCAGTAAGTCTCAGCCAATCAGAGGGGGGGGGGAAGCCCCCCCCACACACACACACTCTCCCCTCACATGAAGAAAACATAAGCTGGTGCTTTGGATGTTTGAATTGTCATGACATATTTTAAATAATGAAAATGATTCCAGAGAATTTAAGTTTGCAGAAGTGGTGAAGCTAAAAGCTTTGTTGTGTGTGTGTGTGTGTGTGTGTGTGTGTGTGTGTGTGTGTGTGTGTGTAGGCAAAGACAGCCCAGGCAGTGAAAGCGATGGAGGGGACAGTCGCTCAGAAACGGGGTCGGTGGAAGTCCAGCCCAAGAAGGTACGTCTCCTCCTCTTACGTTCCTGCGTTCTGTGTAAGACTCGCTCACACGGGGGCGAGTCTTACACAGAACGACCCCCCCCCCCCCCCCCCCTACCGGGACCCTGCAGGCCAAAACACAAACCGCGCCGCAGCGTGAGCTTCGCACGCGGTCAGATCGCCTCTTTTAGCCACTCGTTTAGCCGCCGTCGGGAACAAAGCGCCCCGCCCACCCTCAGGGCCACCGTGGGGGGGGGTCAGTGCGTGGAACTCCAACCTCGGGCGTGAGGTTCCTTTTCATCATTGCGCTGAACTGCATCACCGTTTCAACTCTTTCTTTTTTCCACTCGTAGGTCCGAGGGTTTGGCTTTGGCGACATCTTCAAAGACCAGCCCATCAGGCTCAGACCACGCTCCATGGAAGTGGACCCAGAGGGGGACAAGGTGAGGACCCCCCCCCCCCCCCAATCACAGACACACTAACTTCATACATTTTTTAATACAGTGATCATTGTATCCTGAGAAATGAAAGGAAGGAAGTCCCGGCCCCCCTGGCTCCTCCCCTTCCTCTCTTTAAGTTTAACAGCACAGGAAGTGGTTTTATGTTGACACACACACGTACACATCCTGCAGGGATTTGACAAGCAAAGCAGAAGTGAGAGCCCGGCGGGGCGAGAGGGAGGAGGGAGGAGGGAGGAGGGAGGAGGGGAGGCTGACGTTCACATATTCACACCCACCGTCTCCCGCTGCCGGCGCTGATGCAGCGAGGCCGCGTCTGTCCGCCTGCGTTCGCCTGGAACCGGAGGAGAGGACGGTAGGCTCGCGCTTTCTCCGCTTCTGCTCATTGGTTTTGGTTTTCTTCCTTTTAGCCTCTCTTTTTATTTATTTATTTATTTATTTATTTTTGGTCTCCTCTCGTCGCGCATCGTGGTTCCCGCGAGGTCACGCCGAGTCCGGCGTTGAGCCGCGGCGCCGTTCGGCGGAGGCGGCCTTAAGGTGGCTGGAGGCGGCGGTGGATGATACAAAGTACCGTTTGGAAGGCTGTGCCAGGGACACATTTTCTAGGCTTTAATCTTTTTTTTTTTTTTTTTAGGGCTTCGAGGATTAAAGGAATTGGTGTCAGTGGTGTCTGGCGAGGCGGATGCTTATTTGAAGGGATGTCGAAACGAGGGTTTGTTCACCCAAATGTTGGGAAATAGAAAAGTGTAGATTTCTGTAAAATGTCTGCACCACAAGGGAGAAGCAAATATGTTTGTAAATGTGGTGAACTATATTCATGACAACGAAATTCCCAAAAAGTATTTAGTAAAATACTTAAGGCTTAAGCAGGTTTTAAATCAGGAGACTTAAAACTCAATTAAAAACCTGAGGTTTTTTTCCTCGTTCTCCTAAAGTCGAAATAAGAAGCCGTTGCTAAATTGCGCATGTGGAACATGTCACCCTCCTGAGGGGTAAACAGAAGCGAGACTAATGGCCGACGGAAGGGAGAGACGCAGGATGGAAACAGGAAGTAAATGAAGAAGGTGGTTGAAACGCTAAAGACCCGTCTGCAAAGGGTTGGGATCGAAACCTGCGGCTCCTCCGGACATCTGAGGGACGTCCCTCCGCTGTCCCGCTGGGCGGGAGACGCTTGGGGTTCCTTTTATGGAGGGACACGTCTCCCTAATGAGGTGACAGCGTCCACTTTGGGACGGAACCAGAAGGTCGTTTAAGACGACGGGCAGCTGGTTAAAGAAACTCTTTGACTGATTTATAATATGTGGATGTTTGTGATGTCTGAGCTCTACGCTTTAATCACCTGATCACTTAGTTGGTGAATGAAAATATAGTATACCCAACATATAATAATATGACTATAATCCCACAACCTACAAACTAAGTTCATACTGAGACTAAAAGCCACTATTCTAAAGGTTTGATTTAGCCAATGAATGAATGAATGGTGTAAAGTGTGGGTTTGTATTATAGTGTCTTTTTGCTCATTGTGTGTTTTGCGCCATAAAAAGGCGTAAAAAGCCTCCAGTGAAACCCGACCGTGTGAAAGTTACAGTAAAGCAGTCAAACTGACGGCGGGATTGAAATTCCTGCATCTGGTCACATTTTGGGTTACAGCGACGCGGCCTTGAAGCAGCCAGATGTACGCTAGAGCAAATGCAGCTGTGGGGTCATGTGACGTTCCCCCCCCCCCCCCTTGCGCTAAGAATGAAAACAGTTGGAAATATTTACTGTTCAAGTCCCTCCAAAAATAGTCCAACTGGCGTCATTTCCTGCTACAAACAAACTGTTCCATTAATTTCTGGTTAATCAAGGTTTGACAAACAGAAAATATGAAGAGCTTTTAAAACAAATTAAACTACCAGTATAAAATATCTAGGCCGTACTATTTGAGAATTTCAAATGAAACAACATATGTATATATATGCAGACTGCAACTAAGTGACGCTCCTGAGTGAGTGAAGACCTTCTTATTAACAACCTGCTCACGTAAGGTACCAAAACCCAAACAATACTTATTTTTAGGTTAATATTGTTACAATTTCTGATAATATATTGTCCTAAATGCTATAGATCATACCCACTGTATTTTTACAGTATATTATTGAACATTATATCTAGTTACTTTTATTTGCGTAGGATCGTGATACTTCCTGTGTCAGTCTATAAGAGGCACAGAAACACGTGATGCTTGGACATCGGTCTCTGTGATGTTGTCTCGATGCTCGTGGCACCACATGGCTCTCATTAGAGGGGGGGTGGTTTCACTCCCTGAAGCAGAACAGAACTGTGTGTGTTTTCGGGACAGACCGGGTCTTGTGAATGTGAATGTGTGTGTGTTTTCCTGTGGAAGAGCCACCCTGGTTCCACAAACACCGTCGAGGGATCCACTCCAGCCGGAAAACAACGGCTCCTTTAATAACCTTCACCAACAACACACATGCGCACACACACATGCGCACACACACACACACACACTGTGCATCATGCAGCAGCTCGGTGGCCACCTCATCCTCTCTAATTAGACGGTCAGATGACAGCTGTGAGGCTCAGCTATTGGATTGTCGTAATATTGGGACCAACATCCAGAAACTTCAATTTCTTCAGTTTTTGTCAGTTACTCGTACTGATATTCTTGTTTTATTTCTATTTCATATGTGCAAACGTTCCTCCTCCGTGCAAACGGCTTCCCTCTGGATGAACATTCTTCTACCTTGACGGCCAAGTGCTGATTAGCTAATGTTAGCATGCTAACGCGTGGAACTAAGTGTGAGGGGTCGACGAGCAGGATCATTAGAAGCTCCGCCCACTCCCTCACGAGAGCATTGGGATCAGGTGTGTGTGTGTGTGGGGCGGGGTGGTGGAGAGACACACACACACACCTGAAGTCCATCTCCTCGTCGGGAAGGCGCACAGACGTGAGTCACTGTCGGTCCTCAGAGCTCCAGGGTCGGAGAGCGCTGAGGCCGGTAAGTCGACTAGCGGCCCGGCAGCAGGGTGGTGTCACCGTTTTTAGGTTTTCGTGTTGGAGCTCCTGACGGAGCCACGTTTTCTGTTGTTTTGCTTTGATTAAAGAACCTGAAGTACTTCGGTTCTGCCCCTGTGTCCTCCGTACACACCATTGAAGTAAACGTCTTACAGAGAAACTGTGATTCTTCTTTTAGACCTAAACGATGATGGCAGAAAAGATGAATCGTTGAATGAGTCATCTGTAGCAGCGATATTAGTGAGTGAACCCCGGCTGAATCAAAGCGGGTCACAATATTCTCTGGAGATGTCTGTGAAACAAGAACAGGAAGTCCAAACCAAAACCCGGTGGTTACACAGACTAAAATAAGACGGATTGCCCCACCCTCCTCCTCCTCCTCCTCCTCCTCCCCCCCCCCTCCTCGCCTGCGGTCACCATGTGAAATCTGCTGCTGATGTACATCCGAGCATCGGGGAGGTGACACTGAAGGTTTTTCCCCCTCCGCCCTTTCAGGTCAACGACGGGATAGCGGCGAGCGTTCCCCCGGAAACCATGAAGACCGAACCTGACGGTAAAGCCAAAGGTGAGAAGTGAACACTAATCGAAACGTTGAAATCAATACATCCCATTGTTTTTGCATTAATAAAACCAAACCTCCTGTAACGCTTTTATTTTTGAACAAACAAGTCCTACTTCTTCACTTCTGAATTTGATTGACAGGTCGGGAGGTGTGTAAAGTCCTCTTTCCGTATGAAGCCCAAAACGAAGACGAGCTGTCTCTAAAAGAGGGAGAAATCGTCAACATCATCACAAAGGTGATCCTGTGTGTTTTTAATGTGTGAGTTTTTTTTTTTTTTTAACCCTACGCTACATACGCGGAGGCTTTAAACGCGCAGCTCTCTCTCTCTCCGGTGCAGGAGTGTCCCGACGCCGGCTGGTGGAAGGGGGAGATCGGGGGACGGAAAGGTGTCTTCCCAGACAACTTTGTCAAGCTGCTAGACGTGGATAAAGAGGTAATTCCGGTGCGGGCGCAACGCGCAGGAGCTTTCGGAGACATGATACGTGAACGTGTTTTCCCCGTGTTGCTGTTTTCCCAGAGACCAAAGAAACCGCCTCCTCCCTGTGCACCTTCGGCTAAGCACACCGCAGGTACGGTAACACGTTTATTTCCTCTCTGCCCGCTTGTTCATGTTCTGAGAGGAAAAGAAACCTGTGAAAAATCTGACCTGTAGAGCGAAGGTCGGAGGTCAAGAAGGTTCCTCCCGAGCGACCCGATCACCTGCCACAGAGAGACCAGGATCGAGGTACAGTCCAGAGCGCTCCGGCCCGCCCTCCATCGCCTGCATCGCTCTGCCCGTCTGGCAGATCCCTCACTAACCCAACGCGCTTATTGATCATTGATCATATACGTTTTATCTGGTGGTGGCGGCGGCGGCGTAACAGAGACTCGGTCGATGAGGAAACCGTGTTTTCCGGGTTGTAAAGGAACACGGTGCAGGTCTCTGGTGGAACAATCGATCGCTTGAACTCTGTCTTCCGGGGGACAAAGCTTTTAATTGAGGAAATGCCGTCAGCGCGATTCAGTGTGCAGCAGGAAGCGCTTCCCGTTGTCTCATTGTAGGAAAACACACACGATCGCTTTTATGTTTCATTTATTTGACCAGCTTGCTTTGAACCGATTTGATACCAATAAGACAATGAATTTATAAAGAATTTAGGGCTGTCAATAAACTTACCTAATTAATTGCACATTTTGAAATTCATTAATCTCGATTAATGGCGATTTAATGAATGTTGTTTTTCTAAATCTTAGTAATCACTTTAGAAAACGTGTATTTTAAACTCTTGTTTTAATTGTATTTGTTGTTTTAAACACAAAACTACACACATGTAGATCAGAACATGTTGATCTAGCGACTCTTCCTGTTGGCCTCATGTAAGGTTACTTTGTTCTCAACTCGCCATCATTTACTGGCTGTGTTTTGAAGTGCCAACAATCTCCCCACATTTGGCCGGGACGTTTTCAAACCACGGCCTTTCAGCGACACAGTGGTGGTCCTCTGGAGACTGTGCCGCGCAGGGTAAAGATGTTGAGATGGAAGAAGCCTAGCAGCTAGCTTAGCCCAGCAAAGAGCTTAACCTAGCAGAGAGCTTAGCCCAGCAGCTAGCTTAGCCCAGCAGCTAGCTTAGCCTAGCAGAGAGCTTAGCATAGCAGTGCTTTAGGTCTTCTGTTTGACACGTGGAGTAATTCCTCTGCACAGTTCTCTGCTGTATGTCGCGCCTGTTTGTTTTACTTCTGATGCAAAAAGCTCTCTCCGTCTTGCTGTAACTGAGTGCAGACCGCGGTCAACTTGGTAAACAAGCGTACGTTAACTGCCTTTTAAAATATTTTGTTGCATTAATTCGGCCACATTAATCTCATAGATTAACGCGGCGGCGCGGACGCTACGCTGCGGCCGACAAGGAGGTTGACGAGGAACCTACGCGGCCCCAAACGCTTCAGACCCCTGTTCACGAGATTTGTAAATTAATGCATCCGTTGTTCCCGGTGGTTTTAGCGCTTTTAGGACGGGCTCAGTTTGGTCTGTAAGTCGTGAGACGGATGCTGGGAGAGGAAAGATCCGTTCTTCTAGGGATTCCTTTATTTTTTTGTGAATTGTCATACGGGGTTATTATCATCGTTTGACTTTTTTTGCCCCTGAAATCTACTGGAGTGGAAGCAAAAGGATTCTGTTTATTTGTCAAATAAATCCCTTACTAAATCTCATCCTCATAAACTAAATCCCAACTGCTTCCTTCTTTGCTGCTTGTTTCGGTGACTCTGGACCTTTCCTCCTCTCATGAGCACTTCCTACCTTCTCTTCCTACCTGCATTGTGCGACTGTGTGTCACTGTTTGTATCGTACAATAAGCCTGTTCTTTTTTCCCTTTTTTTTAACATCCATGTGTGTCTGGTTGTTGTGGTGTGTGTGTGTGTGCGCGCTCAGGTGAAGATGTGAAGCTTGGAGACATCCCAAAGCCCTTCCTCCCATCTACCCATCCCAAGAAACCCCACCCCCCCAAAGGCACCTCCTCTTCCTCACAACCCCCTCGGCGTCCCGAGAGACCGCCAAGTCTGGCGTCAGTACACACACACACACGTGCAAAATCCCAGATACTCGTGAGCGTTCACAGCCTAACGTTGTCGTATGGTTTACCTGCTCAGGTGCGAAAGCCCCAAGTCAGAGGGCGGGGCTTCGACACCAGATTCTGCCCCTGACAGGTCAAATGACGCTGGTGAGTTGGACAGACACGGTCGCATCGAACCCGCTGAGTTTAAAACGTGGCGCCGCGGTGACCGTCGGAGCGCTCCGTCTCTTTGACCCTCCCGTCCCCTCCCAGCTGACCACCAGCTGCTCTCTTGTGTTACAGACGTGGACCTCGACGTCGTGGTGGCGACCACAGAGAAGCTGAGTCACCCGACGGCGTCGCGGCCGAGGGTGACGGACCGCCGGCCTCGATCGCAGATCATCTCGGCAGTGAGTGTCTTTCGTCCTCGGCTTTAAAGGGCATATTTCTGATGCCAATTTCTGACCCTTTGCCCTGAACGGATGACGCTTTGTTGCAGTCCTCCCTGTCCAGCATCGACCTGGACTCCCCGGCAGCGATGGACAGGAAGGAGAGGCAGGAGCCCGAGTCCGTGCCCAGCAGACCCGGAGACGTTTCCGCGAGGAAAGGGGTCCCCGCTGTCCCTGTACGACCTCCTTCGTTATCACCACTTTGTCCAGCAGAGGGCGCCACGCCACAGACTTCCATGTTCCTGTGCAGTGTGCAAACCGCAGATTATGATGCTTTAGTAATGTAGCGTTATTTTATTACAAAGGGAATCTGAACCAAGAAGAAGTGCAGTTTGTTCTTGACATAATTCAAGTTTTAAAAGTCTTTCGGTCGGCAATCTACAAACAAATCTGACCAACGGGTTAAACGTGTTTCCTGTAATCCAGATTCCTGACTGCACAGAGCTCCTCAGTATCGTGAAAAAAGCACAACGACCAGGTTGTATTTGAGATATGTCCTGATCCCATCTCTGACCTGTGTTCGCCTGCAGGTACCTGAGGGTAAAGCACCGCCGCCCACCAAGCCCTCCACCCTGACCCCGCCCAGCGCCAGCCACCGCCCCTCGTCCCCCCCCTCGGGTCTGAGCCCCTCCCCCGAGCTAAGGCATTCACCTCTGACCCCCCCGACTCTGGAGGAACTCAGGAGGCAGCTGAGGGACCTGAGGTCTTCCGTAGAACAGCTGAAGAGCCAGCACAAGTACGTTATATCACCAAAGAGGCTTTTTATTAATGATGGTTCAGATTCCTCCTTTTTGTTGTATTGTTTACTTAATTTTCTGTATTATTCCATTTAATGTTTGTGTAATCCACTTCTATTTGCCATCTTGTGATGTCGTAATCCCAGCTCCGCCCATCTAAAGCACTCAAAGTTCAAACTAATTTTATCATTACGCACGCATGACTGTGTGTGTGTGTGTGTGTACACAAGCATGTGTATAGCTCTGAGTCATAGTGCCATTGTGTGTTTTTCAGGAAAGAGATGAAACAGTTGAACAGCGCGCTGGATGACGAGCGCAGGATTCGTATCAGTTTACAGGTGAGACTCGTAAAGTTTAGATGAAGAAACAAAGACGGTTCTGAAATGAATTGTGTTAATTAAAAAGGATTAATGATCTTAAACCATAATGTAATCCGGAGAGGATTTTAAGAGCAGCGGCTGATCGTCTTTAACGTGTGTGTGTGTGTGTGTGTGTGTGTCTTTGTTGGACAGATGGAAGTAGAAGTAGAGGACATAAAGAAGAGCATGTCGAAGTGAAGACTAAAGCATCCTCGTCGAAGGCCAACATTTAAAAACATTCTCCCTGTCGGCCAAAACAAAGTTTGTGCCAAATGATGGTCATGAGCATCAGCAACAATACCGTACCCCCCCCACCCTGACGTCGCCTTATCCAGCGTTTACTTATTTGTTCTCATTTTTAAGAGGCCTCTCTTGTGACGTTTACTGCCATCTCGTAAAAGCTCGCCGCGCCGCCGGCGCTGTCACTGGCCGCGTGTTGCCGTGGTGATGGAAAGATGACCCAGAGGCTGCCGTGGCGACCCCGCTGGTTCTTGAGCCTAAAGGAGACCCAAACTTCCTAGTCTGTGTCCACTCTGCGGCCTTCACCTCTTCACTGTGTGTGTGTGTATGTGTGTGTGAGAGAGTGTTTTTGCATGCACGTGGGGACTTGCAGTCAGATTTGGGGACATCTTCAAAGTCTTTAGGTCTCCTCGTTAACATCAGGGTTGGATTGTCTCACACATTGAGCTTGATGTTTCTATGGTACACTGCAGGCGGAGGATTTTTTTGTCATGAACAGCCCAAACCTTTTTCTTCTTGATGTCATGACTTTAACAGTAGTCCAATATTCCGCCTGTTGGTAAAGGCTAAAACTATAAGCACAGGAGTCTTCCCACCCCCCCCCCCCCCCTTATCAGTTGAATTTAGTCTTTCCAACACCACAGCAGCTGATACTACAGGTGCTAATTAAAGGAATAGTCTTGTCACAGCTTATTCACATGATTTGATGAGCAAATCAATGCCGATCTAGTATTCCTTTAACCGAATCTACAACCGCCCTGTAATGTTTGGCTGTGATGTCACTGCATGGACACCTGTATTTATTACCCTTCAGGTGTGGAGTGTTGCCTTCTGGACCAAAAAGAACAATTTCACCTTGTTTTGCACTTCATTTGCGCCACAATTCCAGAAATCTAAATGAAACCGCTGTGCTGGTCGCACCCCCCCCCCCCCCCCCTCCCTCAATGAAAAATCTAAGATGGAATGTTGTCAGAGAAAGGACCTCACAGGTCAGGTGTGTGCAAGAGAGAATGTGGTAGCATGTCCCTTCCTTAAATGTGCACAGAATCTATGGCAACCCGTCACTGTGGCCTTCCTGCTCTCGACTCCAAATCGTTCGTTTTCTCACTTTTTTTTCTTTTTTTTTTCGTACGACAACAAGAAAAATGCTACAACTGAGTCTGCAAGTTGTTCTTTTGACTCTGTCCTTTCTCTCCGGGATGGTGATAAATATATACTTTTATATTTCAGTGTAATAAAGATGCTATTATGTACTGTACATGTGTTTTTGTTTGTTTTAAAGAAATGGTTAAGTGCTTAAATTGTCTACTTTCACATTACATATTATGCAATAATGTTACATTCATGCCCCTTCATATTAGTTACTGCATGTGTGCACATGATGCCTGAGAGAACAACACGAGAATTACAAGTCTGTTCAGCATTAACAGGCACTGAAACCCCCGTAAAATGTCATTCATTAGAACGGAAAAGAGAATAGAATCAAATACTCATTCCTAATTTATGTTGACATTTCTTATTCCCCATTAGGAAAACATTTGTGCATTTGACATTTGGATACTAAAATAAATGTATGTGTGTATATATATATATATATATATATATTATTGTTCTACAACCATGTTTTAATATGAGAAGGGATAATTAAAGGGCCATCTGATCCTCTAAAGAGACAGGTCCTCCCAGAGGAGAGAAAGGGTTGAGTTTCACATTCACTGTTGCCATGGCACCAGTTCTCCCCATCTAGGTTTGAGCTATTTGAACTAGGATCTTCTGTAGCTGGCCATACTTCAATTTATTTACTATTTAATATTATCCACTGTATTCACTTAAAGCATTCTAATATTTTAATTAAACATGATAATTACTGTAAAATACTTATCTTATCAACATAGGAAATAATAGAGTTGTGGTCCTCTAGGAAACATTAGACCCTTTCCAGTGAAGGACAAATGCCCCCCCCCCCCCTCCCCCAGTCAGTGTGTGATTTATTGACCTCAGCGCGGTCGGTCCTGGTCGGATCCAGTCTGGGTGAAGCGGACTTCTTGGTGCGAGATAATCGGCGGATGATGTGAGGTAATGAGGCGCAGATGTTGGGGGACAAACCCAGACGCGCTCCTCTCCGCCGACGACAGTTGCGCAACAGGTGAGCGAGAGGAGCACGGAGAAGCAACGGGGGGGAGAGGCGGAAAGTGAACGGAGAGGGAAGTAGATAAAGCAGAAACACCTCCTGCGTTTCCAGCAATGGATACGAGCCAGAGCGCGCAAGTAGCCGACATGGGAGGAGAGCACTCCGCCGGGGTGTGCGCGGCGGACCGGGACCGGGAGAGGGGCGAGGTGACCAGCCCCTGCCCGCCGGCCAAGCAGCGTTCCCTGCGGGTGGTGTACGTCCTGAACGACGGGCTGAAGTCGGTGATGGCCAGCAGCCCCGAATCCGGCGCGCTGCAGTGTCTGCAGAGAGCGTGCGACGCGGAGAGCGCGCTGCTCACCACCGTCACCTTCGGCCGGCTCGACTTCGGAGAAACGTCCGTGCTGGACAGCTTCTACGATGCAGGTGTGTGTGTGTCAGTGGAAGTACGTGTTTTGTGTATGATTCTTTATAAAAGAACGTTTTAAATTTAAGATTAAGTTGTTTCTACCGCATGGTGACGTCATACTTACAGTACTTTGTGAAACTTGCGCTTTGACCAGTGAATCACCAAAGCCCTCTTGGTAAACTTACTAATAACATACAGTATGTGCATCCATATCTTTTTGGATTCTAACTGACTCATTTTACAGACAGCTGTGCTTATTATGGTATGTTTGATTAAAAAGAAAGATGGTTTAAATACTGCTAATGCTTAATACATGTTTGCATTTAATTCAAGCCAAGACGTGTTTATGGACAGTTTACATCTGTCAGTTTGTCAAATAGAAACGCGTATGGGTCGTAAACAGAAGTCAGTCTACCTGGTACAACATCAAAGGCGTTTATACCGCAATAGGACATTGAAAACTGACTCTTCATGTGGTTTATTGTTGTGAAGAACACAACTGGGACCAAAGGATGATGGAGACAAACAGACATTTTTCTTTTAGATGGGATGGCGTTTTTTTTTTTGTCAATTTGTCGAGGAGTTAAAATGTTTCATTATGGTTAAATTATTAACACTTTTTACAACAGAGATTTAGCATTTCACAGCTGGGACCAGTATTCCTGTGGTTTTCCTGTGGTGACATGTCCTAGAATCCGTTGCGCAAGACGCCGAAACACAGTGCAGTGCAACAAGTACCCAAAAAGGCCTCGAGCGTGTACGTACGTGCACCAACTCTGCAAAGCAAAGACTCTGGATTCCTCCCACCGCCGATGAATCAAAGCCTCTCTGTTAATAGTAGACTTTGTTGTATGCATTTTAAGCGTGTTTCTCTCCATCATTGCCCCCACCCACCCCCCCCACCCCCGGCAGACATCGCGGTTGTGGACATGAGCGACGTGTTTCGGCAGCCCTCCCTGTTCTACCACCTGGGCGTGAGGGAGAGCTTCGACATGGCGAACAACGTCATCCTGTACCACGACACCGACCCCGACACCGCGCAGTCTCTGAAGGTGCTCCCACGATGCCCCTCTCCGAGCCCCCCCCTGTGGGCGTGTTGACAGTTCACGGATGCCATTCCCAGGCAGCTCCTTGGGACAAAGTGATCCACGCTGTTATTTACAGATGACTGTGTGTGTGTGTGTGTGTGTGTGTGTTATTCACCGTGCTACCAGGGGGACACGACTGTTTGTAGTTGGAATAATAGCAGTACAACACGAGTGCACGTGAACACTGTTGCTGCCTAGTCTTAAAAATCCCTTCTCTTGTGCCCTTTTCTTTTTTTTACAGGATATGGTGGCGCAGAAAAACACAGTAAGTAGATGTGTGTGTGTGTGTTTGTGCGCGTGTGTGTGTTACAGAGTGATTTATGACCACACGCTGTCTCAGGCTATTTGTGGAATAATATTCCTGACAAATGCCGTTCTTCTTCACACGTACAAATGCATATCTTCGTGCTTTCTCTGCCTCTTCTCTCTCTCACACACACACACACACACACACGCACACATTAATGTAAGTAGCTGGTTTATTCACGTATGTATTGTGTGTTTATTCCTCGGTGTGTGGAGAAGGCCACTCGTTCTCCAGCAGTAGGTTTTCCATGGGTTCAGTTGCCTCCAGAATACAGAGGCTGTGGATTGCGTAATAAAGTAGGTACCATGCTGCACTAGGGCATGCTGGGAGATTGTTTAACGGTCTAATAATAATAATAACGATAATGAACGTGGAGGCGGGGCGACTGCTGACCTCGGCATGGGGTGTTGTGTGATTAGGAAATGAAACGCACTCACAGCAGCTCATGGAACCAATGAGATATTAACACGACGGAGACACAGAGGAGACGCAGTGGTAGACAACTTTTGAAAAAGCATACCAATTGATCAGATTATTGACCTGGTAACTCCAAAAACAAAAAAGAATTGATGCCTATTTGTTACTATTGTGTAGAGATTTGCCTACGTCAGTTAAATCCATGAAAAAAAATGAAAAAAAACCCCAAGCTGTTGTGTGTATTGGTGTGCATTAGTTCTTGCTGTTCTTGGTATTTTAACACCCACAGGAGCCTCATTAGTAGAGCTTACCTTCATGATCCCACCGAACAACCCCAGTGGAGCACTGATCCTCTACTTGAATCCCTCCGTAATCTCCAGTCCGTCCATCCCTCCTTCTCCTCACAAGCATTCTGCATGTCTTTCCATCTGATATGAAGCCGCGTTGCATTGAAACACCCAAACCCCCCCCCCCCCCCCCCCCTTTGCAGGCGTCCAGCGGTAACTACTACTTCATCCCCTACATCGTGACTCCCAACCACGAGTACATGTGCTGCGAGAGCGACGCCCAGCGGCGGGCCAGCGAGTACATGCAGCCCAGCTGGGACAACCTGCTGGGGCCGCTGTGCGTGCCCCTGATGGACCGCTTCACCGGCCTGCTGAAGGACATCCACGTCACCTCCTGGTGAGAACGCGGTTTCGAAAGCGCGAACCCCGCGAAGACACGTCGTCACGTAATCGAGCGAAGACACGAGTCGTCTCTCCCTGTGCTTTTTCGTCTTGCTCCTCAGTGCGTCCTTTAAGGACACCCTGCTGAACGACATCAGGAAGGCCCGAGAGAAGTACCAGGGCGAGGAGCTGGCCAAGGAGCTTTCCCGGATTAAACTCCGAATTGACAACACGGAGGTTCTCACCCAGGACATCGTGATGAACCTGCTCTTTTCTTACCGGGACATACAGGTACGCGCGCGTCACTGCGGGGGGGGGGGAAAAAAACAACACGTCTGATAACACGTCTGATGAAGGCGAGAGAATAAGTCTGCCGCGCTCCACCACCAGGACTACGACGCCATGGTGAAGCTGGTGCAGACGTTGGAGATGCTGCCGACTTGTGATCTGGCGACGCAGCCCATGATCCAGTTCCACTACGCGTTCGCCCTCAACAGGTGGGTTCAAAACCGAAGCCTGAAACAGAACTGAACCCCCCCCCCCCCTCCCCTGCCCTCGAGCTTTAACTCCCATGTCCGGTCCTGACTCTTTGAACGTGTCTGCGCGCAGGAGGAACAGCCCCGGGGACCGGGAGCAGGCTCTCGGAGTGATGCTGCAGGTGTTGCAGTCCTGCGAACATCCAGCGCCGGACATGTTCTGCCTGTGTGGACGGATATACAAGGATATCTTCCTGGACTCGGACTGCAAAGACATGAAGAACAGGGACAACGCCATACAGTGGTGAGAACACGCACGCAGGATTCTCCCCCCCGTCCCCCCCCCCCCCCTTTTTGCGTGGTACCGTCCAGGTGATTCGTGGTGATTCCATTTGTGCAGGTACAGGAAGGGGTTTGAGCTGCAGCCGACTCTCTACTCCGGCATCAACCTGGCCGTCCTGCTGATAGTTGCGGGCCAACAGTTTGAGAGCTCCATGGAACTGAGGAAAATAGGTAAGAGGGGGGACCTGGCATCCCCTTTAATTGATTCATCAAAGCGTGCTGCAACTGTTCAATACAAATATTAAAAATATATAGCAACTGCAAAAATGAAAAAGACAAAAAGAATCCGCTAGCGGCGCTACTGAACACAGTTGTAGCCTTTGCTATCTAAATGAAGCTCAATGGTATTAAATAAATATTCTACAATGTTTTCATACTTAAATGTAACGTTCCTCAGGTGTGAGGCTGAACAGCCTGCTCGGGCGCAAAGGGTCCCTGGAGAAGATGAACAACTACTGGGACGTGGGCCAGTTCTTCACTGTTGGCATGCTGGCCAGCGACATCCCCAAAGCGACTCAGGCTGCAGAGAAGCTCTTCAAACTCAAGCCGCCTCTCTGGTAGGAATCCTCCGACAATTACCCCGGAATGCTGACCATACGCTCTGTGGTCGGTGCCTTTAATGGTACAGAAGAGACTTCTGTGCTTACTGAAAACAAGCATTTATGTTTAAACCTCCTCTTAAAAATGCATTATTTTGGACACAATAATAAACGCATGACACAAAAGCAGGAATGTTTACCAGAAAAGACTCCTCGCTTTATTATTCTTTATCATCATGTTTTTTCCTGCAGGTATTTGCGGTCCGTGGTGCAGAACCTGCAGCTGATCCTGAGGTTCAAGAAGCAGTCGGTGGAACATTCTCCACAGCGGGAGAGACTCAACTTCTGGATGGACATCATCGTGGAAGCCACGCAGGGAACCACCAACCGGCTGCGCTTTCCGGTACAGACGCGTCCCCTCCGTCGGATCCCCCCTCGAGACTCGTGCCGACGCCCCCCCCCCCCCCCCTTAAACCTTTGGTCCTCTCGTCTTTGCGTCCCAGGTGTTGATTCTGGAGCCCACCAAGGTTTACCAGCCCTCGTACGTGTCCATCAACAACGAGGCGGAGGAGAAGAACGTCTCCATCTGGCACGTTTCTCCCGCTGAAACGGTAAGAAACCCCCTCCCCCCCCCCCCTCCCTCGTTTACCTCGTTACTGCAGGAAGTTCACCTACTTACTTCACTTTCATTACAGAAAGGGATCCACGAGTGGAACTTCACTGCCATGTCCATCAAAGGCATCAGGTACGAGTCTCCCTGTTGGCATTTTGTTATTTGATAAGACCCGTCCGATATGTGAAAGCGGATCTTTCCTCCGCTCCGACCTGCCCCGCCCGCAGCATAAGTAAGTTCGATGAGCGCTGCTGCTTCCTCTACGTCCACGACAACTCGGATGACTTCCAGATCTACTTCTCCACCGAGGAGCAGTGCAGTCGGTGAGGACGCACGCCTCTAGATGTGTCTGTGTAGGTGTGTGGGGAACAAAGCACAATGCTGTGGTGTCGCGTCGGCAGGTTCTGTTCCATGGTGAAGGAGATGATATCCGACGGCACGGGCAACGCCGTGGAACTGGAGGGGGAAGGAGACGGAGACACGCTGGAGGTTGTGGAGATGGACAGAAAAAAAAAAAACCCTGTTTACTTCTGGCTCTCAATGTGTGATCGGCGAATACCAACACACACACATACGCGCGTGTCGTTCCAGTACGAGTATGACACGGACGAGACAGGGGACAGGGTGGTGCTCGGGCGGGGCACCTACGGAGTGGTGTACGCCGGGAGGGACGTCAGCAACCAGGTCCGAATCGCCATCAAGGAGATCCCCGAGAGGGACAGCAGGTAGGTGGAAGGAGGTGGAAAGACGAGCCTTTTACTCTGGAAAATAGATATTTTACTGTCACAGAGTCGCTAATTGGACCTTCTCAAGTCCCTCTATGCCTTGGTTACTGTTGCTAGGGTCGCACAAGGTTGTCAAAAAGATAACCGCATCCGTGCATTGTGTGTTTTTTGGTCTTTTTCAATCCCTCTGCGTGTACACTAGATACTCGCAGCCCCTTCACGAGGAGATCGCCCTCCACAAGTACCTGAAGCACAGGAACATTGTTCAGTACCTGGGCTCCGTTTCGGAGAACGGGTACATCAAGATCTTCATGGAACAAGTGCCCGGAGGTGCGTTTGTGTGCGAGAGAAAAGGAATCACTTGTTTTGATCCTTAATCCAGCACGTCTGCTTTATTTGATCCACGGAGGTGTATTTCAGAGATCGATGCTTGTGACCTCCGGGTTACTGGGCGGTCTCTCTAACTGCTTGGTCATCTTCCCGTTTCATGATAGGTTTTGGACACTCCTTCTCTTCCTTTCTCCAGGAAGCCTGTCGGCGTTGCTGCGCTCCAAGTGGGGCCCGCTGAAGGAGGCCACAATCATCTTCTACACCAGGCAGATCCTGGAGGGGCTCCGGTACCTGCACGACAACCAGATCGTCCACCGGGACATCAAGGTTTGCGTCACGCCCAGAGACGCAAGAAACGTTCCCACGACTAGTTCAACGGCTGCTGTTTTCTCCATCAGGGGGACAACGTGTTGGTGAACACCTACAGCGGCGTCTTGAAGATCTCCGACTTTGGAACCTCCAAGCGGTTGGCGGGAGTGAACCCGTGCACGGAGACGTTCACCGGTAACTTCTTCTCCTTCCACAAAAGCGGCAGCCAGCCGGTGTCTCCCTCAGGTCTCCTGCACAGAGCATGGGTTTAAGGGTTAAAACAAGTGACGACTTCCATCCATTTAAATGGTCTACTGTCAATGAAAATAGCTTCGTCTAATGCAAAAACTGCACATTGCTCAGAAAGAATGAAACTGCAGACGTCATAAGTAGGTAATTCAGCCTCGGCGCCATAAGCGGAGTCATAGAAATGTCGAAGTATAAATATCAAAAGGCCCTCAACATGACGAGAGCCTCTATCAGCCTCTATGGAAACACTCAAACCGACTTGCACATTCATCGGCCATCTGGCCTCCTCCAGCTGCCAGCGAGGTGTGTGATTAGATTAGCTAATCAAGCAGAGGCACAAGGGTGTTTACCTTTCATTAGCTGTGATGTGTGTGTGTGTGTGTCCTTATCTGGCTCCATCTTTGTGTGCCTCTGTCTGTCTCTCTCTGTTGACATCCGTATTTAGAGCAGACCACAAATTCCAAATATGCTCAGAAAGACTAAATGAAATCAGTCATTCAAATGTCATTCGAATGTCTTTAACTCCTGCACCTTTTTTTTAGGTGACATCCAGCTTCCTCGTTCATAAATGCTCGTTTCAGAAGGTCATCTTCAGTTTGGGAGTCAATGATCGCTCCGGGCTTCACGTCCCCCTCTCCGCCCGCAGGCACGCTGCAGTACATGGCTCCGGAAATCATCGACAAGGGCCCTCGGGGCTACGGGGCCCCGGCCGACATCTGGTCCCTGGGGTGCACCATCATAGAAATGGCCACTGGGAAACCGCCCTTCCACGAGCTGGGAGAACCACAGGCGGCCATGTTTAAGGTTAAGAGTGCAGCGCACTTCTCGCGCGGGGCGACGACGTATTCACAGTGTTGATTCTTTTGGGGTAAACGCTCTGTTTTCCAGGTGGGCATGTTCAAGATCCACCCGGAGATCCCCGAGTCGTTGTCGCTGGAGGCCAAGTCGTTCATCTTGCGCTGCTTCGAGCCGGACCCCAACAAGAGAGCCATCACCTCGGACCTCCTCAGAGACACGTTTGTCAGACAAAACAGCAAAGGCAAGAAGAGCAAGATCGCCTTCAAGCCGTCAGGTCGGGCCACTCAAACATCCGCACAGACACCGGAGGTCACGTTAGGTGATTCCCGCTGAACCTCCTCTCGCCCCCGCTCCTCGTGCAGACTACATCCCCAGCGTGTCGCTGCCGGTGCAGCTGCAGTGCGAGGCCATCGGCGGCAGCAGCAGCAGCGAGCCGGGTTCCATTAGCCCGGACTGCGACTCCAAACACGACGTTTTCTTCCTGAAGAAGAAGAGCCCACACTCGGAGAACCCGCTGAAGCCGCCCAACTCCAACTACCTGAGGTGCGTGCTGCGGTTCCTCGTGAGCCCAACTTCATCCACGTTTAAAGTTAACCAGTTAAGTTCATTTTGGGACAGTGCACGCCTTGTGAGAAGATGTGAATGAATGTGAATGAGTGAGTGTGTGTGTGTGTGTTTTGTCGGCAGGTGGCCGCATGCTCCGCTGCCTTTTACGACCCATCAGGTATAATGAGGTCTGATAGCTTTACGAGCTTCAGCTGGCAGACTGAGCACACACGCGCCATCACACCAACATCCATGTGCACGGACACACGCGTGTTTGTGTGTGTGTGTGTGCGTGCGTGTGCGCGTGCGTGCGCAGGTGCGCGACCCCATGGTGCCGGGCGGACTCCCTGCTTCCTGCGCACTCTGCTGGGCACACACAGTCGCCAGGAGAAGCTTGCATCTGTAAACAAGCCGTGAAGATCCTGATGGATTTACAGCGGCGTGACGCTTCCTTTTATATGGCGGTGAGATCACTGTGTTTGTGTGTGTGTGTTCGCGCGTGCACGTCGCAGTGTTCCGGACGAGGGTTCGGCGTCGTACGACCGCAGCGCGCCCCCCTCCCCCGAGGACAGGGACGGCGGTCTGTTCCTGCTGAAGAAGGACAGCGAGAGGCGGGCCATTCTGTTCAGGGTCCTCAACGACGACCAGGCGAAGGTCATCTCCAACCTGAAGGAGAACCACATCCAGGTGTGTTACGCTGAAAGCTGCACCTCTTATGAACCAATCAGATGTTCTTAATGAAAACGTACCACCTGGTACCCGACCTTTTGTGCAACAAAGTGTGTGTGTGAGTTTTTTTTTTTATTAACAAGTCTTTGAGCTGTGTATTATCCAATTATCTTTTCATGTAAAACTTTTCAAGAATTTATGAAAAAGAGGCTTGTATTATATATGGAGCCAAATCCAGGTCAAAAGTTTTTTTCATTTAAATAAAATGTGAACCTGGAAGATCAAATTTTGTTGTTGAGCATTGAAAAATACAAAGTTTTGAATCTAAAAATTTTAAATCTGCAACCTAAAAATATAATACAATGAAAATCAAAAAATTAATACAAGTGAAGAATGAAAAAAAAAAAACGGAGTCAAAACTATATTCAACCCATTTTTTCGTCCATTTATTTTTATTTTGAATACAGTGTTGTTTTTTTCAATGCTTTTGACCTGGATTTGGCTCCATAGTATTACATGATGCCACCACTGGGTGGCGTACGTGTTTTAAAAACATGCAAAGAAAGTACATGAGTGCTCGGATAGGCTTCAAATTTATATTATAATGAGTGGTTTTCTGACTTCAAATATCATAAAATAATGAAAAAAAGGATGTCAACTAGGTCTGTGTGTGTGTGTCTCTCTCTGTGTTTGTGTGTGTGTGTGTGTGTGTGTGCGCGCGCAGGGCATTGAAGAGCTCCAGCTCTCCGTCGATCACATCAAGCAGATCATCTGCATCCTCCGAGACTTCATCCATTCCCCGGAGAGGCGCGTCATGGCGGCCACCATCTCCAAGCTCAAGCTGGACCTGGACTTCGACTCCACCTCCATCAACCAGATCCAGCTGGTGCTCTTCGGCTTCCAGGACTCGGTCAGCACACGTGGACCTTCCGTCCCAAAATGACGCAGTTGAGACGGAAGCAAAATTCTCCACTTTCATTTTTTTACGTCAGGAAGAAATAGTCTCAGATTTCCAGACTCCTAACAAGGAATTATGGGGAGAAAAGTTCAATATTTGACCCCATTTTCAACTAAATTATAACTTCATCCATTCATGTTAAGTTGTTAAATGTCTGAATATCCGTCCTTTGCTGGTTTTTTGTTGTCAGGTAAACAAAGTCCTGAGGAACCATCACATCAAACCTCACTGGATGTTTGCGATGGATAACATCATCCGGCGGGCCGTGCAGGCCGCGATCACCATCCTCATTCCAGGTCAGACGCCCGGCGCCTTCGCCGCCATCTGGTGGACGCGTGCTAGTGGACCACCAGAAGTTGAACTCAAGTTCCTCCAACAGAGCTGCAGACCCACTTCGGCCCGGCGTCCGAGTGCGAGGGGGCGGAGAAGGAGGACGAGGTGGACGAGGAGGAAGCGGAGTTCAGTCCCGTCTCTGCTTCCCCCGCCGACGCCGCCGCCACCGCCGTGGCTGACTCCGCCCACCCGGTGGCCTGCAGGCAGAACTCGCAGGAGCACCTGCGCTCGCATCATCAGCTGGGCGTACAGCTGGGGCACCTCAAACAGGAGACCAACAGGTAGATGCACACACACACACACTCAAACGGAAACGTGGCGGCGCATCAAGATGAAGAATAAATGAGCAAATCGTCCTAAAACGTCCTTCACGCCGAAACACAATCCATCGATCTCTCATCCGACGGGGACACAAGCGATGACGAAGCGATGCGGGACAAAAAGTGAAAGGGATGGAAGATCTCCACAAACCAAACCTGACCGAAACGCTTCCATATTTACACACTGGTATGATATTTAAACATCACAATAAATAATGAAAAGCTTAAAGAGAGATGCATAAAAGCAGAATAATTGAGAGACATTACAGTCAAAATGTCTTAACAAAAATAACTATCTTTAGTTTCTATCTATTTTTATTGTCATCGGTGAAAAGATTCCAAATCTATTATTGTCTTTTCAATTTGAAATGAATCCGCTCTCGGCTCAAATATGTTATTTTGCAAAAACCAAATAAACGTCCTGACACACTGTAATGTACGACGTCTTTGGCCTGCATCTGTAAATAGAGGGTAGGAACACAGGTGCATTCTGGGTGTTGTAGTGAACCAATACGCAGCATAAACTCCAGGGTATCTGCCGCGCCCGTTTTGACAGCTTCGTGGTTAAACCAGGCCGCTGTTCCTCCCCCACGCCCGGGCCTCCATGCCCTGCGAGGTGTTGTGTGCACGTCATAACACTTGTGACTGTCGCTGCAGGCTGCTGGAGGAGCTGCTGCAGAAGGAGAAGGAGTACCAGCAGGTCCTGAAGGCCACCCTGCAGCAGAGATCACACGACACGGAGCTGGTCCGCGTCCGGCACAGGCCGCTAGGTGAACACGTGGATGGAGGCCCCGTCCGTCAGGGCTCCGCCTTCGGGCTCTAACGCCGTGCCTCTTCCTCCAAACAGATGTTTTGCCTCCCTCCATCTTCAAGATCCCGGCGGACCACGAAACGGACAAGCCGCTCACCGATTGGCTCAAAGAGCAGGGGGCGGACGCCGACACCGTGGACAAGGTGTGGGCCCCCCCCCCCCCCCGCCGAAGCAGCGCCGCCCCCCCCCCCCCCCCCAGATGGGTCCTAACGTGATGTGTTGTGTTGTAGTTCGTGCTGGAGGAGTACACGCTGATCGACGTCCTCACCGAAGTCACCAAAGACGACCTCCACCGCCTGCGTCTACGGTATCTACTCCACACAAATCGCTTAGTCAGCACGAAACGTTGTAGACTTTAGTATTTGTCTGTATTTCACCGCCGCTGAGTCCCGTGAAGAGTGACACGACCTCGCATCGGACTGTCGGGATTAACCCTTGTTCCTCCCCCCCCCCCCCCCCCCTACCCTCCCTACCCCAGGGGTGGAGTACTCTGCCGCATCTGGCGGGCCATCCAGCGGCACCGAGAGCGAGAGAGGCTGAGGCCCGACGAGCGCTCGGGAGGCGACGCGTGACGGGACGGGCAGCTCTGGGGGACTCTGCTACGCAGTAAACACGCACACATCTGCACACATCTGCACAATACCGCCCCCCCCCAGCGGGGATCCCTCTTGTTCTCTCTCTCTCACTCTCTCTCTCTCTACATCTGCACACAGCAGACCAAAGCGCAGGTAAACGCTACAATGTGACTCGCCATGTCTGTCATGTGACCGAAGGCTCCATACATCTAAAGGAATTTTGCCAAAACTTGCACTTGACACAGGTTTGAATCGCTAGATCGGGACAAACCAAAACAATTAACCAAACCCCACAATGAAGAGAAGACATTGTAATTATCTGTAAACTCATATCTTATATTGATGAGCTACTTTGTTGCCTTTTCTACAAGAACTATGAAGAAACAAGTCAAGTATTAAATGCATTATGAAAAAGCACCAATTAAGATTGACAAGTAAATCTGTTTTGATTCTTTACTGCACTAAAGAAAGAAGTCTACATGTTTAAAATTGTTAACTACATCATTGCCTTGACAAATGTACGCATGACAGTAATGTTTCCTTGATGTTCTTAATGAAGTTACAACTCTTTGTTCTGTGTATTTAAATGTTCTTAATTTTATTCCAACTGTTGTGCGTACATTCTCGTCAGTTTCATCGATCGCTTTCAAAATTCAATAAACCTGGAAATAATGAAATCTGCTGCCTTTTGTGTGTGAGGGAATCGATGCGTTCCAACGTGTTGAACTCGAACCGGTTTGCCTCCTCGCAGACTAGCTCTGGATTTCCAGCGTTAATTCGTATCCTTTTTGAAGCTCGTTGCGTCTTTATAGCCGTTGGCACGTTCAAGTTGCGCAGCAAGGCGTACAAGAAAAGTTCCACGACAGGTAAGTTTACGCTACACCCGCTGACCTGGAGAGGGTGTAGGTTTTCACAGACAGGTTTACGTCTTCAGGGCAGGTCACAATGCATTAACGGAAAAAAACTGCATACTCTGCATTCTTTTTAGTTTTCACTTCGCCGAACAAGACGTTTCTTCCTTGTTTGTGGTTGCGTGGAGGTAACTCCATTCCATGAACCGCATTGAATGTAAAACTCTTATTAAACAATTGAGCTGAGTTTTATGGAAGCCCATTTCCGCCACACAAAAAAGAAGGGTTAGGAAGTCGAAATTAGCCGCCGCTGATTCTGCAGCGTCTTTCTATTACGTCAGACGCCCCTGTCCCTCCCTGTTGGTTATGAGGGGGGGGGGGGGGGGGGGGGGGCTGAGTGGGTGCAAGTGTCCGTAGAACGTTTACAGTTCGGTAAAGTTGGCAAGATCTTCAGGTTTCAATAGTGCATCAGCGAGACGTTGTTAAAACACGAACGACACCTCTCTGTGACCGTAGTGACGTCAACAACCAGCTGCACGGAGCTTGCGCATGCGCATATCTGAAGTCATTATTTCGATGATTTTTATCTCATAACTTCGTCTTTCTTAAGTCATAATTTCGAATTTTTAAGTCATAACTTTTTTTTTGGGCGGAAATTGGCTTCCGTGGAGTTTCCACCGTGCGTCTCTTGCATGAACCAGTTGATTTCCTTTGCTGACGTCACAGTCGAGTCATTTACTTAACTAAACACCTGGTTAGATCCGCGTCATTACGCCAATTGACGGGTTCGGTCCTTTCTTGTTCCCATTCATTGTTCTCCCTCTTCGCTGCGCCTCACCATTTAACTCGCCAGCTGGCACAGTTTCATCATCATCATCATCATCAGCGCGCCATGCGTTGAAGGCGTGACTCCATTCAAACGACGCAACGTCTCCTGACGTCAGGTGGCCCGAGTGGCTCGCGGTGTTGTCACGCGTTCAGGATTCTTTGAGCTCACGCGTTAATTATTGCTGAAGGTTGTCAGTGAAATGGAAACCTCGCCTTCCTCCTCAGCGTTATCTCCCTTCTTAAAAAGTAACGCGAACGGACATACGCAGTAAATATCGGAGCCATTGTTGACAAGTCACATGACCTCGTGGAGAAGTAGACATATTTGTAAATATGTGTAAATAATTCCAAAGGGAAATGATTAAATTAAAGCTCGTATCCATTCACACAGCATTCATGAAACGGAAAAAAAACCCATTTAAATGTACATTTTTCTGATGCAAATATTTTGGATGTTTGCTTGTAGGTTGAAACCTCGAGAGTGGATTCAGTAAAACCAGATTAGCAGGGCCTCGTCTTCCTCATTTGTGGGCGGTGTGTGGTTTCTTTGGCAGCCTGGATAGAAACACAAAACTGGTGAGCCTGGATTGCTTCAGGTTTACGGTATCAGGTTTTGGCACAGTTATTTTCCTTGATTCTGCTCGTGGTTGATGTGTAAAAGCCTGTGTACTGGACAATGGAAACAATTGAACATGAAAATGTGTGTTTTTTTTAATTGAACGCTGCCTCTCGCGGCTAACCTGCTCGTCACTACTGTTAGAGATTTGAGTAGTAGAGCACACCTAGTGGTGGTAAGTTATAATACATGTATGTAGTGAGACGTTTGTATGAGGGGCCGTTTAGGACTTAAATACACAAGTCTGGCCGAGAACAGGCTGCTCTCTGCGGCGTGAGATGAGGCTGACCCCCCCGGCGCTGGAGGCGTCACATGGTCCCGTTAACTACACCTCACATCTCCGACATCCTCCATGCAAATTGAATGATATTCCATCACTTGAATATGGTAGTATTTATAAACTTGGACCTACACAAAGACGGGTGAGCCCGGACTTATTAAGGAAGGGTGTAAGATTGGCGCTTTGCGCTGTTCAAAATCAGCCCTCTTTGCTTCCGCCTTCCGGTGTAACTGAGATGCCTTCCGTATGCTATGAGATGCTCTCACGCACACTAGTCAGATGGCATGTCTGTGTCTCATTAGTGTGCGTGAGACTGTCTCAATAGTGAGAGTGTCTCAGTTGTGTGCGTGAGAGTGTCTCAATAATTAAGTCCTATATGGCCCCTCAGACACATTTACAATCTCCCACAATGCAACGTTAAAGCCTGGGGACGGCTGTTAATTCCCGTCCTTTATGGATTTCTCCCAATTTTCTCCAAATAGTTTTTGTAAGTTTTCTCTCCTGTCAGGTAGCAAATGAGCAACTGGATGCAAGACAGCCCAGCGAGGCAAAGAATATTGCACCACATGAACTGTGTTAAAACTTGGGATGAACTTTGATTATTTATGTTGTGTACTCACTACAAGATGAAGACAAACTGCATGCTGCGTTATATTCACTCATTGAGGCATGAAGCCAAAAGGTGTCTATGTATTGGAATGTGAGGGAGAGATAAGACCGAGAGGTTTCAGGTTGCAGCAGCAGCAGACTCACACCTGTGTGACCGGGGCGGCTGTTCGCCCAATCACAAGGGTGACAACGCCACTTTGGGACTCTCACCCAAAGAATATTAGTTATAATAAAAAAGGAGCAGAGAGGTGAAGTTCTAGTTTTGTAACCATGCCATTTTTTATTTACAGGTACATTTAATATTTAAAAAGACGGTCAGTCCAGAAATGTTGGTTTGTTTTAATACAAAATATACACTATGCTTTAAAAAAGATTACTATACTGGGGTACTCTACCAGTACGAGGTGACTACCCGAGAGGCCCACAGGGGTGGGGGAGTGAAAGGGAAAAGGGGGCCACCACCAGGTAAAAGGGAAAAAACAACAACACAGAAAATCAAAAGGAATTAGAACACAGCAAACAAGCAAAATAAACTGAGGGAGCCACCACCTGTAAGCCTACGATATGTCCACCTGCACTGGCATTGAGGAGGCCCCAGTAACCATTGGTTTATGAGAATGAAACAAAAAGACACTAACTGGGAAAAACAAATTAACAATTCATAATCAAAATACTATATAAACAAGGTAACCAAAAATTCACAACATCTAGTTTAACAAAGGGCAAAAACAGCAGTGACTAGGGCTCGGCGTTGCACCACCCGAACATCACTTCCTGTCACAGGAGAAAAAAAAGGTAAATAACTCCAATAAACATCGTCACTGCTAAAAGAGCATATTAAAACATGAAACAATAAGAAAACCCCTGCTTCAAAAACCAGACATACCTTTAAATTGGAGGGGGGGGGGGGAGGGAGAGCTCTACCCATCACACCTGCATAGAAGACAAACCAGGAGGAGACACCTTTGAAAGGAGGTACCATTGAAATGCTAAGCGGATTAGATTAGAGTTCCAGGATTTTTTTTGTCGAATGTTTAATGAGTTGTGTGTGTCTGACTGTGTCATTTACCACAACATTTAAAAAAGGCTTCACTTCTTCCGAGTTGTTGAGGCTGCGCACGCTTTACGTGTGGTTCCACCCGAGGACCCTCTGTGGAAGAGGGAGAGAAATAACAAAAAAGTTGCGTCAGTCGTCTCGCTCTAAAAACCCAGGATAATTGTGAGAATGTTTTTACAAAGTGGGAGGTGGGGAAATTTGAAACATAAACTAGGCGGTAGACAATATTTAACAAAAGCTGAGAAAATGAAAGTGAAGAAATCAAGCTGGGCGGACTTCTAAGTACTAAATATCACACGCACAACGAAGGAGGAAGCATGAATGCTGCGGCCTTGTGGCACCTTTTCTCCCTCCCACTTTAAGAGTGGATTTAAACGTATTGACTTTTCAGAAAGGCCTACAGCCACCAAAATTCCCCGCACAACCAAACAAGCACACAAAGGCACAATGGTGGTGTCATTTGTGAATCAAATTGCTTTTTGGCAGGCCGCTTCAAATATCTCGAAGTTCATTTGTTCAAACAAGCCTTTTGTGGGTTTTAGTTCCTGGTACGTTTAAAGCCATGCGCTGCTTGTTTTTTACCCCGCCTGGCGGAGTAGTGTTCCAGTGGCAATTAGAGAAACAAAAGAATACCGACGTCCTTCTTGCAGAGAGGGTGTGCAAGTGGTTCAGTGTCGACCGGCTTCACCGTCTGCCATCGATACCTCGGAGGGAGGGACTCATTTTTTTTTGTTGTTTTCCCTGCATTGGGCTCCATTGTTTTACGTGGAATTCTCTTTCATAGAGATACATTTTCACCACAAGATCCCCCGTAGTAGATTTGATTTAGATTCACCATCACGGCAAAGACGATTTCAGATAGAGAACCGTCTCATGCCAGACGGCATTGTGTCACAGTGAGTGAATTCATAGCCGACCATAAATCTCTGTTGACCAAAGTTCGTTCTTGCAGCCTGACTTACGGCTTTGGCCTCAGATTACGGCTTCTGTGTTGTTCTTTATCCTGACTGATTGCGGTGGAGGTCAAACCTAGTTCCCTTTCCTTTGATGATATCTCCCACGTGCATCCAGCCAGAATCCTCCCATGCATATGTGTTGCATTTAAGAAACTTTGGGATCTAAATTTTCTAGTTAAGTTCAGCACTTAATAAATGAAAAATGTCAATTTATAATTCTCCTCTTCCTGCTACAGACAAAGTTGACGAGACTCATTGTGCAAAGCTGCCGTGCCGATGATATTCATTCATCCCGTGACCAAAGGCACCTGCATGCGCATGAATAACATTGAGGCAATTGTGCTGTTTTCTTGTATTCCTCCACCCGTACGAGTACAATCAAAGCCCAATATAACATCCTTTTACGTGGTGACGTGTTGTCCCACCTGTTGCCTCACACCACTTCAATAACCATTGCGAAATCCAGGAAACACAAGTTCACACATCAGCTTTGTCAAGTAGAGTTCGCGGACATTCCCACTTTAACGACCTGTTGCTATTTTAGGCACATTGGTTATTTTTAGCTCCCTTAAGGCTGTGAACAAAAATAAATTGCAAACTCCTTACGTTACCTTGAACCACAGGGGTGAATGAGAAAATCCCATAGTGACGTTCGCTGAACTTTGTTCATGGTTTACCTCTTAATCCTGTTGTGATTGGCTGTAAAAGACACTGATTCCCAGACTAAAATTAGATTCAATAGGGGGATATTTTTAGAAAGGCTGAAGTTTATAGATAATCTGATTTTAATTGTCATCTCCTGCGTCATCGCCATTAAACTTTATGGCACTAAGTTCTCTTCTTGTGTTGCTTTATCAAACGCAGGGTAACTTGTAGCACTTGTAGTATATAGTGATCAGAACTAGTGTATTTAATCCAAGTTCTGTACTTAGAAGTTTTTAGATAACAGTTTATGGGGAATCGTACCAGTTAATATTTGCTTAGCTCCAAAGCACATAACAACCTGCTCATCACATTCTACTTGCACATACGAGTTAGGACAGATGGTTACGCATGGTTATGGCATCGCTTTCAAATTAACCTGCTCTCCCTCCATTATTTAATAAATCTAGAGGAAGAACAACTTCCTTAACATTGTGTGTTAAAGAGACTCAGAGCAGCGATCTACCTGAGTGACAATGGTGGCAAAAGTCGACAGGAATTGGACACCGGCGTGATGCAAGTTAAACATCACCCACTGGGCCCGGGTCCAAGCGGCATACCTGAGCCGCCACCTTTGGCTCTCACTGTCACTTAAAAGTACACTCAATGACTCAAGCACACACACACACACACACACACACACACACACACACACACACACACGATGATGACATTCCCTACTGGTTGATAGTCACACGAGAGAAGGCGGCTACTAAATAACTTGTCTGGGAACGGTTGGAAGTTGAAGTGTATAGATCATTGACCAAAGTGATGGTTGGCTACATATTTTCAAACCCGGCAATTCCCATGACACACAAATTCTTACCAGTGTAAAAACAAATGTGTGATGCAAACTTTTAAAGTAGCATTAACTGTCTTTCCTCACCCCTCTCCATCAAACATAAGCATTAATTCTTCTTTTCAGTATCTCTGAGTTCATATTACCTTTTCAACCATGTTTTGGCTGCCTTCTTATGTATGCACAATATTAAATACCTTCCACGGGCTACAAATGCCCGCTTACCGGTCTGCAGGTGTCTTACAGGTGTACACTTGCTGGCTCATTTCCACATTCTAAAACAATGCCACACGCGTTACGCAATCCTCACACACACGGGGAAAACCCCGCTGACAGGCAGAACAGACTACATAAGGATCGCAGATCAGCACTCAGATCAGCACGCAGCAACAAGCAGAAACCAAAGTCCGACCACGATAAACTATGGCGAGCGGCAAAGTCGGTCTCCTCGCGCTCCTGTGCTCCCTCGTCATCCTCGGCACCTTCATCGACAGCACGCATTCAGGTGAGCAGAGGTAGGACCGCGGCAAGGAGCCGGGGTTGGTCGATGCTGTGTTCCCGGAGCGGGCATTAACCGGTTGTGTGTGTGTGTGTGTGTGTGCAGCCAGCTGCTGCATGATGTACGCATCACGCCGCTGGAAGTGCCAGCCCCTGATGGGCTACACCATCCAGACCATCGTCCGCTCCTGCGACATCAACGCCGTGATGTGAGTAAACCTTCTCATCTCAGACTTCAGCAAAGGCAGAGCATCATTTACCCACTTTAAACATCCCAGGGGGGACTCGAACAAATGTCGTCTTCTGTCTGACTATGGTTTAGAAAACCCCAGAAACATACATTTATTTTGTTGTTAATTCTCATTGTTGACGTATCATAATGTAATTGAAGATACAGAATTATTGTGACATCTAACAATATAACATAGAACAAAGGTATTTGGTGTTAAGTGCTTTGACTGAATAAACAGTCAATGAAACCTGCTGACTAGATAATAATCAACTAGGCCAGATGGCTGAGAATGTGTGTTGATTAACTGGCCCGCTGTTCATCCACAGATTCCACCTTCCAGGGAGGTTCGTGTGCGCGGATCCATCATCCAAGTGGACCCAGAGAGCCATGCAATGCCTCAAGTGAGTATACGAGCGCGTCCGGCTCAGGCGCTCGATGCTTGATCAACCAGATCAAACTAAAATGACCTTGTTTTCCATTGCAGTGAGAGGAAGACGAAGAGGAGTCAGATCCCTCCGCGGCAGAACCTAAGGTCAGGACCTGCCCCACAGAGCACATGATACCTGCAGCACGTCGATCCACTTCTCATGCACCGGACTCTGATTGGATGCTATAAAATGATTATCCAACTCATTTTAGTTGTTCTGTTTTATAAACAGGAGTATTGTACTTAGCTATAAATAGATTTTTGTTAAATATTTATAGGTTATTGTTGCTTTTCGCTGAACTCTGATATTTTGTCCTCAGAGAAATGAAGCATTCAAGTGGGAAGTTATGACTGTAATTTATATTGTCAAATACTGTATTAAAATATATCTTTGATAATACATGTTTGTGTCCTCATGGGTTTCATTTCCACATGTCAAAACATCATTATTATATGTGAAAAATGTACTTAAAAGGAATTATTTAGAGATACATTTTATAAATATGAGGTCATTCAAAAAATCACTTTACAATAATTATTAAAGTGAGAATTTCAATCAGAGTAATACTCATTTCTTCATGTTAAACCCCTCAACATAGAGCATACCTGCTTCTATCGTTTCTATAACCTTAATCCATCTTTTTTGAAGATTTTAAAATCAACAATTATGTATTTATTTTGCATCACATGTCCCCAAAATGTCTACTGCACAGATTTATTACATTTAAAAACTTTGGGGGAAATGAGTCCATGTGTTTGAAGTTTGCCATAAGGGTGAAACAAACACCAAGATGTACATCTAAAACGTAAAAAAGAATTTCCAATTTATACATTTTTACAAATGTCGTTGCCTATTTACCAAACAGAAGCTATATTGGGGGCTTCATTTCTAAATAACCACATGTACAGTGATGTGGTATACTTCGATAAAAGTTCGGAAGAAGAGAATGATTTGTTTCTGGGTTGAGTCTTGATGAGTGATTAAAGTTGCAAAAAGTCCATTTATTGCTTGCAAGCAGAAGGTAAAATACACAAGCACGTATTACGATGCTCTGTGGAGATGGCGTATTCGAGAAGTGGAAATGCTAAGCTTTTATACACACACATGAAGGTCATCATCAGTGGCAGGTATGAAATGTTGCAAACCAAGTTGAGATTAGAAGATTAAGATGAATGGTAACAGAGTTCCTTTGTTCGAGCATTTGTGAGAGTGTCCTCCTTTACACAGCTGCAAAACAACAACTTCTCACATTACTTTAATACAGACACTAATCACTCTTTTAGAATAAGACTATGTTATAACATATTTTACCATTACAACAATCTACATCCAATCGTAGACCTGACCTCCACGCGTTGCGTTTACCCTCCTTCACGGCCTTCCCAGCAGGGTGGCGACGAAGTTCTCCTCGCCGGGATCTTCTTTGGTCCTCAGAGCCTGGCCCAATTTCTCCCAGAACAGATTGGGGTGCTTCCCGGCTCGAGCCCAGCTCAGGTAGGTGCGCCTCTTCAGCAGCTTCCTCATGCGGTAGTAAGGAGACAGCTCGGCCATGGGGATGTCCTCCAGGAACACCAGGACCAGCACGTCCTTCTGCTCGTCGAACAGACGGAAGCTGCAACGGCAGAAACGGACGGTGTCACTCCGACCGGCGTCAGGCATGCGTCGGCGAGGAAACGTGTCAGTTGGCGTGTTTACCTGGCCACCTGGATCTCTCTGGAGCACCACTCACTATCCAGGTACCTGCGACTGATCACGCAGATGGTCTTCCTGCTCCCATAGATGGCATCTGTGATGTTGTCTACGATGGGTTTACCTGGGGAAGCGAGAAGGAAAAGACCTGATTAGCATACAACATGTGCATTTGGTGACACCCTCTGGAGCACACGTGAAAGTACAAAACAACCGATGGACGCTGGAGTCAGTCAGGTGGCGTTTGGTGTGAAAGTCCAAAGTCATCTGGAATGCAGAGAGCCTCTACATCTTCTGCCGAAAACTCAAGACACACCTCTTTAGACTTTACCTTGACTAAAACACTAGCAAACCTTAGCACTAACAAATCGTAGCACTTCAATTGTACTTATAATGGCACTTTTCTATAGTCTATAGTTTTGAAACTGCTTATTTGATGAAAATTTTACTTTTTTGTGACTGAGTTTGTATCTCTATGTGGCTTTGGATAAAAGCGTCAGCTAAATGACACATAATGTAATGTAACGCCAGGTGCAAAGGGCAGTCTCACCTGGCTCAAAGTCCCGATGGTGCAGACACAACCTCCAGCCCTGCTCCCCTTCCAGCTTCGGCAACAGCTCCCGCATGACCCACGGCTCATCGCTGGAGTTGTAAGAGACGAAGGCGTCGTACTGGTTGGGTTGTTGCTTGTTTTTAAGCTTAGTGTCGAAGAGCAGAGCCAGGAAGAGGTAGTAGGCGTAGGCCAGCTGCCACCTCAGGAAATGGTAGGTGAAGGACGTCAACATGAAGAGGAGGATCGTGCAGGCAGTGGAGATGAAGTAGATGAACTCTGTGTTCACTGTGCAGGACCTGACGTCGAGGTTTAACAGTTTCATACCTTTAAGGTCTACAGGATAGTTGCACACAAACTTGTCAGCTTCGTATACTTGCGTTTGCTTGTTGTTAACTATCCAACTACGGAAAAAAGCGTTGTCGCAGTCACAGGTGAAGCTGTTGCCTTCAAGATTGATGTAAACAAGGGACGGCACGGACTTGATGACTTCCTCTCTTAAAACTGAATATTGATTCAATTTTCCCTGCAGGAACTCCAGCTTAGAGAGGTTGGCTTGTATGAGAAAATCTAAAGAGTCAAGACTTGTTTTGGAAATGTAGAGGTTCTCAAGGCCTTGTATCGGGTCAAACAACACCGAGGAGAGATCCCTGAAGTCATTGGCGCTGATGTCAAGTGTTTGCAGCCGCGGGGTGTACGAAAAAGTGTCTTTGTGCAAGGACAAAAGTTGATTTTTCCTGCCGCTGAAAAGCAAAAGATTCGTCAAACCTTGAAGGAGGTTGTACGGCAGCAAAGACTTCCCCCTGCGGCCATTTCCAAGAAACAACAAGTTCTCCAGACGGGACAGCTGAGAAAATGGTGGATGACTCAAAAATTGATTCTTAAATTGAATCCTATTTTCACTCAAATCCAATCTGTTTAAATTGATCAGATCGTGGAAACGGTCGCGAAGTGTGGTTTCGTCAATTTTATTTTTGCTCAGCTGAAGATCTGTAAGATTGCTTAATCCAGAAAAAGACCCAAATTCCATTTTGTCGATCAGATTATTGTCTAATGTCAAGTTCTCCAGTGACTGCAACCCTGCAAAATCTCTGCGTTTAATGACAGTGAGTTTATTTATATTCAAACGCAGTTGTTTTAGATTTGGCAAGTGGATCGTAAAGGCGCCGTCTAATTTGGAAATGCTGTTATTCTGTAGTTTCAAAACTTGCAATTTGATCAAACCCTCGAAGACGCACTTTTTTAGAACTGTGATGGAATTCCGATGAAGGCTGAGAATTTTCAACATGGTCAGATTGGCGAAACTGTTGCATCCGAGCGCTGCGATGTAATTCTGGCTGAGGTCCAGCTCTTCGAGAGTCGGCAGGTTGCTTGTGGCAGGTTGAACAGAATAAAGTTTATTTAGACTCAGATTTAAGATCTTCAACCCCGGCAGCGATCTGAAGGCCTCGTAAGAGATATTTTTAATCGTATTCTGGCCTAAATCCATCTCTGTTATGTTGGCGCACAGCTGGAAGAATTGCGCGTTGATATAGTGTAGGTCGTTCTGCCGCAGTTGGAGGCTAGACACTGTTGGGATGGAGCAGGAGACGTTGACTAGCTTCGTAAGTCGGGTACCCCTCATCGCGTTCATCCTCAGGGACGTCAGCGAGGGGTTGAAGTTCCCTTCTAACGCTCTCATGGAGTTGTTGTCCATTTTAAGCCCGCTGATATCGAGAGTAGACAGGTAACTGAAAAAAGTGTTTTTACGGATGTCCCACAGCATCGTACTCTTTTTGGAAGCAATGCGGCCGATGTTTAACCTGGTGAGGTTCGGGAAGACGTCAGCGGTGACCCTGAAGACAGCGATGTTATTTTGAGACAAGTCGAGGGAGTTGAGTTTCAGCGAGCTGTTGGTCAGTTCCCACGAAGAGAAAGAGGTTATGAGGTTGCTTTTTACTGACAGCTCCAGCAGATTGGGCAGCTGCTGTAATATAGTGTGAACCTTGCTCAAGTGGTGCAGTTGGTTATAGGAGAAGTCCAAAAATGTCAAGCTTGTCAAGGACTTAAAAGAGGTGGAGGAGACGTTCCTGATGCGATTATTGTTGATTCTGAGCTCTGTGAGGCTGCTCAAACCGTGAAAGACATCATCCCTGATGGCAGTGAGCCTGTTATTGTTTAGAGTTAATCTCTTAAGGGAAATCAGGTCGGCAAAGGCGCCGGTGTGTATCTGTGAAATGACGTTGCGTTTCAGATCTAACGTTATCAAAACGGAAAAGTTTTTGAAATCGGATGCCTGTATCGCTGAAATCTTGTTCTCAGATAAGTCAAAACCTTGAACCGTTGAGGGAATATCTCGAGGAACAGCTTGGAGATGAAGCCTCGAACATAAGGCGTTAACGTCACTGATTCGGCAAGACTTCAAGTAAAATCCTTTCACTGGTAAAGCAGAACTGCTGATGTTCAGCAAGAAAAAGAAAAAACTCAGTTTGAAACATGTAAATCCTCTTCTTTGCATTGTTTTTTCCTCTTTCACTCCAATAGCCATTTCTTATATATATTCTTTAAATCAAGGAATCACAATCTCTCAATGTAAAGCCCATCTGGAGATCCTGAAAATCCAATGAAAGAAATAATCCAAATTATAATTCTATAGTAAGTTTCTGTGATCTGAACAGTGTTTAGCTTTGCTATAAATGACTCAATAATAGCTTGTGGTACTCACCGTGTCACACAAAGAACAGCCGATTACCATGAACATGTTTGTCTCGAGCTCAACGTCTCTGCACTCTTTTATGCAGTTGGTGAGGAAGTGAGAGTTGAGTTCTACCTGGTACACTGTCCTCATTCTTGTTTAATTTGCATGGCCTGGAGTGCAAGGAGGGGCGGTTCTAATCACTTCCTCAAATAAGTGAACTAATGACGAAGTGCCCTACAAAAAAGGCTTCCAGGGCTTCCTCTTCTCTGCTATCTAGTTCGGCATCTTCCTCCACCAGACAATGTGAGGTCTGTGGAGGCCGCTCATCCTGGAGCTCAAATGTCTGAACTATATATATATTTTATTTTCGGTGAAGCTTTGACACAGAATGTATTTCATATGACGTGAGAAACAACTGCATGACGCCTTCTTGGTTCACGCAACTTTTTGCTTTGTCCATATTAGAGTATTACAAAAGCTGTGATTTCTTTTTGTGGATTTGATGTAACCTGTGATGTTTATTTCAACATCCATCTCTCTTCACTTAGGGGGATTTCTAATAATCTGTCTGGTGACCATGACATCGTGAGAAAAAGTTTCATACCCTCTCTAATCCTATCTAAACTTCCTCATTTTCAGTTCGGTATGAACCTTTTCGGGGAAGCGGTTAGAGCACCCAACATGCGTAGGTGCATTTTATTAGCTGAGAGCTAGGCTAGCTGCTTCCAGTCTTTTTGCTGTAATGGAAAAAGTGCATGTAACCCTTCACAAAAGTTTCATTGTTACGACCAAGGTTATAAAGACCTGCCTGGCCCTGTTGTGAGAAGAGGAAGGTTCTTGGGAGGTTCTACTGAGCACGTAGCTGCTGTGACTTTTTTTTCCTTGCGTGGACATAAACAGAGAAAGACCTGTTTGATTAAGATCCTTTATTCTTATTTACCGATTGCCTGTGCAGAATCTTCCATCCCAATTTGGTTTTTAGAAGTGGGATTGTTTGAAGTTCGGTCCGACCTTGGCCCTGACCATCTGGGAAGGAGGCCTCAGGATCCACAAAAAAGGATTCTGTCCCAAACCTCATCAGACTTAGATATTTATTGAAATTGGGTAAGAAGTTGATATTCTGATTTCAAACGGGATGTTCTGAAATGTAACGGATGAAAACAAATTGCGAAGACGTGAATTTAGAACTTTGTAATAGCAGGAGCAACCTGGAGAAGTAAACAAATTCTTTGTTTGTTAATTGGGTCTCTAAAGGGGATAACTTATTCTGGTTATTGAACAATGTGTATGAATGTATCAAAGTATCATACATTCATCATTATCTAAATGTACCTTTACTAAGGAAGAAAGGAACGGTTTGCGAATGATTGTATTCGGATTAATCACTCTGAAGTCACATAATTGTGGCCTTGACCAAAAAGGCAATTTGCTTTGCAAAATCATAATTGTGAACAGGGGAAACAAGGAACGGTATCGTATTTCAAATAATAATAATAGTCTGAAAACAGGTGTTCGAGGCCTCTAACCTCTATTTATTAATCATCTCTCGACTAGGGTTTAGCTTGAATTTTCCCAGAATAAAAGAAAATCAAGACTTGTACACTTATAACACGCCAAAGTAATGGCTGGTAAACAAGGTAAACATGGACAGAAATATGAAGATGAATCCACATGTTTTGGATGGAATGAATGTAAATGTAGGGAAAGAAAACAAATGGCTGAAGAAATATTGTGCGTTAAGACCCCAGTGTCTCACGAACCAGATTCAAAGGTTTCCTGACAAGATGACCGACGCGCTTGTTTTTCTACCATGTGTCCAGATCCAACAGATGCTGGACGCCCTCCTCTTCATCACGCGTGAGTCAAGGCCGCACCGCGAACCCCACGGGCACAAACAACCAGGTTCAATGTTTCCCACCAACCGCCAGCGAAAGAGAGAGAGGAAGAAGCACACAGGACAACACATCACTCAGGGCTGGAACCGGGGTGGAGCTCACACGACCTGATGGGCGTGGGAAGGACGAGGAGGAGGCCGCATGTGAGGGGGAGACGGCGTCCATGGTGAGACCTCACATGATAAGGGAAGTGAAACACACACACACAAGCACAAACACACACACACACCAGAGCAGCAACAAGGTCTCATGAACATCATGGAAAATCATTTGAAAATATGCCACTGTTGCGGTGCGAGAGAATGTTGAATACGTTGTTGCATTTTATAGTCTCTCGGGATTACACGCCCCTCCCAGTGGAAGCCCCGCCCCCTACGGCCTATCAGGGTCAAAAGTCTGGATGTGAAAAAAAAATAATCCGAACCAAAAAATAGATCTGAAAAGGGAAAATATAAGTCTTTTTTTATGTTGATGAGTGATTAGTTCTCCTGATTTGTTTTCTTCATTTTAGGATGTAATACAGGGGAGGAGAAGCCGCGTTATCGGACCATGAAGGCCACACAGAGCCGGACATGAACCTTCCTGTTTCGATACCTCGTGCAGGATCAGGATCGGAAGCCATTTATTGCCACATATGTTACACTCAGAGTGATTTCTCTTAATGTAACAATACAAGATAATTAAAGAAAAATAAGATATACAAGCAAAAATTAAATCAATGTAAATGAATAAGACGAAAATGAGAAAAAAAACACCTGTAGGTAGAAGACCTGCTTGGCCCTGTTGTGGATAGAAAAAGGTTCTTGGCAGGTTCTACTGAGCACGTAGCTTTTTTACCTTCCAAGGAGATAAACGGAGAAAGACATGTTTAATTCAGAGCCCGTATTCTTATTTATCGATTGCCTGTGCAAAATCTTCCACCACTGTGCTAAGCTAAGTTAAGCCAACTGGCTGCTGGCGGTAGCTTGTCAGTCAAAGAAAGAAAGTAAGAGAGTCTTTAGGTGTGAAGTCGGGATCACCAAACTCATCTTCAGCTGAGCAAACTGAAGAAAATGTGTTTTCCATTAAAATAGTCTTCCAATTAAGACAAAACACTGTGTGCAGGACACTAGCTCTCAGATATGTGGAATAGCTTGCAGTGAGAGATTAAATAGTGAAGAGCTTCAAGTGCAGTGTCTCAATAATATAATATTAATACGTGACCAGCAGAGGTCTCAGTTGGAAAAGGGAAACTGTGGTCCTTTTCGCTTCGGTTCACAGCTTCACTGCCTCTACATCTCGCGTGCATGCGTCCACCTGCTGCAGCTGCTGCTACACTTCACATCAAAAAGGAACCAGCGCCCATTTTTCCTCCTGAGTTTTGTTTTTCCCTTTGAATCACTGAGTTGCGTGTGAATTATGATGTAATATGTTTGTGTGACAGAACTTGAAGGGTGAGTAGATTCTCCTTCAGCTCACACACAAACACACACTTTCACACACACTCACACACACACACCTACCCACACACGCACACACTTTCACACATACTCACACACCGTCACTGATGCAACGCAAGCAATGAATCTTTAATGAGTTGATTAAATTGAATAATGATTCAATCAAACTTTCATGATGTGATCGCACTGACTCAAATGAGTCCCAACAGCCCACTGGTAAACATTATGTACAAGAATTCATTTAGAGGCTCTCAGAACAGATTTAGTCTTTAATACAAGAAACAGGTCTGCTGCAAAAAAAAGGAAACTACGTTTGCTAAGAATGGGGATGTTGTAAATGTTAAAAATGAAGAGGAATAGGATTTAGGTATTTTGGTCAGTTAACTAAATTACAAACAGAAGGTTGTTGGATAAAAGACAAATATGATTTGATGCTAATAAAAATGTCTGATTTGTCACACGCACACTCACGCACACACACACACACACACACACACACACACACACACGCGCGCACGTACACAATGTCCACACACCCATATGCTCCGATTAAACTAAAAATCTTCTCAGAATATATTTCCCCAATGATTCTATCTCTCCAGTGAGGAATTAACTGATACGTGCGCATAGAGCCACCCACGGTGCGCGTGCACGGTGTAATCATATTTCGAGAGAGAGAGAGAGAGAGATGCTGTTGATGCTGTTGAGTCCGGTGTGACTTATCTCTCTTACTCTGCTGCTGTCGGTAACGGACCGGCTGAGCACACACCTCCACTCTAATCTCTGCCACACGCACACACACACGCACGCACACACACACACACAAACACCGGGAGGACTGGACTGGCGCACTGGGATGAGGGGAGGGAGAGAGACACATGTCAGACCGGATCCAGCAGGACAATGTACCGGAACCCGCTGCACTCGCGCCCGGGCTGCCCCGCACTGAGGCCGGCGCTGCGTTAACGGGACACGACACCGGGCCGAGCGACCGGACCGGGGCGGCGTGAGGAAGGAGGCACCTGGCTGCGGAGAGACGGGGGTGGCCTGGGGGCCGGCTGGATGGGAGGTTGTGGGGGGGAGCTGTGCGGTTAGAGCGTTTTTTTGGAGGGGGAGTGAGGGGGAGGGGGGGGGGGGTAACTGCACCGCTCGCGCGCAACGGAGAGTCGGCGCAAAGTTTCCTCGATGGCGCTGGTGATGGAACCGGTGAGCAAGTGGAGCGCGAGCCAGGTGGTGGATTGGATGAAAGGTAGGTGATTGCACGCGCGCATGCACACGCATACATATGCAAATGCTCACTCAATAGCCAGACACAGGCAAGCTGGCACGATGTTATGCTGCGTGGGTGGCGTGTGTTTGTGTGTGTGTGTGTGTTGTGCGTTGTGTGTTCATGCATGATCAGTGGGTGATGATGTAATGTGTGAGTGACAGGAGGAAACCAAACTTCACTGGGAGTAGTGGCAGATTTAGGAACTTTCTAACCCCCCCCCCCCCCTTAATAAACAAAGTCTGCCCCTAGGGGCATTTCCCCCAAAACACACTGCAGTAGAAGTGGCTTTGTGTCTCTTTGAGGTATTTTTGTTGTCATATTGTGTTTCCTTGGCTTTGTCTTCAATTTGTGCGTCTTTCCCCTTTTTGTGTCTCCTCCTCCGTGTTCGATCGATGTTCCTCTTCCAGTGTTTCTAGGTGGCCTCATCCAGAGGTTCTGATACTCACAGACGTCGATTCAACCTTGCTGCTCTAGATACGAGGACCCATGGTGCTCTCCGGATGAGAGAAGAGATTGTTATCATGCGATTAATAAACCAGGATGGAGCTTAAATTCTCCCTTGCTCTTTAGACTGAAACAAATGCTGTCAGACTGAGATCTGGGAATGTGCCACATGTAACTAAAGAAGCACGTTTTAGACAGAAAAAAACCTAAATTATAATCTAAAAGTGTAATGACGTACTTGTGGGTGAATTTGCAGTGATCCAACAAGAGATTTCAGTCATTCATAATTCATGAGCCGGGCTGATTTGGTTTGTACCCACGGGCCTCAGTGAACATTGAAAAAACCCTTATTAGCACATTATGATCATTACTTTTGTGAATAATGGACCAATGTGGCGATATGACATACTATATATTTCCTGCTGGAGTTTCATAATATACATTTCCATAACGATCATGGATTTGAAATTAGATTTCTTCTGTCCCTTGAGGCTCGATGTTTTGCAGCAATCATATTTACAGAGCCTTACGATTTGTTATATAACCTAATTTAATTTAGATTTAATAGCCTGTGATGACACTGTAGTTCCTTTACAAAGGTAACGTGTGTCCAGTTTGGCAAATAACAATGAAGCGGTGTGTGAAAGTTACCAGTTAGTAAAACCATCTTTCCCTCTCACATTCTTTTCAACTTGCCCTTTTGCCCTTTAACAGCATCCCACGTCGGGTCATTCGTTGACATCCACACGCTCCACATCATGTGAGAAAGAGAAATGACTAACAATGACCACCGAAATGACCAGGAATAATGAATCATCCCGTCTGTTGCCCCGTCGGTGATTTGATTGACTCACAAGGACTCGTGATGACGACGTATTTACAACGACGTCCTGTGTCCCGTTTCTCCGAGCCTCATCGTTGGAGACGTTATTGGCTGGTCATGTGCGCATGTGGCACGCGTGCTACTGTGTGCATGTGTGTGTGTGTGTGTGTGTGTGTGTGTGTGGATGGTGAGTTGTTTGTCAGGGACCTTCTGTGCAGAGCAGCTGACAGACACACACAACCTTCTCCAAACAGAAGGCTCCACCCGGGTCCCTTTGGACACGGGCAGACACACACACACACACACACACACACACACACACACGTGGCGTGCTTGAGCCAGGAATTGGGCTCGCGCCGGGTCTCTGGGGTGTGTCCGAGGGAAACGTGATACGCTATATATGTCCGTGTGTGTGTGTGTGTGTTTCCACGCTGTTCATTCGGCGACATTGTTGCCAGTGGTACCGCATCAATGGTAACACGAGAACCTGCTGGGAATGCTGGGAACTCTCGCCCCACGAGAGGCCGGGCACACCTTTCGATGGAATTCGATGGTGACTTTAAACGTTGGTCGAGTTGCATCAGAGAAGCAAGTGACGCGTGAGGGGGACTTGTTTTGAACCGTTTTGGGTCGAGAAATCAAGAAACCCTAATTGTTTATTGTAACTGACAAGGTGTCATAGTAAAGCCTTGACGGACAGTGTGATTTGTGTCACACACTGGCAAGAGTGGTAGACTGGCAGCTGATGAAATTGCAACGCTGACGGATCCGAAGACGTGGTCCTGGCACGCGTGACAGCCGCATAAACGCACAACAGGCAGCCGGGGAGAGAATCTCATCTTAGCAGGATCACAGTGTAGCAATGCGGGCTGACCAGCTGACCAGGACAGCTGATGGAGCGCTTGCGGGAGGCGGGACACACCAGGAGCCCACCGCGGGCCCGACGGAAGACGTCATTTCCCACAGAGTTCTAGTTTCGAAAGAGGTTTCGGCACAAATGCACGATGCGGGCTCTTTGTTTCCCCGTCTCCTGCATCGGCAGCTGGTGACGATGCAAACTTTTATTCTGGGACACAATGGCTTCAGCATCACGCATGCTCATCTACTACCTCTACCCAAAAACTAAGAGTGCTTGGAGCGGATGACACACAAGCCGAAAAAGGGAGGGCCGGATCTTTTATGGGACTCTTGAACAACCCAAAAGTCAACGCGAAATGTGGTTGTATTAGATGTGAGAGAGAGAGAGAGAGAGAGAGGGAGAGAGTGTGTTTGTGGGAGTTTGGCTGTGAAAAGTGTGCCTCTGTAGGAGTTGAGTGTGTGAGTCAGCGATGAATCACGCTTTTTCTGTAGCAGCCAAACACATGCGAGCACATGAACTCTCCCTCTCCGACACTTTGTGCACACGTGTGTCTTCATGCACACGTATGCTGTCCATACGGCTATGAGAGCTCCATGCAGCAGTGAGACGAGGCTGCACCGATCGATGGGTGCGACGCGCCATGATGGAGAAAAGCTTAATGATAAGTTATTCAAATAGATAGCTGACAGCTAAAGGAATAGATTAAAATGATTGAAAAGCTAATAGATTAACAGCTTGCTAGTTAAAAGTAGTGTAAAAAAAAAAAGAGTAGAATAGTAAGCTCAAAGTAATGAAATGTAATGGTCTTCAAATAAATAGTTAAGAGATAAACTGATGCTTTGGGTTATGGAGCAGTGATTAAAATAATAGTTAACAGTTGTAACTTTTAGTATCAGTAAATACTAGTAAGCACGTATATTACATTTAGCTAACACATACGTGAAGAGTAGAGATAAATGGTTCAAATAGTAAGTAAATAATGGACAAATTGTTGAAAGAGATGTTAGTTACAAACAACATTATGATGATAAAATGATAAAAAGTTGAAGTAGTTAGCTGAGAGTGATGGATCAATGGGAAAACAGCTAATAAATTAGAAATAAATGGCAGTGTTGATGAACGACTAATGATGTGTTTGATATAAACATAATAATATATATTAAAATATACATGTAAAATAAGTGTAAAAACTTCAGTAAAAGAGTGAATCCCATACAGCCGCCATTACGCTGTGATCATAACGTGTGCGTGTGTGTGTGTGTGTGTGTGTGCGTGTGTGTGTGTGTGTGTGTGCACCCTCATGTCACTCACAGTTTGACTCCATTCGAGCCGCTCTCTCCTCCCGGCCCGCAGATAAGCGACGGTGATCGCCGGTGAACTCTGGCTACGCACTCGATAGCTCCCCTTCTGCGTCCTTTTAATCAGCTCCACGTCTATTAGGTCCCCCCCACCCCCCCCCCCCCCCCCCTCCAACCCCCCCCCCCCGACCGCCGTTAGCAGCCATTAGCGCCCGCTGCGAGGGGGAGGTGCTCTGACTTCACAGGGAACAGCAACAGCGGGAAGAAGGGTTTTCTGAAATGCTGTTGAGTTTGGAGCAGAAAATGGGATTATTTATTAGTCATAATGATTCATTAGCTTCGAAGCAACAGTTCGTTATGATGGAGAAGTTTGAATTATTCAGTGTTGCTGGTAAAACCTGCAATAATGATTCATTCTGGCTACAGTTGTCACCTCTTGAAGGGATTGCAGGCTACTTAGTGCCCTTAAACCAAAGTCTACGTCAGGTGACCTTAACGTTGGAGCTGGTGTTCACATGTGATTGCCAGTAGAGCCTGAAAGCTGTTTGTTTACGCTTTCAAAAGATAAAATCACCTGTTTTTGACGCTGATGATGGATTTCAGGGGCTTTAGAAACGCAACGTTTAGACTTCAGATGTCTGCTGAGGGGGAGGAAACGACAAAACGCTGCTTCCTCGTTGCTGATGGGAGATGGAATGTGTGTGTGTGTGCGTGTTTCTGCGTGTGTGTGTGCGTGTGTGAATGCACAGAATTTAGCAGCTGGCTTATGAGTTTTTTTTTTTCTGCTCCTTCTCTTGCCGTCCTTGTTTCTTTCTTCCTCCCCTCTCTGCTGGTGCGGTTTTGATAGATGAGTGTATTATGAAGCGGCGACTTGAAGCGGGGGAAATCAATGCTCATTCCTCCGAAGTGTGTGTTTGTGTGTGTGTGTGTGTGTGCGTGTGTGTTTGGCAGTTGGCTGTTTGTTAAGAAGTTAGAAGCCGGATACCTTCATTGTTTTGGGAGCCAGGGGCCGCAGCTGAGCCGCTCTGTCTTGATCTGCTTTTCTTTGACTCAGCAAACGCAGCCGGGGCCAGACGAACACGCACACACACACACACACACACACACACACACACACACACACACACACACGCGCACACACACACACATACACACAAAGACACACGAGCACGCTCATTAACGAAGCACGCACCTGCAGATCCAGAGAGACCGTCCCACTCACAGCCCCACAGAGTTGAGTCCTACCTGGGCGGCTTCCTCCTCTCAGATGCTGAGTTTCCTTTTAGGTCTTTGGGGGGGCGGGGGAGGGGGGGGGGGGGGGGGGTAAATTCATCTTGACTGTAACAGGTTTGGAAATATGAGAGTCAGTGGTACAGGTTGTAGCTGTTGTTCTTTTAGTAACCAACATAAGCAAAATAATCTCCCAACCAACTGCATTCTACACTTGTACTTGATCCCATGGATGCTGTAAAAAAGCATCGGGCCAAAATCCACAAAACTGCAAACAAGCTGAAAAACCCGCCGGTGCACCTGGAATAAGAAGCACTAAAATAAATCTGTCCCTGCAGGCTCACTTTGAGGAGGAAAACTGCAGGTAAAACATGTGGTAACGAAAGCGGATTTGTGCACCCGTAATTTAATATGTGTGGTTATCGACGAGTGCTGAAGGCTGTCTCAGCTGGGGACGGGTCATGAAGAGTGATGATGTCATGGGGATGAGATCATCACATCTTCAAACCTTATTTGTATTTCTCAGTATTGCAATAAAAAAAGCGACCGTTTGGCCACGATGTCCAAGGACACCAGCGTTTCAGAAGACAAGTCCATAAAAGATACTTCCAGACACCGACCTGCACTTCCCTTTTCTCTTAGCCACTACTTCCCTCTTTTGTGGCTGTTTTTTTTGGTCATGTGTTTTGGGGGAATTGAATCCTTAAAAGGGCATGTACATCAGCCCAGCGTTTACTTAACACCTTGTTTGACAAGTCGAGAGACTTCCTTAGACATAACAGAGAAATGCAGAACATGTGGTGATGTTTGAGGTCCGGCCCTTTCCCACCAACCTGCAAACAGCAGCTTTTTTCCTTTCAGTCTTTTATTTAACTGCGATCGCGTGTGTGTCCATCAGGTCTGGACGACTGCTTGCAGCAGTACGTGTGCGTGTTTGAGCGCGGGGGCGTGTGCGGCGAGAGGCTGCTGAGGATCAGCCACGCCGAGCTGGAGGAGCTGGGAGTGTCCCGCATCGGACACCAGGAGCTCATCCTGGAGGCCGTGGACCTGCTGTGCGCCCTGGTGGGTTTCCTGCGTGGGTTTGTTTTTCGGGACACCGAGACGCCATCAGACGTCCTCCCTCGCAGCTGCTGCAGCTGCTGATGCGTTAGTGGGTGTTCTGCTTGGATGCACGAATGTGATAAACACACACAAAATATCTAAGGCACAATGAAGTTTTTCATTCATTATGCTTGTAAAAACACAAGAGTTTGATGACTATTTTGAAATTAAGAGCATAAAAATAAATAATTTTCATCAAAATGGCCCATTTCAGAATAAACTACAAATTGATGGATTAATATGCTCATCATTTTGAGGTTGCAGCTGTTAAATTGTGAATTGTAAATGTTGTAAATTATGAATTTCCTGCAGAGGAACACTCATCTTAACCAATAGTTTTAGCCCGTAATTTCTTTATATTTTGGGGCATTATTGATGAAAATCCCTGCATGCAAATGAACGTAAAGACCAACCACTGAGAGAACGTGTTTTAACGTATCAGCAGCAGGGGGGTGAACATGTAAAACGACACCATACGACTCCGGTGGCGGAGGATCAGCTGATCTTCTGTTCGCAGAACTCGGGCCTGGAGACGGAGAGCGTCAGGACTCTGGCTCACAAGCTCGGCGCCTCGGCCAAAAACCTGCAGAACTTCATTTCCGGCCGCCGCCGCAGCAGCCAATCGGAGAGCAGGTCCTCTCGCCGGCTCCCCAACGACCTGCTGACCTCCGTGGTCGACCTCATCACCGCCGCTAAGAGCCTGCTAGCATGGCTGGACAGGTAAGATGTACTTTGAAGACCGTGTTAATGTGACATGATGAAAGTTACAGTTTGGGGGTCAGGTAGAATACTGATGGGCCGTCAGAATAAGATAAATTGAGATTGAGATGGAATAAGTTATGATAAGATGAGATAAAATCTGATGAGGTAATGTATAATTTAGGAGTTTCGGCTGCAAAATGAATGACGAATCCCAATCAAACACAAAGAAAGCGTTCAGATAAAGAAAGAAAGGTAAAAAAATGAATAAATGATAGTGAAAGTATACTTTAAAAAATTCAGGATTGTACTGATGGAGCAATCCTCTCTCTGTTGAGAGACACACACACACACACACCAACATAGAATAGATAGACACACTCCCACATGTGCACACACTGACGCACACTTATGCAAGTCGGCCCCCGCACGATGATGTGCTCGACTCGCGTTCGGACACTCGCAGGCTCCTCTTTTCCTTGTTTGATGTGAAGAGGGTCTTTTCCAGCTGCGTGGGGGCACAGCGGCGCTCTCTCTCCCTCTCGAGGGAATCTCACGGTGTAAAAGGTGTGCTATCTGCACCGTAGCTGCGCGATGGAATGCATTTAATGGACCGTAGACCACGTGAAAAAAAGGTTCATGTTGGGCTGCGACCCGTCTGGTAAAAGATGAATCTACAGCTGAATAAAGCATGTTTACACTTTGATCTTCCATGTAGTTATTAGAATGCAGAGAAAGTGCATCCCCCCTATATGACTTATGACGTACGGGAGCATCTTTTTCCTGCCTCTGATACACTGATGGAGACCCTGATGGACCCTACGTTTATCTCTCCATCCACTTTATATCTGTCAGGGAGGAGGGTGAAGTGACTAAAAGTTGACAGCATTTTTTTGAGCGTATCTTTTCCTCATTACAGGCACATTATGAAAGCAACTATGAATTAATAATAATAACATGGCCACAGAGACTTCTAGATGGGAAATACTTGATCATTTAAGTATGAATTTGTGGTTCTTTTTCCGCTTTTTGTCAACATCGTTGGAGGGTTGTGAGCAAACATCTGTACGTCTGTACAACATCTGTAGCCTTAAGTCCTAATTTTATATATATATATATATATATAGCACACAGCCTCGATGCTGTTGACCCAAATCATACGCGCACACACCACAGAGACACTGGAGGCTGCCGCCAAATTCTTATCTGGGTCTTTAGAACAATGACGTCTTAACGCGTGTGTGTGTGTGTCTGTGTGTGTTTGTGTGTGTTTGTGTGTGGTTCTTTGGTTCATTTAACCACCTCGGTGCAACAAGTAACCAAGTACTTAAGTACTTAAGTAGTACTTTCTGTATTGTACTTCTACTCCTTCACATCTAAGCGGAAAATATTGTTTTTTCTACTCTAATCTATAAATATGCTGCATTGTTTTATATCAATTAAACTACCTAATGGTGAGTACAAGTGCGCCTGAAACTATTCGAGTATTAATCATTACAAAGGAAAATAAAATAGCAACCGTTTTGAGAAGTTCTTTTTTGCGCAGACACTTTTCATGGTTTTGAAATGTGAGAATTTGCATGTATTATATTTAAACATTGAGCACCCTTTACTTGAGGATCTGAATACTTCCTCCATTGTTGGTTGTAAACACGATGCACATGAATGTCATTGAACGATGTGTTATTAATGTGGTCATTAGCACGGCTTCCTCTGCAGCGTTAGCACCTTCTTCCCACCTGAATAGTCCATTATGCCACCGTATGGGACTCATTTACCCATATTGTAGGGGCAGCAAAATGGCTTTAAAGACCCTTTGCTCTCATTGAATAAAAGGAGCTCGGACTACGCATCCAAACACAAGGGAGTCTTTGTGAGATGATGGTGGCGAAGTAGTCACCGAATCCACTGTGGTCCAACGAGCCTCTTCACACGGCTCGCCTCCCTGCACACAAACAACTGGGCTGTTCTTCTTGTTGTTGTTTCCATTAACGTAGATAGAAGTGACAAGTAGTCTGTCATCATTCTTTTGCACAAATTGCACGCGTTTTCTGCACAACCGATGCAATGAAATCCCCTGTCATTAAAACCCACCGAGTTAACTTTTGCCCTCCGGGACCGGACTTAAAACTGCGTCTTATTAATACATGTGTGTACCTGCCTCTCCAACGATGCTGCTGTCCGTCCCCTCTGTGCGTAATCCAACGTTATCTGTTCCTCTCAGGTCCCCCTTCGCGGCGGTGGCAGACTACTCAGTAACCCGGAATAATGTGATTCAGCTCTGCCTGGAGCTCACCACCATTGTACAGCAGGTGTGTGTAATTGTTTGCGTGTGTGTGTACGTGTCTGTTTTGAAGGATGATTCTTCCACGGCTGTCGGATCCCCCTCACAGCGGTGTGTGTGTGTGTGTGTGTGTGTGTGTGTGGGCGGGATGCAGCGGCCTCAGACTCCCTGCAACCTGGAGCCAGACTCAATTCTTCTATTTGCTATTTGCGTTTTTTACATGACAGAGGTGTGTAAATACATGTGTCTGTTGGCGTAGGAGTGTGTGTGTGTGTGTGTGTTGTGCTTTATCTAACAGGCTGTAGAGTGTGCAAGTGTTGGGTTCAGTAACAATGTGCTTTTAAATTAAATTCTGCCCTCCCACCCCCCCTCAGGACTGTACAGTGTTTGAGACGGAGAACAAAATCCTCCACGTGGTGAGTCCTGCTTGAAGTGAATCTCTTAACGTGTGTCACTTTACTTCTATGTGTAAAACAGCTGCTTTTGCATCATTTAAAAAAAAAACAGATACCAGAAAGCGGACCGGGAAGGTGGCAGATTTCCTTTAAAGGATCAAATCACAACAGAAACGTATTGCTGTGCTGCTGGTTTTTATCTCTGAGTCAGTCGTTCCCGGACCGGGGGGGCGGCTACAGTGTAATTATCCATTTGCACAGCAGTCATTTCGACTCGTCAGACACACGTGTTACGAACACAATCGCTAATTGCGGCACGGCTTCACGGAGCCATTGTCAACGTCATTAGTTCAAGTGGAAATGTCTGCTGTGAAAAGGGCTCATGACTCTGGGGGGGCTCTGGCGCTGGAAAAGGCCGTCTGGCTTCGGGTCGAGTCGAATCATGTTGGGTGTGCGAAAATAAAAAAGCGGTGAGAAGAGAAAAAGGTGTTTCTTTTAAAAGATCTGAGCCATTTCTTTTGGAAAAAAAGCCTCTCAGCTGTTTTTCCTTCCAGCAGCTTTTTACTGAAGAAGTGGTGCAAAAACTCGACAGCATTCTTCAGATTCTTCTAATCTGCTGGTTTGATTTGCTGAAGGCAAAAGGCATATGTTGCAGAACCATCGGCAGAGTGAGAAAACATTTTTATAATTTAATGATTTAGGTGTAGGGATCCTTTCAAATGCACAACAACAGTTGATGTTAATAGAGGCCTAATCAGGAGCCACTTTAGACGCCTTTATTTTCTCAGTGAAGCCAAAGAAAAATCCTCTTCCAATAAAACAAAACCTGCAGTGTGTGTGTGTGTGTGTGTGTGTGTGTGTGTGTGTTTGTGTTTGTGACTTGGTCCTCTTAACCCTCTCTGCTTCTCCGGTAGTGCAAGACGCTGTCGGAGGTGTGCGAGCACATCGTGTGTGTGTCCTCCGACCCGCTGGTTTCTCAGTCCGCCCACCTCGAGCTGGTCCACCTCACCAACGTCAAGACCTCTGAAGGCCTGGTAAATTCAATCCCATCCAAACGTAACGCAGATAGGGCAGATCTTTGCTCCCGTGAACAACCAGCGGAATCAACAAACGCATTTTTTCGTGGTTTGGGACTGAATTTCGGTGCCTGATGAAACTGTCAGGCAGAGATTAGACGCCTCCAATTTGGATCGGGTTGGCAAAATATCTCGTTGCGTTAATCTGCTGCTGAAACCTTTCACGAGGCTGTTGCTGGGCGGAGAGGTGTGAGGAGCGTGTAGGCAGCGGCTCCTCGTCTCTAGCTGTCGCTCTTCAAAATGCCCGACATCACGAGAATTAATGCTAATTTGCTCTGGGTTGGGGGGGGGGGGGGGGGGGGGGGGGTAAAAAAAAGCTCTTTCCAGCCGCTGCATGGTTCCCAGCCAGAGGTTGTGCGTGCGTGTGTGCGTGTGTGTGACCTCACGTCGGCTTAAGAAGCTCACAGCTTCCATTCGGTCTCGTATCAGCGCTTGAATCTCCTCGACTATTTGCATAAGCATTTAAGGGAAAAGGGCTAAATGAACGTGGCAGATATGTTTAATTAACATTTCACATACTCTGCTGCCACTAAAAAAAAACAAAGTGGTCCCGACTGAGCTGCAGCTTTTTCAGCCTTAAGATATTTGCTATTGTTTGTCGGAAGATGAACCAGAAGGTGTCAGAAAAGTGTAATTGTTTTTTTTTTAATCACGGAGGTAAACAAACGCCTCTTCCCTTCCCTCCGTGCTCCAGGGGATGTACATCAAGTCCACCTACGACGGCCTGCACGTGATCACGGGAACCACCGAAGGGGTAACGGGCGGCTTAGAAGAACCGCGGTGCACACACACACACACACACACACACATATATATATATATATATATTGCATGATGTTGCAGCCATCAGTGGCCTGCGATCGATCCACAGCCGCCTGTTTGTCTTCTGTCTGCGTAGTCGCCGGCGGACCGCTGTAAGAAGATCCACGCAGGAGATGAGGTCATACAAGTCAATCACCAGACTGTGGTGGGTGTGTGTGTGTGTGTGTGTGTGTGCTGCATATGTTGTAAATATATCCTTTGGGGTTGTTTTACATGTTTATTATAGATTTCTTGTTGAAAAGTGCACCTAAATCTAAAGCTGTGACTTCACGGAATAGCTCTTGGTTTTTATCCAGTTATATAACTGAAAAAAATGCAATGCAATTTTTCAAATGATAATAATATGATTAAAACTACAATTTACCACAACTTGTCTGCTTTGGCTCGGTCCTCACTTTAGATGAGAGGAGCATTTATTTACCTCAGGAGACCAAAAACAGCTCAAAGGAGCTTGAATATCGATCATACATTTGTTTGCATGACTAATAAGTTGAACAAATCGAACCTGAATCAAGTCATTAAATGTTTGTGTTTTCACACCTTTTCCAATGAAAAACCCGATATCTTGTTTTCACTGGTTTTCATCCAGGACTTGAATTATGTAACCCGTCAATCAAATTGGAAGTCGAAGCCATGTAGCAATTATGTGTGCCTTGAGTTGTCGTTTCCATCCACGCTGCAAATTGTGCCCTTCATTTCCAGAGCGCTGCACACACAGCACGCATTCTAATTAGCGTAATCCCCTCCTTCAACCTTCTCTGCACCTTGAATTATGATCAGAACTAAGGTCAGTCTGGGAAATGTAATTAAGGTGGCGTGACTTCCTAATTTAGAAATAATAATATGGATACAGGTAAAAACGAGCGTATAGCGGCCATTTTTATTTTTTGGAATAGACTTTTTCGGCCTGGCCTTGTGGAGACAGTGGCTGAAAAAGAAGATGTTTACATGATAAGCTGCACTTGTTTTTAAATTGAGGCCAGGTTACATCACGCCAAAGCTCTATAGATAGACTCACCACCTCCACACCCACTCGCCTCGCACACAAGAACCAAAAACCAAGATCAAAATATAACGTTTGGTTTATAACAACGGGACGCTTTGACTGCGTCTTCCCCGCTGTCCGCAGGTGGGCTGGCAGTTACGCAACCTGGTGGGCTCGCTGAGGGCCGATAAGGGCGTCGTGTCCCTGACCCTGAAGAAGCGCCCGCAGAGCACGCTCAGCTCCGCCCCCGCCCTGCTGAAGAACATGCGCTGGAAACCCCTCGCTCTGCAGGTGGGACCCGCTCTACCTTTAATAGACTTTTGTCTCAGAGCGCCGCGCCGGCCCACATAAGCTCCCCCGACGGGACCCCGCGCAAGGCGCGTAAATGGGTCAAGAGACTGGGCCTCGGTTATTGTCTGCCAACGGAAGCTCTTATTATGAAATGTGCCTCTCTAATTAGCACTGATTATTGACATAATAAGGGGGAAACTGGGGAGTTTTAGTCTCTTAAAGGATTGTTTTGGGCTTTTTGACTCGTTTTGTCAACCCGGTTTCATCCGGCTTTGATACACTTTCAAGCAAAATTAGGATTTTGTTTTTGGTTCTTGTGCCAAAAAAGTTTTCATAGGCAGTCCGAAGATCAGTCGAGTTTCCAGGCTTCAAGTAACACATTTGTGTCTTGTAATAAGAGAATGAGACACGCACAGAGGTCCCTTGCTTTGCATTTAGATGGCAACACCAGAGTTTCAGTGAATTAACCCATTGAGGATTCTCAAACTTCGCAGCCAACCAGAAGCCCCGGCAGCAGTTCGGCCACGCCCTCAGGCACGCCCACCAAGAGCTCTGCCATCCAGGACCTCTACATCCCGCCCCCGCCCGCTGAGCCATACACGCCAAGGTACCGCCGGCTTTCTTTTTTTTTTGTTGCCAAATTTAAATCCCAGCACGGCGTTTGGCCTTGATGAGCCTTTTTTTTTGCCTCCGCTGTCGCCATAGAGATGAGACAGGAACCCTGCCGGGAGACGAGGGCGGGCGTAACCACGGCGGCGTGGGCGTCGCCAAGCGCTCCGAGTCACCCAACTCCTTCCTGGATCAAGAGACCCAGCGGCGGGAAGAGGAGGAGCCCGTGTACTGCACCACGCCCACATACGGTACATGAGGACCCATCTCACACTGCTGCAGCCTGCTTTAGAGCTTTAGAGAACAGTGAGAAGATTTATTCACAGCATTCAAATTCTAATTCTAAACCGACATTATTGCACGTCTATTCATTCTGTTTGAAGTCGGTATTTCTGCAGGTAGAGATAAGGCTCAGCTAATATTGTTGGTATTATACTATTTGTAGGATGAGTGGAGGGTGCATTGGATTGTTGCTCCAGTGATACAAACATTTCAAATAAGTGTTGTGAAGACCAAAGGTCAACGTTGTTTTCATCCAACAAAATATTCTGCCTCTATTAATATTTCTTTCGTTTAACCTTTGAAAAACATGTTGTTTCACGTTGATTCACATTTTATTTTACCGGGGTTTAGTAAGTAAACCAATTTGCATTGTGTTCAAGAAACTGTCTGATTTCCTTCCTTTCCTTTTTATTCCTAAAAGTGAATCGCACAATTCAAATCGAGGGTTTTGTTGTTATTAAGGGTGTCATAAAATATGACGGCGGTCGTCGAGGCTTCACTCAGAAATCTCAATACGCCCTAAAACGTTCACACATAGGAAATAATCCCTAATTCTCCCGTGTTAGAGTCTGAAGCCTCGATGAGGGTTTGGTAATGCTGTGTCCTTGCAGGCAGGCTGAGGCCCATCTCCATGCCGGTGGAGTGTAACTGGGTGGGCGACTATGAAGATCCAGCCAAGCTTAACAGAGAAAACCGCAGAGGTGAGTGCCGGCGTGTGGAGCGCATATGTGTGTGTGTGCGTCTGTTTGTGTGTGTGTGTGTGTGTGTGTGTGTGTGTGTGTGGGGTTAGATTCCGTTAAATGTCCCTCTGTGTTACAAAGACATCGGTGTGTGTGTGTGTGTGGAGATCAATGCGTCTCTTTCCCTTCCCTCTAATTGTCCCTGTGATTATCATCATAGAGGAAAAAAGAGGGGGGGTGAGGGGGGGGGGGGGTTGGAGGGTGGAAAGCAAAGGTACAGTTGGTACAAAGGCGGAGGAGATGAAAGGCAGCTATGAAGGGAGGGAGAATGAAAGAGAGACACGAGGAGGCGGAGGAGGGAGAAACAACCAAATAAAAAGACTATTCTCCCTGACCTCCACCTGAATCACTCACGCAGTTGCCATGGCGACGCTGACAGCAGCTCTTCTATGAGTCTCACTTTCCTCTGGCCGCTGCCTAGCAACCAGGAGAGGACAGGGTGGGAACCGTTCAGAGAGAGAGAGAGAGAGAGACCTGAGTTTTCCTCCCCCCCCGGTGGGAAAGATGAAGAAGAAGTTGGACAATCGTTAGAAAAGAAGGGAAAGAGACTCACAGACTCACTTCCTCATGCATGTCGGACATGTTGTTCTCACAGCAGCATGATGGTCCCTCACACCATTAGACGTGGAGAGCACTGTGGATCCGTCAGTCCTGATCATCACGTCTGCTGCATCCACTACATCTCAAAGCGTCTTTCACAGTCCTTCATTCCTATCATGCAGCAGACCGCCAACGTTGTGCGTAATAGTTTTAGATGGATAACATACAAACCAAAAGGATATAAATGTCTTTTTTTGGTTTCGGGGCAATAACAAGTTTCCTTTTTGTGGATAGACTTTTATTGCCGAATGTTGTGTAATCAACACTACATCTACTTTAAGAATAACTGATTAGCTGCTTTGATTAAAGGTACAAACACTACTGGAATAATTTAATTCAAGCCTTGCGTGATGTGATATTTTGAATATTTGAAGTATTTATTTTTAAAATAACTTGAGCATCTTTTGTGGGGTTGAATCGGGGTTTCCCAGAGGCGACACTCATGCGTTACGTGGGACTCTCCGGCGTGGACGAGAGGACCGGCTCTGACGACTACTCGTCCCACACGGCTCGCCCGGGGAAACGGACCAATGACACGGCCAAGCGCGCAAAGAGGCGGAGCCACCACAGCCAAAGCCCCTCCCACTATGTCCTGCAGACAAATCAGAGGGATTCTCCACCGAGAGACCCCGCCTCCGTCTATCACGTAAGTCTCTTATTTTGTTGTGTTTTTTTTTTATTTTTTTTTAGTCAGCAATGATGCACAACAACGAGCAGCGGATATATTGTCATTCTCTATCAAACTGCTCCAACGTTGCATTGTGTAGTTACACAATCCGGATCAAACAAGGTTCAGCTGCCTCCTCATCACACTCCTGATTTGTTTAGATCCAGCCCCGACTCGGTCACTTGAGCTATTTCCCCCCCCGATGAGAAGCTGCCACAGTGGAAAGTCAAAGCCGGTGCAGGCCGCCTGTCAGGTGACCTCAAGCGTCACGACGGCGTCTCTGCCAGTGAGCTGCGTTGTTACGGCGGTGGCAGGTGGCGTGTCGGTGGGTGGCGGGCGGGCCCTTGTCATACGTCTTACTGGGGTGGGGGGCCCGGGGGGCCCCGGGCGTAATCCTGTGACATCACAGCTGATCTGGTGCCCCCCATCTGACACCTGGAACATGCCGATACGGAGTGGAGTGAAAAGGCGCCCCCTCCATCCCCCACTCTCACTTCCTCCCTTCACCTGGACGCCCTATAACGCCGCCCCTCCCCCCCCCCGGTCCATTTGTTCTAAGTTTAGAGGAGCCAGAGCCAGAGCCAGGTCCTTTTCCCTTTTCGTAAGCTTGACTCCCCCCCCCCTCGCCCCCTTCCCCCCCTTCTCCCCTCCCCCGACATGAGTGCGCGGCTCTGCGAGGAAGAGATAACGGGGGGGGGGGGGAACGCTTCTTCTGCCTCCTCTCGTCTGCTCGCTTACATCCGTCATCTCCCATATCCCAGAATTCTTTGCAGTAGACAAAAGCCACTGATTCATGCTGACACCCTGCTCTCCCCCCCCCCCCCCTCCTCCCTCCTCAGACCTACCAACAGGCCTCCTCCGTGCAGGCAAAGAACAGGAAGAAGAACCGAGGTAAGCGCAGCAGCCACCTGTCGCCTTTGTCTCTCTCAGTTGAACCACTTATCTTAGCAAAACATTTTTTCAGTTCTGTGATTTTCCTTTTTAGTTTTAAGGAAACGACGTTGATTTCGGCACCGATTCATGCCGACGCATTCAAAGGTTTTGTTCACAAGCACCTAAAGGAAATACTTTTAAATAACAGGCTTCATATTAACCCAAATAAATACTCATTGTTTGTCCTTTATCTGAAACATGTTATGTTCTTGCCAGTAAATAACTTTCCCATCCAGAAATAATTCATGAAGATTCTTCCCTGCATAATAAGTTGAGAATTCACTTATATGCAAATGTTGTTCATTTCATCCCTGCTAGAAGTGTCGCACTTCAATGAAAAGTAATTTTCTAACCACTTAACATGCGACCTGCTGTGCATTTGCTAAACTTCTGATTCTTACTAATTGAACATTTTGGAAATGCATTGAGCACTTTACAGACCTTTTATTCCCAGTATTCCCATTAAGGTTTGCATTTTGAAAAGTGCAAATGTTCTCATAACATAATATCAAACAACAGCCAGGAGGAAATCTAGATTTTTCTATCATCATGTTTGAACACATCAGGCTCATTTCACATATGGCGTATGTGAGGCATGTGTTTTCCACGTATGCCTCATTCATTCCACATGGAAACCCAGTTATTTTGCTCTTTCTGTTGCTGTGAAGATGCGACCTACGCCTCCCAGTTTTCTCTTTCAAACCAACGGGACCACGGTCCCGATGAGCAGCATCTCATCGCATCCCTTAAACCTTCCCGCTTCCTCTCGTAACGGATGACTTGACTCCCTCTTTGTTCTTTTCCCAACTCCGTCAGCCGCGTTGCCCTTTTGACCCGGAGCTCTTTCTTCTCTCCCCTCACCACGCTATCCAGGATCAAAACGGGGTTTGAAGGGATTTTCTTTTCGCCCGTTTCACCGTCTGCCCGAGGCGAGGAGCTCCCGAAGCTTCGGCTCCATCTGCATTTAGTCGGGCAACAGCTTTGTTTGTTTTGCAGATTTCCAAAGTTTAAAGGGTGATAATGATTCATACATTAGCCTTCTTATCACACAGGAAAACGGGATGTTAGTTACTCCTTTGTTTCGTGGCTCCGGCTCCCGTCTCCATTTTCTAAAACGAATAAGAGCTAAAACCTAGAAGTTAAATTATTGATGCTATCAGCTGCTCCACAGGAATTTAATTGAGAACAAAAGTTTTGATTTTGCCCATTTTCTGGGTGCATGGCTTCCTCCCTAACGAGAGAACACAATTTATTAATTATCCGAGTCCCCCCCTTTTGAGCTTTAGGGTTTCCTTGTGCGGTGGAGCGTCGTTCCCCTCAGAGATGGATTTTCCAACTCCCTCAGAATTAAACGGATAATTGAATTGCGTTCCCCCCCTGGTAGAAAGCCCTTTCGGTGCAGCGCGATTCAAGTTTCTCGGACGGGCCTTTCGACCCCGGGGGAGCCAAGTTTGCCCGGTAGTCTCTAAAGAGGAGACGCTTGTGAGAAAGGTTTTTAAGCAACCACCTCTCAACCTCCACTGCAAAAAAAAAAAACGCCAAATCCCAGACCGCTGGCGCCGCAGCCAGCGGTCTGGGATTTGGCGTTTTTTTTTTTTTAAGCGTGTTTCTCGCTCGCCTGCAGTGATTTTTCTGCCTTCCGGCCGCCCCGCGTCTTCACGTTCCCCCCCGCGTCTGGTTTGCAGGACGGAGTCTGGCCTCCCTGAGCCGCCGGCGTGTCTCCTGCAAGGCGCTGGGCAGGGGGGATTGCGAGGGCTGGCTGTGGAGGAAGAGAGATGCCAAGGGTTACTTTTCCCAGAAGTGGAAGAAGTACTGGTTCGTTCTCAAGGACAACTGCTTGTACTGGTACATCAACGAGGAGGTGGGTTTGCTTCCACGTGGTGAGACCGCATTCATGGGGGGAAATAAACCCCAGTGACGACTTCCCCCGTCGGCTTATCACGTCTTATTTCATTCCTCCTGCGGCTCAGGACGAAAAGGCCGAGGGCTTCGTCAGCCTTCCAGAGTTCAAGATCGACCGGGCCAGTGAATGCCGCAAGAAGTAGTGAGTCCATCGTCCGCCTGGCGCGCTGTGCAGTGTGTGTGTATACGCGTTTCTCTAAAGGCAAAAATAACTCACTCTGCCCCCCCTCCCCCTCCCCCCCGCGCCCCCCGCCCCAATGTCTCTCTAGTGCTTTCAAAGCATGTCACCCTAAGGTCAAGAGCTTCTACTTCGCGGCAGATGGAGTGGATGACATGAACAGGTAAAGCGCGCCGTGCTAAACACGCATGAAGGTCACAGCGAAGGTCACAGCTTCATCAAACAAGGGTGTTTTTTTTGTTTGATGATGAAAAGAACGACAATGATGTGTATGAAAAACTACATTTGCAAAGACTCATTTCCATAAAGTCCTCGCTGTAATTTACATAATGATTTTGTGAACGTGATCATTCCAAAGAGGCAATCAAATATTTAAAAAAAAGTCCTCTAAAAGGTTGAATTGGATTTGAAAAGAGTGTGACTGTGGCGTTTTTACTGATTATACTAACAAGGTACAATGTGTTAATAAGTGATCATCAGCATTAACAGGCTATTAAAGAATGAAGAAAGAAAACAGAGAAAAGAATTTCACTTCCCCAATTAAACACTTCGAGATAAAAACAAGGACATTAAAACTTATCTAAATACAAGACAAAAATAATTTTTACTACATTGATTCTTACATATAGATACATTTCTCTTACATACATCGTATCACGGATTCACTGCAGCTGGATGTTCCCCCTTTTCCATCAGATGGCTGAGTCGCCTCAACATGGCCGCTGTCGGCTACGCGGAGCGGGAGAGGATACGCCAGGAGCAGGGTGAGCGTTTGACCCCCCCCGGGTCGACTCGTGTCCAAAGGCCCCGTCTGACTGTCTGTGTGTGTGGGTTTCCCGCAGATTACTGGAGTGAGAGTGAACACGAGGAGGACACCACCTCCAGCCCCAAGCAGGACAGTCCCCCACCTCCATACGATACCTACCCACGGCCTCCATCAGTGAGTCACACACACACGGCCATATTACACACTCACGTAGAGTACATGCCGTACTCGAAGGCGATAATGACGCTTGGTGCTCCCCCGCAGTGCATTTTAACATTTAAGCTATTGCTAATTTAGCCTACAGGGAGCGGTGGGGGCCAAATTTCGCATAATTGCAATTGGCCCACGCGCTGCTTTGCTCCACATTAAAAGCCGTTTTTTGCTTGAATAAGGAAACTGCAGCTAGTGCAGCAATGTTCAGTGGGTTAAGAATCTTCATTCTCGCTTACTCCCTCCCGCACACACTTATTCAATCACCCCCCCCCCCCCCCCACCCCAGCCCTCCCCCTTCTCACTGGATCTAATCCTTTTCCCCATGTGCGTGTGATATAACAATTGAACGAGGCCCGGTGCTCACTCCCCCCATCTCCGTCCGTCAGATGAGTGCCTACCTGGAGGGCCGCACCACTCGGCTGTCGTCCACGGAGACGTCCCGCTCCCGCTCCTCCCAGGAGGACTTCCTGTGCGGCGAGGCCCTCCCCGCGGTGGCCGCCGAGCCCCAGTACCACCCGGGTCCCCCCGGGTGCGGCACCACGCACAGCGGGAGGAAGCCGGGCGGCAGCAGCAGCAGCGACGTGCAGTACAGATGTGAAGCTGTGGAGGTGCGTGTCCGTTAAGGCTCCATCGAACATGCAACACAAATATAATCATGAAAAACTCGACTGACGGGCAGTTGTTTGTTGTGCCGTGCAGTACCGATCCAGTCCTGCAGGGGGCAGCAGCGAAACCGGGTCTCCAGGTTGCTCTTCGTCCTCCCAGAGACGGTCCTGGCAGGACCTGATTGAGACCCCGCTGACTGAGGCCGGGCTGCACTACCTGCAGACCGGACCCCTAGGTACCGATAATATAATATATATATATTTAACTGTTCCTGTCCCTCTAATGTGTCTCTATTATATTGATATATTTAACCAGCTGTAGCAAAAAGACGTTCGTTTCACTGCAGGACAAAAAATATATTAAAGTAATATCCCCAGATGCCACGGCGAGCTGCACATACAAACAGCATGTGGATATTTGACAGTGACAAATGTGTAGTGCAGCTCTGTTGTACTTTTGCAGTGTGATCGATGGTTTTCCTGCAAATGGGGCAACGCTCCACAAAGAGGGCAACTAGAACACTGTATACACTGTATTCATAAATACATTTATTTAATTCTGCACTAAATATTTATTTCAAATGTATCAGACGATATGATTTAGGTTTAGTTTTGATCTTCAGTTGTTGTTTTTTTACGTCCACACTCCCTCATTTCTATTCCCTTTTTTTCTCATTCCTTTGTCTTTGCGTGTCAGAGGACGCCGTCTTTGCCGAGCCCGGCCCGGGCGGTGGGTCCATGACGGCCGGAGCCGTTTACACCCTCCCCGCGCAGAGGAACGTCCCGTTGCCCATGGCGATGCAGAGACTGATTCCCATGGCAACCCAGGGAGGGAAACCCCGCAGCTTCACACTGCCGAGAGACAGCAACCTGCACACACTGCTCACGGCGCCCGCCAAAGAACAACAGCACGCGCACAACGGTGAGTCCCTGCCGCTGGCATCCAGGGAGCCCGAGTGAGAGCAGAGGAGGACAAAACGAGTCCAACCACTAGAGACCAAAAAAAGAAAAAAAAAAAAAACATTATTTTAAGATGAAACCGTTGACGTCAGTGAATGGGCCAGGAATAAAAAAAATAAAATAAAAAAAAACGCCGCCAGGCAGACACACTTCCATTTGAAATCAGCATCGGTATCGAGCGAGGTTGACGCCGCGATACGGCGAGCCTCGCTAATGAGGCCGAGGAGACAACAGCGCGCCGGTTGCCAAGGCGACTAGAGCGGCGCGCGGGGGGAAAGGATGTGCCGAACTGAAGCAGTAAACACTAAACTGTAATGGTCACGTGCTCCAGTCGGTCGAGCAGAGGAGGAGACAGGCCCCCGGGGCAGAAGGGACAGAGACAGGAGGACTTTATCATCATCGTCATCATCATCATCATCATTTTCTTTTACACCTGTGGACGAGAGGAGGCCCCAAAATCCACATTAACCGTGCGATTCTGTCTCCCCCCTCCCTCCCCCCCTCCCTCGCCTCCCTCCCCCCCTCCCTCCCCTCCACCCGACCGCGGTGAAGGCGGCAGCGAGGGCGCTTCCCTGGGCGACCTGTTCCGTGCGTGCGAGCAGGGCGGCGTGTGCCCCCTGGGTCGCGGGTCGGACGCCAGGGGTCAGTCGGAGTGCAGGCAGTCGTTCCTCCGACGGGCCGCCGACCCCCAGCTCAACGAGCGCCTGCACCGCCTGCGCATACTGACCTCCACGCTGAAGGTTGGTTCCCGCGATGTGGAGGCGTGAATGAACGCGTCGGCGCGTTTGCGCACGCGGCAGTCCAAAGAAATCTGAAATATATACAACTTTTATACAAGTAAATTTAGCTCTGTGTTGAAGTTCTAAACCCTGAAGATCGACGTCCTGGTCGTCTCGGCATGTTCTGCAGCAAACACTTGTTGAGCAGCTACTTCTCAAGAATTATCGCAAACGAGCCAAAACAAACGGTTTTGATGGAGAAAAAAAAATCAGGCTAAACAGAAACTTTTGTTTCCCACGAAAGCAAAACATTAAAAAACAAAAGCAGCAGGCCGTGATTTGCCCGTTGAAACCTTCCGATGTGACGTAGCCATCAGTAGGAGACGTAGATAATAAGGAAATGTGAGTCAAACAGCCAAACAACAGGAGGTCACAACACTCAACGACCCCAGGAACATCTGGGGACTTCACACTCACTCATAATTTGGGTTTGTTGCAGATCTTGCAGAAGAAAGTGATGCAACTCATCCGTTGTATTTGTTTTTCACCCTTTTGGTTGGGAATCTTTCTTCAGAACGCTTTGGTGCCTGAAGTTCCTTCACACAGAAAGAATGAACGCGGTCATTGCGCATTCTCCTTGGCCCCCGGACTCACACCCGAATGCACAAAACCACGTCCGGTGGGCCGAAAAAAAACGGCTCAAACGACACTACGCCACCGGGCTGCTGTAGTACGCCACGGTGTCCCACTGTCCCACGCGCGCTCTCTGTCTGCTCCGTTTCATTTGTCCTTCATTTGTCCCGCTCTGTCCCTCGGGTTTCGTCCAGCAGCCGTCTGTGGCTTCGTGCCCCAGGCCTCGGCGCCTCTGGGGGGGGGGGGTGGGGGGCTCTTTTTCGCTGTGGCTGTTTTTCGTTTGCGTCTGTGTGGAGTTTGCATCCTTCGTTGCATCCTGCGCGTAAAGTGGGCGTGGCCCCCCGGGGGGGGTGGGGGGGGGTGTCTCGGGCCTCCTTTGCGTTGGCTGCACGGGAGGAGGAGCTTACATGTTTTTTCACTGTCTGGCATCTCTTAAAGGAATGCATCAAGTTCTTTTTGTGTGTGTGTGTGTGGGTGTGTGTGTGTGTGAAATAATGGGAGCCGTCAGTAGACACCCCACAGTCACCATGTGACCCTGGCAGATCCATTACTGCACCACGTTGTCTTTGTGTAAATTATACATTCCCTGCGCCTTTAATCCATCGAAATTGATTTATTCGTTACATTTCATGAAACATAATGTTAAACATATTTACCGCAATAAGCCCTTTACACACTTGGTGCGTGTCAAACACACGACACAAAAAATCTAAAAACATCTCCTCCGAATAGATTTTCCAAATCGGTTCTTACTGGCGTTCAAACAAAACAGTGGCGCACAACAAAACCTTAAAGCAGACAAAGGACTGATTACCGGGATCGTATTTAAACGGCTACTGGAAGGTATGCCATCGAGGTCTATTTTGCCAAAAATGCTTTGAAGTAATATGAGTTCCCACAGTTACAGTGTAAATGTCTTGGGCTTTTATTGTGAAAGGAAATAATAGAAGGAGGGGATACTGCCTGTCAAGATTAGAACAGCATAATACAGTTAGCCGCCACGTGCCAAACATTATAAACCTGAGTTTATGGTCTCAATCTCTAGATTCCAGGCTTTTTCATGACAGCTTGATGTTTACTTTGTAAATTTGGGTCCACATCAAAATACACTATTACGCAGGGTAGGATTTACTGTGATTGACAGGTTGTCACCAAGGCGTACGTTTGTCTGTGTTTGTGTCTTTTCGCAGTTTGTCTTTGCCGCATTAAAAATTCATCGTCCAATTGAGAGGCGTCAAAACCGCAAACCAATGGTTAAAAGTTAAAAGAGCATTTTTACAACTTGATTGGTTGATTTAATCAAGCGCTCCGAAAAATTCTCCATATTCCGGAAAAAATTGACATTGCCTTTGCGCTGCGTAACATTTGTTTTCTGTGTGGAAATACTGATGACAAAAAAAACAGCTCAAAATGTTAATTTTCGTGTGAATTAATCAGATGAAGAAAAATGTTCCCGGTGTGTAAAGGCTGTTCATAAATTAACAAGTTTAAATCGATAAAATCATTTATTCTGACATATTTTGCAGATTAACAAATCAGTCCATTGACAGAAAATAATCTGCCAAGTATTTTGATTGACTGGATAATGGCTCACATGATGATTGGCAGACCCTCACGAAGGCTCCCTTGCTCATTGGTCCCGTTGTAACAAACAGAACCCCCCCCCCCCCCCCAGAACTTAGTGTATCCCACCAAGTGTGTGTTCTGCTTCGAGTGTTTCTGCGTTTCAAAGTTTCGTGGTCTAAAATTATAAATCTAAAACAGTGCCCCCCCCCCCCTGTGTTTCTGCCTCCCCCCCATAGGACAGGGAGGGGGAGCTAGCGCTGATTGACAGGCTGCTGGCCAATCCCCAGCTGTCGTCAGCAGAGTTCCAGGAGTGGAAACGGGCCTATCAGGAGCTGTTCTCTCAGGAGCCAGACTCGGCCGCTGACTCAGACCCCGGCCCACCCCTCACCCCCTCGCTCGCTCACACGCACTCCTACATCGAGACCCACGTCTGACCAGCGCAACGCACACACTCACACACACCCACACACACACACCCAATGGTCCAGTTGCTCCCATCTCTGGTTCTGTGCCAGCAGCAGCGGACGTTTGTGACGCGTCGGGGGTTGTGGCCCCCGGCGACGGACCTTTTTGGGGCCCCCTCGCGGCCCCCTCGCGTCGCGTCCATCTGCGAGCTGATTGGTCACGCTGCTCCCCCCCCTCCCCCCAGCTGGCTCAGGGGCAGGGGACCATCGACCCCTTCCCTGGCCGTCGCTCGTCTGCTCTTGTGCTCGTTGGACGACTTTCACCAGTCGAGGTTCTCGCCGACGCGGACGAAGACCTTCTGGGGGGTGGGGGGGGAGGGGGTCGTGTCTTCAAGGAGCCGCCGTTGTGCCGCCCTGCCTCATCCTGCTTGTAACGACGGCCCAGTGTCTCAGAGACAGAGCCTTACACTTGATGATGTTGTCTGTACAGTGAGTGACAGCAAAGAACATTTTTTTTTTCACATTATTTTGCTAAATAACTAGTCTTAGTTTGTGGTTTTAGAGAGTTTTGATTGTCCTGGTCGGGTACCGTGCTGGGCTGGACCTGAATGGTGCACACTTGCCTCCAGGAAAAGGCCATCTTAAACAACACTTTTTGACACTGTTTTCTCACAGCAACCATAGGATTCCGAGGCCCATGTCGTAGTAATTGATGTTTCCCTCTCATGCCGTCACTTTATTATCTCTTTCGGGGTGATTTTACCTCCAGCGACACTTGTCCTAGAAAGAAATCATTGATATGGATCAGCTGCCTGTGTTGGAGCTCCTTAATTAAATCCGAGACATAAATGTTCCCTTTAAATCACCATCGATTTGGCGGAAACGCGAAACGTCTTCAGATCAAAATGGAACGTCCACTGAAACCAGCTCATGTTGGAAGAGTTCATGTGGTCATCACGTGATTCGGATCCGCTCCGAATTGTAATGGAATCCATCACATCTGGATCTCCACAAAATGGAGCTGTTTGATCCATTGCCTTCTAAATGATCCCTATTTTGCCACTTAAGGAATTTTAGGAAGTCTCAGATAGAAAACGTCATACTATTTTGCAAATGATTATATGCACACAAGACATAACTCAGAGGCTTTAGCACTTTAAATAAAAACGCCGGATTGTTTGAGCCGCCGTAGAAAAGGAAGGAGCTAAAGTAATAAGCAGGGAAAATGACAAAATATCTCCTGAGACCTATATTATATACGACTGTTTAAAAGTTTCTTTTGGTGTATTCGTTCCTCATGTATCCTGCATGCGACATAGAGAATACGAGGAAACATTTGCATAGGAATTGAAATATGGATCTAATAACAATATAATAGTTTGTTCTTCGTACGCTTCCTGCCAAATGGCTTGATATTCAGAGCCGCTGCACAAAACTATGAGAGCAATCGTGCACACAACGAACACACAACGAACACACAACGAACACACAGTTTGAACGCTCTTTCTATGCTGCTGCCCGTGGTTGGTTGTAGTAGCATGTCTGTATTGTATTAACGCAATATTCCTCTTCTGTTTTTTGGTGTTTGAAATCTGTCGTTAGGGTAGATCTCTCTTCTCAGAGAGCAAATGAAGTGTCTTGGATAATGTTCTCTAATTCTATCAGGGTTTCTTTCTTCGGGAAACAGTTGAGGTGCAGGTGGGTTTCATGTCTTTAAATGGTGGTACGATAATGAGTATTTATTTATCATTCTACGTGTTGCTGTCGGGGGAAAAAGGAGAGGAGCGGATAAATAAAGTGTGGTCATTTTGATCGAGGTGTATTTGTGGTTTGTTCTCGCTTCGGTGGACTGGGAGGAGGAAGAGGAGGAGGAGGAGGAGGAGGAGGAGGAGGAGGAAGAGGAGTAACAGCTGCTGTTCCGTCGCCGTCGGCGACGCAGGAAGAGACAGAGAGTCTGTGACAAACCGCCAGAGATCCTCCGGGTTTAGAAACTCAGCTCTGCTCCTTTTCCCAAATGAACAATTGCGTCCCGCCGCCTCGGTTCCCTCAACGCTGCCGTCACGGCTGATCTCAAACCAGCAGACACTTTCAGTTGAATGTTCTGTTTCCAAGCAACCACGACGGCCCGAGTTTTATTACAGTTTAAGTGGCTGCAGAGGCTGTTTCACTCACGTAATTCTATGCACGCGTTGTGCACTTTCGCATTCAAAAGCTGTTTGAAAGCCCTGAAAATGAGATCTCTTAGCTCATTTAAGTGTTTTTTAGTAGCTGCCGCCTTCTAATATTCCCAGAACAGCCGAACGTGTCTTATTGCCAAATTTAAACTCTCCAAACTAGTTAATGGAAGCTACGCTAACTCACTTTTCTTTGCAAATTTTCAAAAATAAAATGTTTAGCCTAATCCTCGCGAGGAATTAGCATCAACTGGTTTTCAATGATAAAGTTTAGACTCACATATCAGACCAAATCACTTTGTCAATTCAGTTTTATTCATTTGGAATGGTAACGGATTTCTTTCAGATGCTTTTAGGGATTCAGTGTTGAATTGATCTTTGTATTGAAGGTGCAGTCGTGAAACAATCTGTTGGAAAAGGTTGCATAAGCATAACCGTTTCATATCGCTTAGCTTCATATTTAACGCACAGACTCGTCAGTGACATCTGAAAATGCAGATTTGTGTATTTCCGAGTAAGATGGGAAAAAAACACAATGTGCACTGTAGAATGTATGTTAAATGAAACATGTATGATACAAAAGCCAAAGTGTTAAAATCCCGCTATGTTAACGGTGCTAAGCTAACTGTGCTAAGCTAACTGTCTCCTGGTATTTGGCTTAGTTTCCGGTGCCGCATGAATCTTCTTGTTCTTGTGAGTGAGGCGGTTTCCGGGTCCACTTCAGCCCGGCAGAGGCAGCAGCGCGCACTCGGCCCCGGCCAGAGGTCTGGGGAGCTGACAGATCTCCCTCCAGCGATCCGTCTTCGTGTCGTACTCCAACACACTCCTCGCCGCCACCTGCCGTCCGTCGCTCCACCTCCTCCCGCCGAACACCAGCAGGTTCCCCGCCGGCGTCGGCGCCACCCCGTAGTCGAAGGAGCCGGTGAGCAGCGGGCGCAGGCGGGTCCAGTGGTCCGACCGCGCGTCGTACTGCTCGATGTCGCAGAAGGGCTCGTACATGCCCAGCAGGGCGAAGATGAAACCGCGGGCCGCCGCCATGCGGTGCCCGAACCTGCCGATGGACATGGGCGCTCGCTTCTCCCAAACTCTGCCTTTCAGGTCCCAGAACTGGACTTCTCGGCTGCTGTCCCCGCGGTTACCGCCGCCCTGGCTGGCCGAGCGCCCGCCTGACACGTAGACGCCGGCGCCGAGCGCGGCGCACGCGTGGCCGTAGAGCGGGCGAGGCATCGCCGCTCCTCTCCTCCACGCCCCGGTGGCCAGGTCGTAGTACTCGACAGACGCCACGGACGTGCGAGTGTCGTCGCCGGGCCGCGTGTGCCGTCCGCCGATGGCGTAAATGGCCTCGCCCACCACGCAGCAGGTAAACTGATCCCGCCTCTCCAGCATGGGCTGCATCGCCTCCCAGCGGTCGAAGCGCGGATCGTAGCGCCACGCGTGCTTGGACGTCGCCGCGGTGAGGGGCCTTGCACCTTCGTCGCCGCCGTCTCCGCCGTCTCCTCCGTCTCCGCCCCCGCTCACTTCCTCCCCGCCGATCACGAAGAGGAAACCCCCCACCGACACCGCGCAGTGGTTTCTCAGTCGCCGGGGGACGCCGGAGCTCAGGGGGGAAAACGTCCTGCTCCTGGGGTCGAACGCCAGCATCTCCTGCTCCGGCCAGTCGGGGGTGCGGCCCCCGCCCACGAGCAGCACGCGATCGGGCGACGCCCTGAGCGTCGACTGTTTGCTCTGTCTGATTGGCTGAGCGGGACCCAGCTCGTGGTACTCCGAGGCCCGGGTCAGCTGGCCTCTGATGAGAGGTGTGGCCATGGCTCTGTGGCGGAGCCCGCTGAGGTCAGCGGGGGCGACCAGTCCGAAGCGCAGTTTGCTCAGCAGGAGATTTGATTTCAGCAGGGGGAGGGGCCCATTCTTATCCAGCCAATCCAGAGCCAGCTTTACGAGCTCCACCTCCTCGACGCCAGGTATCTCGTCGGCGTCGAGCACCGCCATCAGTGATCGCACGTTCAACCTGAGAAGGTCATCCCTGCTTTCCTGCACCAACGCCCCCATCTCTATAGCGATGGTCTGATTGGCAGCCTCAAGGGCATCTGAGAGGGCGTGATGCTCGGCCAGGTTAGCATAGCAACAGCAATTGTCCTTGTTCAAACCATCCGTCATAAAGCGCTCACATATGGACACGGCGGTCTCCACCTGCAGGTACCTGGCTGCCTCTAAGACAACAGCAAGTGTAGGGGACGATATGCTGAGCCACCCGGAATACAGGAAGTCCAGAACGGCGTCTAAACCCTCGGGTGTTAGCGCCGGGAGGCTAATGGAGCCCGCTAATCTCTCGGCGGTGGCCTCTCCGAACAGAGCCCAAAAATAATCGCTGGAGCTGGCCAAAAGGGCGCGATGACACGGGTAAGACACGCCGTCGACCTCCAGGACGACGTCGCACATGTTTCCCTGAGAGCGCAGGCGCTGGAAGCCGGAAAGGAGTCCAGTTCGTTGGGAGGAACTGTAGAGGAGGGAGTAGCTGTCCATCCAAAAGACGAGAGGTGAAAGGAGAGGGGGTTGCAGAGGACCGGTGGAAAAAGGAGGAGTAATTGGTGAGAAAAAGGCTTGCGAGGAGGAAACGTTAAAAGCGGAAAGTGCTGTCAAAGAAGATGTCGGCGGCGAGCTGCACTAAAGAACGTCTGGCGGGAAGAGAACCAGACATTGTTAGCAGGAAGTAATGGGAAAAGACAAGAGTTGAGAGGGAAAAGAGGGTCGAGTGCGCTTCCCCACTCGAGGTCGCTCCATCTGGGCTTTCGTCCTGCTCTGTCTGCAGCGGTTGGCACGTGACACCATAATATGAGGAAACCAAGCCCCCCCCTTACAGCCATAAACACAATCCACTAGCCCCCCCCACCCACTCATCCTTTTGTTGGCTCTGAAACCTGCCCCTACCAAAGCCTCCTGTCTCTCTGTGTGATGCTTTGTTGGCTTGGCGTTTGCCCGCTGCCCTTTCCTCGCTGCGTCCGGGGAGGGAGCATCACCCCCGAAAGCAACCGGGCATCTACACAAACACGGGGGGGGGGGTCCCAAACAGCCGATGAACTCACCGGTAAATACGGCTGGGGGCCGCGCTCGCCTCGGCGGGCTATCTGTGCCACTGATTGCCATGGCGACAGGGAGGGAAAACACAGACGCGGCTCGGCGGGGTCGAGTGCACGTCAGGACCAGGAGGAGGTTTTGCCAAGCTGTCAGAAGATGGCACGAGTGTCGCTAGCAGCGCGCGGCGTCCGGTGTCGGGCTAAGCCGTGCCCTTCTGCGAGGCATTTGACCTTATCGTGACCCTACGAAATCCTGCAGATTGATGTCGTGTTGTTATTTTGATGCGGAGACAAGGTGGGTCGGTGGTCTGAGTGGCGATGGGTACTCACAGATTTGTGAGTCCATGGAAAGGTTACCCGTGTCCACTGGAGAGGAAATAACCGAGTGTTCTTGACCCTGAACAATGTGGGCTCCCATGTGTACGGTTGTTAGAACACAGCAGTGTTCCTCTGTCCTTTGTGACCTGATGGAGGCTAAACTTAGCTACAGCTGTTAGGTGTGTGTGTGTGTGTGTGTGTGTGTGTGTGTGGACATGTGATGTGACGAGGGATATCTGCTGGGATGGCATGTGTGGGTGCGCTCCGTTGATGCGCCATTCCTTTATGAAACAGTTGGATTCGGAGGATCAAAGGGACTTTAAGCTCAAAAGACGCCCCCGCCTCCTCCCCCCTCCCCCCTCCCCAAAACCCACGAATAACCTATTACACACGATGGGAGAAGATTAGAGATGGAAATATCGAGGCTCGGTGCAAAACAGACCGAGAGACACTCTGGGCCACATGTTCCATCACAGAAAAGCACGACGTTTTAATTTGTTTTTGTCAGAGTTTGAGGGTTTTTAATTTTGCCTGAACAGATCTCTTTTTCATCAATCAGTGCGACCGAAAAACCCTCAAGAAACAGTGTAACTGTCAGTGTGAGCTTGTGCGGCTGCCATCGTCATCAGGAAGACAGTTTGTGTTCAGGAGGCTGTGTTCAGCATGTTTTCGTGCTGCAACTCGCCGATCAGCTCCAAAAGCAAAGTATAACCGAGGCTTCGTTATCCTTCAGTAACTAACCGAATAACTCAGGTACACAGCACCAATACGACATTTTTACATCATGATGATAGCGCTACAAGAAAAGAAAGGAGACAGATTTAGACCATTTAGCATCTGGACTGTCTGCAACTAATTTAGTTTCTGGAGGAAAAAAATCAATGGATCCCCGATTGTTAGTGAGATTGTTCCTCTGGGAACCTTTTAAAAGGTGACCTACAGTGCACGTCACGGCGAATGGACGATTTCATTCTGCACCAAAGCAGTGGAGCCACGCTCCTCGCATAGCTAAACACTTTTTTTTTTAAAGATTGATAAATAAAAGTACTGTGGCAGTAATAAACAGAACAGTTTGGATTTTCAGAACCATTTCATTTTTATTGCAACATTTTTCAGAAAATACCAGTTTCTTGGAAATCAAAAATAAAACGTTGCATTCCTACTTCCAGAAAAAAAAACAATTGAACCTGAATCCCATCGCAATATTGCAAATTGTCACAACATTTTGAAATGAATAATTTAACAGAACGTATGAGCATAAATCCGTGCTGAATAGTTGGAGTTCTTTGACAGAAAAAAGGGGATTCACATTCCTTAAATGCATGTAAACCGTCCTTCAAAAACCAGCTACTCCAGACCTCAAAACACCCCCAAAACAAAAGAAAAAAAGCAAAGAATTTGGTTGCTATTGCGACACAAGTCACGTACTCCTAAAAGTCCAAGCAAAGCGGAGTCTGTCCCGCCGCGGAGACGGGCCAGAACCTCCCGCTTCATCTTGACGTCATTTCACTTTCTTTTTTTTTTTTGTACACATTTTTGAGTTTTGATTGACAGGACGGATGAAGATAAACATGCAGGGCCTTTGACCTTTTTTTTTTTCGGGGTACCACGCTTTAAGCGGCTTCGGGGGTTGAACGCCGGACACCTTCCGCAGACGTCGGCTTCCGCGGCACAAAGCTGGGTTTGGTTTGCGGCCCCGCTCAGGTCTCCCAGCGGGGGGAGTCTGTGATTCGGGAAAAGATCGTCCGCCTTCCTCTCCGCCTCTGGCTCCGTCCTGGAGGGAGGAGACAGATGAAGGACTTTTACTGCCTCGCAGCCGCTGACCCCGGGGAGGGGTTTTGACCTTTTGTCCTTAATTTTAGTTTTAGACGAGCAAAAACACTTGCACAGGCCCGACGGAGCCAAAGAGCTAGCTGACGCTACACGGACAAGAGGCCGAGAGGGAGGCTGAAAAGTAATGATTCTGTAAAGCTTTAAAAGCGGAATAGCTAGCTCTTCATGTTGAAACAAGGTAGTCATGCTCTATAGTTAATAAAGAATACCATTATTGTTTTACATACATAAATAGAATGCTAACATAAATAGAATGCTAACATGCAACGCTTCTTTTTCTGCTTGCCCTCTCTTATATGTTTGGTTTGCAATTGAGATTGAGCGTTGCATTCTGGGACAAATGGTGTCGACTAAAAGCACATATCAGGCACATATTGTAGGCGCCTGATGACTTTTTAGGGTCATTTCATCACGTTCCGCGCGCGTGAAATGGCCCCGTCGTGTTATTCTTTCTCTCCCTCGGTGAAACGTGTTTTTAAATGTTGAACCGGCCTGTCGTTTCCCTCCCACGCACGCCGCCCGCGTGGTTTGGGCAGGGCCGAGCAGCACGCTGGGTTTGGATACTGTGGTTTCTGTGCCCCGCTGAGGCCCTCAATGCACACACACACACACACACATTTCTATAAAGAGTAAATATAGAGCCTGACTCAAACTGTCCTGCCCACACACAGAGCCATCAACACTTGACCCAAACAGAAGACTCACAGTACGCGAGGCCCCCCGGTGGCCAGCGATGAGCACTGCGTGTGTTGATTAAGAGAAAACTGTCTGACAGTTGCACGTCTTGTTTTGTCGGGATGTGAATAAATGAACTGCTAAACTCATCGTCGTTGTTATTGAAAACATTTGTCTTTGATTCACTTAATATGCAGAGGGAAACATTTGTGCTTTGCACCAGGGACACATTGGATTTGAATTTTTATTTAAATATACATATACTCAGTTACCCTTTGTAGGCATCTAGCAGACGACCATTCTGATGTAATTAGTCATTGTATTTATTCCAGAGTAGGTGAATTGTAGTTGGATTGAAAACTCTAAATGATACATACCTACATAGGTGAATATATTTGTCTTAGTGTCCTTATATGCGACACAGGAGTATTGGTTATTGAACATTTTGGCTTATCAAATGCCGGTATTTGTTGATTTCCCTTCTTTTGAATGACAGTTAAGTGAATAATTTGGGGATTTCTCACTTTGTGATGTGGATTAATCTACAACACAAACAATGGCTTTCATAGTAGATAGATTCTGTCAGTTGATTGGTTGTTACACTCCTAACTTTGCATCTAATGTAAGAAAGAAAAGCATCAAATTCTTATATTCACGAGGCGGAACCTTTAAAAATATTTCAGCATTTTTGCAGGAAGAAATGGCCCCAAAATGTTTTAAGGGAGTATTTTTGCCAGTGAGGAATTAGTCCTTCACATGAGTAAAAGGGGTTTGTCTAAACCTGTATTCGTAGTTTTGGATATAGTTATTTACAGTTTTCCACCTCACTGGATTTGAATGCTTCACAAAGAAGCAGTGACTCACTTTGTCCACTCGTCTCGTTGCTTCCTGTCTCACCTTTTTGTATTTGCACAACAGTCAAAATAGCAGCGTCATGAATTTCCATTTCAGCCGGTTGATTTGGGAATCTTTTTGGAAATTTTGTGTATCCAAATAATGTACTGCATCACATGCACAAGTTACCTGTTCTCTGGAAACACCTCTAAGGGACCTTTAAATGTTCATGTTTTGTTCATGACAAAAGTTTCAAACTTGAATGAGTACATAAATAAAACAGCGAAAAAGAACCCACACGTTAGTCCTTGGTGACCCATCGGAGTTCGCTCTTGACGTTCTGCAGCTCTGAAAGGTTAACAGCTGGACCGGGCAGCTTCACGGCGCCCGGCATCACCTTCTTCTCCTCCGGCGTCACGGCGGCAGCGCTGGGCTCCTCTGGTGTTTGGGCCTGAGCAATTATTATTATTATTATTATTATTGTCGTAATCATCTCCAAAACTTTTGTTGTTATTATTGTTATGGCAGTCAGATATTATAAAATATCTTTTTTTTCCTCGAATGTCTTAATTTCTCATAATTTTCTGTATATTGTTATATTTAGTGTGTATCATTCTTCCTTAAACATCAATTGTTTAGTTTACTTCATCAGAGCCGTGATAAACTCGTGTTGTTTACTTCTCTCAGCATCGTCCCTCTCGGGTATCCGTAGAAACACAGACGTGCTGTGAGTGAAGATGCTGATAAAAAAACGCGTCGGCGCACCATTGGTTATGTGCCTCAACGCATCCCTTAAATACTCAGATTACTTACTGTGTGTGTGTGTGTGTGTGCTGCGTGGTCTCACCTCTTCTGTCTCTACTGTCTCCTCTCTCCTCTTGACAGGATGTCCCGCCCCTGGACGCAGACCTCCCATCGGGATGTTCAAATTAGCCTGAAGGACAGCGAGAAGGCCCAATGAGATGCTTTCAACGCTTTAAACAAATTAACTGTCTGTGCGGCTCTGCATGTCCGTGTGTTTGTCTGTGTGTGCGTGTGTGTGTGTGTGTGTGCGTGTGTGTGCGCGTGTTATTTGCAAGCCTACACCTGTCTTCTCAAAAGATTTCAGCCATAACTTCCTGTCCTCAAAAAAAGGAAGCTGCATCTTTACGAAAGGTGCAACACGCACACGCACACACACACACACACACACATGCACTCAGCGATCTGCCTGCTAACTTGATGTTGATGACTTGATGTGTGTTTTTTTGGCATTGTGCTGCACTGTATTGTAAATATGCTCATATTGTACAGCTGTACAGAGAAGGAGTGTGACGTGTTCCATGGAGGACGTTTTATGTGTTTCATTTTGCAAAAAATTGGAAAGTTAAACTTTTGACTTTTTTAGGAGGCCCTTTTGTTTCTTTAATGAGGTGATGTAGTAAACGATGCTCCATTTAAGGTCTAATAAAGCAGGGCATGCTTTAGGGTGGGTGGCCCTGCTGTGATTGACAGGTCCGTGCCACCACATGAACCACATCCAGCAAAAAACAACCACACGGCGACCGGCGGTAAATCCAAGACGGCGACGGCTTGATTGAAAAAACCGAAGGCCTCGAAACAGCCGTCCACAAACCAATGGGTGGAGTGACGATGTGACATATGTGGATATGCTTTAAGTCACTACAAAGCACCTGATTTATGTAATACTAGAGTGCAATGTGTGATTTTATGATGTAATGTATCATGTAAAGTGATTTTTATCTTGGAATGGTACTAAACGTGCTTTAAAAAACGTATTTACCACATTCGCTGATTTCCCTGCAGACTATTGGCTCGACTCTGCTTCCTCACCTCATACATGCATATCAACACGGTGAAGGTGTATCATCTGAGAAGTCCATGCTGGACTTTGGGATCCACTCTTGGAGACGTTTGGACACGACATGTTTTCAAATTTTGCCGCGCCGGCTGTTTTGGAGGGAATTTAATGAACCTTTTTATTGCCGGCGGTTGTAAAAAAAGATGCTTCAGCCGTTTACCTGGGAGGCGGCTGAGATGGAAGCAGCACCCTCTGAGGCAGTGTTGCCGAGGCCAGATTACAATTTCCCCTCATCGATGATCAGAAATCAGTTTTTTGGTATTTTTTCGGTGTTGGATATGAAACAGGTCCAGTGTCAAAAGTGGATCCACAGGAGTCAGAAGGACACTTATTCTTATTCTCATTATTCTGCATAGGCCATTTGTTAAAGGTCCATACTGTTTTGTTTTTTTGCTGGTCTTAAAAAAAAAAAGATTTTAAAATGAATATGAAAGGTTTCTTTATTTTTTAAATGAAAATATATATTATTCAAATTGTAAATCTGTACTGCTGCTCCTTTTTGTGGTGAACTAAAAAAGATGGTGGAGGCTGAGACAAAAAAAACCTCATGTTTGTACTGTACAGGTGTTTAGAAAGGTTCTACGTCCAGATGCCTGTCCCATGGTTAGAGAGGAAAATGAGCACAATAGGAAGAAGGAGAGAAGCTGGAAGAAACCCCTCTCTGACATGCACGCACAAAGCCATTTCAACACAAAACACACATTTACAAACACGCAGCAATACGGACAGCTGCTCGTCCTTTGCCTCGCTACAAGCTACAAGTCTGCACTTAACGAAGCCTCGACACCGTATTATGCACAGTCTGGATTCTGTATTCTGCCTTTGCCAATAAACGCTTAAATGTGGAAACATCTGTTTTTTTTTTTAAATTTATTCAACAGAATAAACAGTTACAACTTGACTTTTCAAATAAAAGTTTCACAGCCAGGCGGATGAAAATGTTTTACCTGAAGGGCCTTGACGTTGGACGAAGGTTTGGACATAATCCTCCCAAGTGAGTCCACTGACCTGCAGGAAGCACAGATCACAGACATTCAGCCGTGTCTGTGTGTGTGTGTGTGTGTGTGTGTGTGTGTGTGTCTGGGGCATTGGGACTCTGTGTTTCTGTGGTTTTAAAAGGCCGGGATAGCATTTCAGTTGCTTAGCGACTCTCCCGGACCGAAGCAGGTAGAGGAACTGTTCTCTGAATCATTCATGAAAGGGCAGGCAGCAGGGAATGTCAAAATAAAAGCGCGACACTGTGTGAGGGGTAGAACCTCTGCATTTAGTAGAGTGATATGAGGCAGGGTTTAACCTTCTTTAACTTCTTTAAATTAGTTTATTAATCAAAAGTTTTCAATTCAAATCACACCAAACCACACAAAGTAAATATTTACAGCGTTATAGAATTTTGTAATGTTTTCTTAATATTTTATTAAGTTAGGCAAAGGTCTAAACCTCATATTTTTAGGCTTATTTCGCAAACAGAAATCTGAATTTGTCTACCCAAAGTTACTAATCTAAATCTAAATGATCTTCATCATCAAAATAGTAAAACCTCCCCAACGACAAATACTAAAATACACTCTGAATAACAAAATTGGTGAACCCTTTTTCCCACCTCGCTTCCTTATTTAATCTTATCCTGCTTTCTGCCCTACTTCCCCCCCCCTCCCACCCCCCCCCCCCCCCCCCCAACAGATCAACAGGTCCCACTCGTGGAAGTTTCCATGGCCCATTTATCTTATCTGCGAGCGGCTCGGAGCGATTGGGCCGCGGGAAACGGAGACCCGGGCCCTGCGGGCTGCTGCTGCTGCTGCTGCTGGCCGTCGATGGATGCCCTCGGATACCGTTGCTAAGGGGCTGTTTGTGCGACAACATGTCCTTGACCTAAGGGGCGAAGGCCCCCGGACACCCCGAAATACACACGCGCACACACGCCCGCACACACGCTTACAAAAGGGTATTTATGTTGGTCGTGAGTAGCAGCTGCTCATCATGGAGCCTTCTGTAAGGACTCTCTCTCTCTCTCTCTCTCTCTCTCTCTCTCTCTCTCTCTCTCACACGCTGAAAACCGCCGGCACAAGTGTTCCTTATACTTTGAATTATTTAAATCTTTAATCTTTGCGTATTGACACCTAACAAAAAGGCTCTTTCAGGAATGGGCTTCAGAGCGTGCTGGTATTTCTGGAATATCAACAAGAGGTGCAGCTGCACAAATAGCAGCACGAATCAATCTTTCCTTTTACAGTGGCCACTAATAAAATTACATTTTTTTTCTAAAAAATTCACTCCAGACATTCATGGTCCCCAGAGGATCAATTGTAACTTTGCTGATGCTTTAACATTGGCCCAATAATACGTTTTAATGCTAATTAGCCAATGTTAGCATGCCAACAGGTTAAACTAGGACGAAGAACCTAAATATAATCTGGTAAACGTCCTCATGGTCACGGTTTTAGCAGCTCGTAAAGTCAGGCGTTGGTATGGCCTACGTGATGCTAACATGATGATAACAGTGTCTTTACTGTCAAAATTTTTACATTTAACATTTTCCGAAACAGAGCCACAGCCATCAGGCCATTAGCTTGTGTTAGCTTAGCATACAGGCTGTAGGCTGAAGAAATAGCTGGTTCGCTAAGCTAATAATCTCCTGACTTCACATTAAGCACGCAGACATGAAAGGTGTACTATTCCAATAATGTATTTCCCAAAATATTAAACTATGCTGGTAAAGATTTGGGTTTTTGGGGCTGGTAGGAAATGACACACTAATACAGGGCTCTTTTTTGCGTGAGAAATTGGACGTTTGCCGGGACTAAAGACCGAAATGACCTGCTAATGCACACACTAATATACAGTATGTTGTAATGTTGGTTCTTAAATGAAAACCCTAATGAAAGTCGCCCCCTTTGCTAAACAGAGTCTCCCTGAATGTCATTGGAAACTTCCAGACTGTGACTTATAAAAAGTACAAGATGCTAAATGAATACCACAGTGATGACCTGAATCCACCCGCCGTTCCAAAAACACAGATCTAACGCACCTGTTCAGGACACAGCAGTGTGATGCCTGACTTCAGTCTCTTGCTCACTTCCTATCCTCCTCTCACACACTTGTTTCCTCTCTCCTCTCTCATTCCCCGCGCCCTGTTTCTCTCGCAAGTGGTGGAAGGATTCCTCTCATATCTGGGATTTGTTCTCTCTATAAATAGAATGAGTGTTACACAGGAGGGACCTGCTTTCTATCCACACACTCTTAGACACACATGGACGCGCTGAGTGACCAAAACATTGTCAAACAGCAGCAGCAGCAGCAGCAGCACCGGGAATTTGGATCTCTTCACTTTCGGACGTTTCTCAAACCAGAGTTACAGTGTTAAGTCAAGAAAGACATTCATCACACACACAAAATAGCATTTAAGTTTTAAAAAACTAAAAGCTAATTGGTATTTACACATATTCATGTTGATGATCTCCCATTTGATCCTCTTTTCTGGCTTTCCGGGTTATAATTACAGTATTATTTTCCAGTGAGAAAATGACTGAAACTCTTGAACCAACATTCATCCCAAAAATGGAACATTTATGCATTTTAACCAATAAAACGACACATTTGTATGTATTTTTGCATCATCTTCCACAAGCCTCTCCTTACCCTTCTGCTAATGTTCATGACTAAAATGGCACTGCCCCACATAACAGCAGTGGCACCCACTCCACACACACATTCTGGTATGCTGGTATGTCTATACACTTTAAACACTAAAGCACATCCACGGGCTCAGAGGGGAACTGTGATCTCGCGGAGTTAAAGGTGTGTGTGTGTGTGTGTGTCCTCGCTTACCTCCTGCCGTGCGTGGCTGCTCTGCCCTGCCTGCGCTCTCTCTGAGGTCCTCTTCGGCTACCTGACCTGTTTCCGCTGGTTCCGATTGGCTCGGAGAGACGGGGAGACTCCTCCCAGGGAGGAATCTGACCCATCACGAGAGAAGCAGAGTGAGTATTCACCCTGTGTGCGTGTCTGTGTGCGTTACTCTATATAGATGTGTTTCCTTGTCTGTTTAAAGTCTGTCGGAGTGGTTTGGTTCTACATACCTTTTTTTCTTTCTGAATTTTCCTTGGCTTTTCCTCAGGTGGAGTGGTCCACTGGGCCTATGAAACGTATCTACTGTGTGCCCAGGTAGTAAAACAACTCAAACGGCTCGTTATGCGTTTCAGACTATGCAAACAAGACACACACACACACACACACACACACACATTGTGGTGCTATCTGTTGGCGAGGACTTGCCACACCTAACACCCCATCATCACTGACTGTGTGTTGAGCAGAATGCTTATTGGTCGACTGTTGAATGTGTAGCTGAAGTTTTGCAGTGAGCAAAACCTTATTTATGCAGGATTTAAGGTTTAAATGGCAGCATGTGTGTGTGTGTGTGTGTGTGTGTGTCCTAGCTTTGGATTCAAGGGGTGGTGCTTCCTCCCCAGGGTGCACAGATGTTTCTCCCTAAAGTCAAACAGAACACCTTACAGCAGGATCTGGAACTCACACGTCTGTGTCCGAAATGGGACGTCAGGGGCCCAGGGGGATTTTGGCCAATTCACCATTATCATTATTAATTATACTTATTCATTATATCCTTTTCTCAATGCATCAATTTTCTTGGCTGTTCTGTTTCTCCTTTTCTTTTTTGCATGCTGAGCACTTTGAGCTTTTCCACTTGTCCCCAGTACCTGTAGGCCTTTACAAGTGATTGTTACCGCACCTTTTTTTACACGAGTCGGACTTGTTTTTTTAAGACTTCAGTTCACGTTTGAGACGGCTCATGCAGGGAGGCGAGCTGTAGTCTTGGCGCTGGGATTGAGATAAAAATCTAAACGAGGAACTTAAAAAAACGAGGCCTGCCCGTGATGATAATGAGTCCTAACTCCTAACTCTGCGCAGTGAGTCCAGTGAGTTGTTGCTGTGAGACAATATTCGTCCCTCCGGTCCGCTAGGCAGCTGTTTGGTTGGCAGGAGATGGAAAGTTCGAAGTCACATGCACGCGAGGGCATCCGCCCTGTTCCAAGCTGCCCGTGTTGCTCCACCAGCACTGGAAAAAGGCCACAAACGTCTCACCGTCACGCCGGGCGGTCGCCTGACTGATGTAATTCATTTAATTAGTGAGCGTTCGCAGTGTGATTAGAACAATGCAGGCCCCCCCCCCCAGCTGCTCCTCAACACAATCCGCCGTGGCGGATGGATGTGAAATTCATCAACACCTTGTTTCATATACAAGCAATTTTATGTTCCCATCCTCACATTTACGGCCTAATGAGTCAGCCTGGGAGCTTGTTTCCTCGCTGCATCTGAGTCAGAACATCGACATTCGTCGGTGTCCTTTTACGCTACTCGCCTTTTGGTAGGATGAAATCCAATATCAACACTCACACTTCTTGCATTTTTTTTTTGTTACTGCTGCAGCTCGGCCAAAGGAGCTCTGCAAAGCCTGAGCAATTATTCTGCTCCTCATTTTGAGGGCTACACGCTGCCCTCGGGTTCTCTTGGCAAAGTGGAGTTGATTCACAAGGCATTAACGAATTGAAAGGGTCTGGAAACAGAGAGTAATGCCATAATGAAAGATCAAACAAAATTTATGACGAGAAAAAACAAATAACGTTGATGTTTACGATGACTTCATGGCGCGGTTTTCACACAACCACTAAACTGCTTTGCAATGCAATGCAACTTAATTTACCTAATTGAACATTTTTAAATACACTACCCAACTTCCTTAACTTTTTCCAGTATTATACAGTAAATTTTTACTGAAACGATTGTACTTCATATAATTGTAGTAGAACAGAGGAAGTTTAAAAGTTCAGATTCAGAAAAAAAGTATTCATATCAATAAAATGAGAAAGCATGAAAGGATATTTACGTTTTTTATTGATCTTGACAGAAATTGCTGTATTGCAGTTTCAATACAAAGTAAGAATCGGGCAATAGCGTCAATAGAGTGTAAAACATACACACTGAGTGCAAACTCTTGTGCCTAAAATATACCGATGTCTGTGTGTATTATATTTAACTCACTGCTAACGAATATAAATAAATAAAGGGGTTAAAAGGATTCCCATTTCTTTCACGGTTGAAGCCCTCTTCTAACACGCGGGGGCGGCAGCGCCCCGTTCGATTGGAACGGATCATTAAAAAAAAAAAGACATAGAAGAAGAAACGCTACCCGGAAGTGAGTCGCACGGTGATGACTGTCCTTTTGCGTTCAGACCTTAGAGCATCTCTTCTCCCCCCCCTTTGCTTTTTCTATTTATAATGTTGACATTTTCTTTAGATTTTTTTGTCGTCTCTTGTTAAAACGCTTAACACGTCTAACAGCAAGTAGCTCCGAGGAGGCGTGATGGAGACCTGGCGGTTCGCTTCTTCGCGTGCACTCCTCTGATGCACCATGATCCCTGTGCCGCTGCTGGTGGTGGTGATGGGAGGCTGGTGTGCCGTCTACCTCACCGACACCCTGCTCAAGGTGCTCATTGGTTCCCCCCTTTTTGTGACCGTTTCGTGTAAGGCGGCGGCTGGCTGGCTAACGTGCACACAGCCAGAGGCACTAAAGGAAAGGTTGTATGTCAGCTAACGCTAGCTAGCGTTCGCCACTCGTTTTTTGACCCTTTAAAACGCCATTTAAACGTTGAAAATGTCTGAGATTAAACACGTCGGAAAGACCAGTTGCATCGTTGATTTGGCGCGTAGCAGTAAGTAAGACAGAAAATAAATTGAACAATAAAGTGTTTAAATGATCTGCTTTGTGCCAATTCGTGACAGCAAAGTGGTGACATGTCAAAGACACATGTCAATCATAACAACACGAACATTTGCCAATATCTCAAGCTCTCAAAGATATTTTCTACTCTCCACATATCAATGCAGTTATAAATCCTGTACCACTCCCTTCCCTCCCGAGTGCAATGACTCGAGGTCTTCTCTCACATCGTTCTTCCACAGCTGTCCCCGACCCACCGCGTCAGGTACGAGTCGTGGTTGGCGAGTCGAGGGCTGATGCTGTCTCCTTTCCACGTGAGGTGGCAGACCACCGCGTTCAACCGGCTGTTCGCGTACTGCGCGCGCATCAACCCCCGAGCACAATACCTGTGGTGAGGACGGATCGACAAGTACCTGCACCCACAGCCCCCCCCCCCCCCCCTCCCACCTCCTTAGGAAGCCCTTTGAGCTCACACAGTCAATTTATATCCACCAAACAGAAATTCACGTGAATACAGCCGAGATTAAAAGAAATTGCCCATCACAAGTTGATCGGCTATTTGATTAGATTTTTTATGTAAGCAGACGAAAGAATATCTCCTGATTAATATCCCATCTCCATGATTAATATCTATTGAAAAGGACTTTATTATAAAGGAAATTCAAATTGGTTATTTTGTAAATTAGTTTAAATTGATTTGCCTGTTACTTAGCAATAAAAATAGAATATTGTTATTGGCCAGCTATCTATACTTACTCCACTTATCTTCCTCTGACCTCCAGGTTCAACAGTGGGCTGGTGTTTGGCATCGTGGCCATGGTGGGCTCCGTGGTGCTGCTGACCAGGACGCTGCAGCAGACGCTCGCTCAGATGACGGCGGACAGCCCTGGGGTCAGAGGTCAGCAGGCCCTGCAGGTGGTGGTGAGTACGCGGCGCCAGAGATTAACTGGAGCTCGGAGCATTAGTGTCCTCCAAAGGTCATGCGAAGCCGGCGATATTCAAACGAGGGGGTGAACAAATCACGGTGAGGGGCAGTTATTTGGCATCTCCCTCCCCACTCACGTCTCTTTAATAAGTGAGGTGTCACACAGCCGTGCATTAACGTGAGCGCCGCCCCCAGTGGACCACCGACTTGATTCATGGGAAGCTATTAGTCGGCCATTTATGACCGAGTATTCAGCCCAGGGGGACGGGGGGTGGATGGTGGGGGGGGAAGCCGACCACTCAGAAAACCACAGCTTCAGCAAAAGAGGAAACAATTAATATTAAGAGTGTGGAGACACTGAGGGATGTTAATGTTTGCCAGGTGTGCCGTGCTGATGGAGCAAATTGTGGTTTAATTAAATCTCTAAAATCCCCCAAACAAGTGTTTCTGTTGGTGCCTGTGTTGTGTTTTTTGTGTGTATCGGTCACAGTTGTGCGTTGCTTCTCTCGGGTGTGTCGTCAGATCCCTGGTGTCAATCTGCCCACGAGTCAGCTGGCCTACTTCTTCATCGCCCTGCTGCTCAGCGGAGTTATACATGAGCTGGGCCACGCTGTGGCAGCATTGAGGTAAAACACACACGCACATACACGCTATGAAACAGTCTGTTACCATGCCAACCGGCACAGTAAAGAGCATCCAATGGCCATTCGGATAGAAGAGATGGATTAAAGGGTTTTCAACTTTTTTCTATCTATTTCCAAAAGCTTAAATCAAGGTGTTTTTCAACCTGGTCTGGTGTCATTTGTCCCTTTTCTATGTCCCTCCACATAGAGCCCCCTCTTTTAACAGCTGATTTGAAAGGAATCCAAAAACGTGTGTGTGTGTGTGTGTGTGATGTATTTCTGACCCCGGCAGGGAGCAAGTCCGAGTGAACGGATTCGGCATATTTGTGTTCGTGGTTTACCCGGGTGCTTTTGTGGACCTCTTCACCACGCACCTCAGCATCATATCGCCGACTCAGCAGCTGCGCATCTTCTGTGCCGGTGAGTCTCTTCATGCGGGGGATGTTTCTTGATTAGTCCGTATGGCAGAGGTGATTCATTTTACCCGACTAAAGTGATCACAGCTATTACTCACAATTATTAAACGCATTTAGTTTAATGCTGGTTCCTGTTTTTTGCCAGTAGAGGGTCACCCTGAGGTCACTTACTCCTGAATGCCGGACAGCTGCTTCACATCTAATCATTTCACTCTGGAGTTAAGGGAATGTAATGTGAATAAAGTGATTGCTGGAGCTGGCAGTCTTCCACGCATTAATGGGACTGATGTCTCATACGGGCCACCGTAGGAGCCACATTGTTTCCAATGGAGTCTGTTTAGGAATAATGTCGCATGTTTTGAGTAACAAGCATTCAAGAGGGATGTTTCAAGCAGCAAGTCAAACAGGTTTCGATAATTCAAATGATTGCACAAACAAAATTGTGTTAAAAGATCAGAGAGACAGATTCTATCAAAGGAAACAAGTGTAATAATACATTTTTCCTGATCACACAGGCGCATTAAAAGTGTTTTAAAATCCAGCACGACATTATGCTGCAACAAATCAGATCAAAAGAGCCAAGTAACCAACGCTACATTCACATTGCACAAAATGCTGCTTTCTCTGTGCCTCCGGAGGGCAGCGACGAGCTTTTCCTACGACCATCTGCGACATCTCCTGGCTTGTCCTTTTCTTAAAGAGTAGACAAGAAAAAAAAAAAAAAACCCCGACGGGAGCCGTCCATTCGAGTCGTACGACAAAGCGGAGAAGGGCGGATGCTACGCCCATCGGGGGGAGCGGTGTTTATTTTTCTGCGTCTCTCCCCACAGCGGAGGCGTCTCGCTCATAACATGTTTGTTATTCATTCCTAGAGAGAGAGAGAGGGGGGGGGGGTGGTGCAACTTTAATAGTTTGTTTACTGTGTAAAGTAAATAAGGAAAATGCGCGTGCACCCTTTAGGTCTGAATATCAAATCGCGCAAAGCATTCTGGGATTTTTCCCGAGCTTTCCTCCTGCTGAGGGCCTTCTCACTCTGTGCACGTCTTCCTTGTGGTGCGATGGAGGCAATGCGGTCCGAGCCGGAACCTCGCTGTGGGACATTTCCTCGTGGGTCCACGCGCACCGCGTGGACGGCTATTTTTAGTCCTTCAGTGCGATTGGCGTGTGGCGAACGATTTTCTCGGTCGTAACGAGTCACGATCCTTTTGTTTTGCGCCTCGTCGCGTGATGTGAATAAGAAACGTACCTTTTGTTTTTGTTTTTTCTTCCTCCAGGAGTCTGGCACAACTTTGTCCTGTGCGTGGCGGCGTTGGCGCTCCTCTTCCTGTTGCCCCTCTTCCTGTTCCCCGTGTACTCGACCGGCGGCGGGGCGCTGGTCACCGAGGTCATCCAGGTCAGTGCGCCGCCGCCGCCGGCCGCGCTTTCACTTGTATCTGCGCGCGCTGAACCTAGTGGCGTCCTGACGCCGTGCGCTCCATGTGCTCTTGAACCGACGTCTGCCCGTGTCTCTGGCGCAGGGCTCGGCGGCCGACGGCCCCCGCGGCCTGTCGCCCGGGGACATAGTGACCGGGCTGGAGGACTGTCCCGTCGGGGGGGTGGAGGACTGGAGCAGCTGCCTGTCTCGCCTGTCTCAGACCCCGCAGACCGGATACTGCGTCTCCGGCGCCGGCCTGCAGCCCAGCTGGGCCCACGGCCGAGGCGAGTCTGCAGTCGGTAAAGGTTCAGCGGCAAAAAAAAAAAAAAAAAAGAGGGCGCGGCGCAGCGGGAGCCGGGATTGGCCAGCTGTAGGGCTGGACTCATGTGTGAGGTCAGAGGTCAACAGCTGGCCAATCAGAGCTCCTGTTGCTACTCTGTGGTCCTTAACCATTCCAGTGGCAGACTTTTGTCTCCTTTATCTCAAATATACAATAATTTGATCATCGTTTGATCATTTTTCCTGCAGAAATGCAAAATATTTATTTCTGTTTATTAGCTTCTCAAATTTGATGATTTAATTACCCAAACAATTGATGAATGATAATTACAATTTGCATATTGATTATGTCTTCCGAGAACATTTAGAATCTGAGAATCATCCGAGAAAAACAAAAGCGTCCACTCATCTTTTTTCTTTCTTTTGTGCTCAGCTTTCAAGCGTTTGGATGGAACGATGGACTGCTGCAGCAACAACAGCCTGACAGACCTCTGCTTCTCTTACATGAATCCTCAGGGCAAGAACAGCAGAGGGAGAGAGGTGACGCACGCACACACACACACACACACACACACACACACACACACACACACACACACACACACACACACACACACACACACAGCCTCTTGTGACAGCTTCATTGTGTGAGACAGCCCTTCCCATTGAATTCACTTTCCTTTTTCCTCCCATTTCCTGCCACTGTGTTTCCAACTATGAGTTCACTAAAATCAAAGATAAAATGAGGCCTCCTAATACAAGATAATGGTAAAATAACTTGTGTCTTTTGGGTTTGTTATCATGCATAGAACATAAAAGAGACCTCTAAGCTCCTTACACTGACCCCCCCTCCCCCCCCGGTGCCTCTCTGCAGTACGCCTGCATGCCGGTGCGTAAGATGGTGTCCGGGAGGCAGGTGTGTCGCAGCGACGGGGACTGCGCCGCCGCCGCCGCCATCTGTGTCACTCCGTCTCTGGAGAACCGGACGCGCTTCATCCGCGTCGCACACCCGCCCAACACGCACATGCTGTTTGTGGGCTACCCGTCGCACCTCCAGTACGCCGGTACGCTGCAGTCCCCCACCCCCCCCCCCCCCTCCTCCCCCCTCGTCTGGTTTTCCTGGTCTGTTGGAAGTCATTAGGAGATGTGGAAGTGGAATCAGATATAGAACAAAAGCATCTGACATTTTGTAAATGTTAAAGCAAATATATCTTGTAATTTCAGGGCTATATTTGCAACGAGGTACTTTCGTGGTACTTTCAGGGACCTCCACCCTGGGAGGAGGCCCCGTTGTGTAATTGGTGTTTACAGTGCACAGCGTTGTGCTGACTATCTGGGTTTTTAGTGTTGGACAGGAAGAGGCCTGTTGTCTTCTCTCTTGTGACGCCCACCCCCCCACCCCCCTTTATTTTTTTTTCCCGCAGTGAGCCTGACCAACTTCATCCCCCGCTTCGGTTTCCTCCACCTGGATCTGCCAGTCTTCTTGGAGACCTTCTGCAAGTATCCTCTCCCGTGTTTGAAGGGTAGAAGCAGATGTTTGACTCACTCAAACTCTACCAAACAGTGTTATATTGTAAAGGATAGAAGGCCGAATGAAGCAGGGCACCATCTGTTCCGTCGGAGGGATGAATATTTTACCCTTGGTAATGGTAATAAAGGCATCACGTTGTCACTTCTACATAAAACCCCCTTTAACGTCTCCCCAGTCGACCGGTTCTGAGGAGGAGTTGAAGCCTTCGTTGAGTAGATCTGCACCTTTTTGCAGTACTTGTGTCTTGTGGGGGTAGGATGAGAGATGCTGAACTAGTATTGCATGTTTTCTTATATCAAAGTAAACCTATATGACCTTGCACTATTTAAAAGGACCACTTTAAAACTGCTGCAGAACGCCTTGCCACCCGGCGCCATCGCAGTGGAGAAGAATCTCCCCAGGTGGGTTCACTTGGTCGCGTCTGTCCTTGACCCCCCCCGCCCCTCAGATACGTGGTGTCCCTCTCCGGCGCGTTGGCCGTCGTCAACTCGGTGCCGTGCTTCGCCCTCGACGGTCAGTGGATGCTGAACGCGCTGCTGGAGGCCACGCTGGTCACCGTGGTGACGGACCGCCACAAGCGCGAGATGATTGGCTTCTTCCTGCTGCTGGCGGGCAGCGCCCTGCTGGCCGCCAACGTGGCGCTGGGCCTGTGGATGGTCACGGCGCGGTGAGCCGCCGCCCCCCCACCCCACCCAACCCTCCCCTCCCCTCCCGGGAGGGAGGACGACTAAAAGAATGCTTCCTGGGAGTCGTCTGACGCGCGTTGACCATCCGACTGTGAACATTCCAGGCAGTGCTGCCAGAGGCTTTTCAAGGCTTCTCAAGGCTTTCCTGGAGCACCGGGGACGCCGATGACCAACCAATCCTTCCGCCTTGTTACCGCCATATTTACTCAGAAAGCACATGTACAAACAAACGATGCACTTAACCGCAAAGCACTGTCCTGTGACTGTTTACAAACGCTGCTTCTGTGTGGAAAGTTAGAGAGGAAGCCTTCCTTTCTTCTTTGGTTTGTTTGGCCGTTGACACGCTGCAGAAAGAAAGAAAGACGCATGCTTTAAAAGCCTTAGTTAGTGTTTCTACAACGTACCACCTGTTGGAAATATGTGAAAGAAACCTCGTCTATGTGGGTACATTATTTAGTAAATGTTTGAAGTGGGACGGCCCCTTAGGAAATGGAAAAGTCTCTTTCTCTTCCTCAGGCATTGTGTTGGGAAGAGTTGAATTTGTCTGTGAATCTTTTTTTTTTTTAGTGTAGCTTTCATTTCACTCTCTGCTCGTGAGTCACATGTGGAATAAAAGACTGCTTTAATTTAAGGGTTGTCTTTCCAACTTCTTTATATTAAATCCGTTTTTTCTTTTTTAAATTATGTTCACCTTTATTATTAAATGCTGTTCAGCGTCCAACCAGGAATGCAAATACTGCTGACTCATGTAGAGAATATATAGAATGTGGATTCAACATTATCCTTGCTTATTTCTGCAAATATACAATTTCCTCAGTCTGCAACTTTGAAATCATGACCTTTTGGTGAACTTAATTATTGCATAATCATCATGATCAGGGCCGTGGAGCAGGCGGGGTTCAATGTTCTGATGACTGACGTTTGCTCCATAATCTGAGAAATGACTCCTCGTGTGGCCTTGCATGTCGGATGTGGCTGCTTATCTCTAATCACAGCCTGGAGGGATGTTTGGGAAAACAGACTGGGGGGGGGAGGAGGTAGAAAAGGAGGCGCGTTCTGACTGTTCATCCTCTGAGGATCAGTTTTGACCCATGAATGTTGATATAACCGGCCTGCTGGTCGCTCCAGAGGGGAAAGCCGGAGGGGTTCATCCTCTGGGGATCATGAACGTCTGGGCAGCCTGTGGTTTTTGAGACGCTTCCGTCGGGACGGAAGTGGCGGGGCGAGCGGAGGCGACGGGGACAGAAGTCCCGTCCCCCCCCCCCCCCCCCCCCGTGATTGACAGCGCCCCGCGTGTCAGCTTGATGAATGGGTGCTCAAAGCAGCGCAGGAAGTCGCGTCTATATAAGGTCTCTGCGGCCGATGGCCCAAACCCTAATGAGCATGTGCAAAATGAGGCTCTCGCCACATGGGGGGGGCGAGGGGGGGGAACCAATCAGGATCGGCGGTGTCGTCTCCATCACCACCTCTGTCTATTCAAAGCTACTATTGATACGTTTTGACCTCCTCGTCATCAGATTAATCAATTGTAATCAGCGCTCTGTGTGTGTGTGTGTGTGTGTCTAATTTTGTTCTGGTCCAGTGTCTGATCAGATAAACGTTTCTAGCAGAGCACCCTGCTGAGAGCGCACACACACACACACACACATACACACACACACACACACACACACACGCTTAGCCCCTTAAGCAACACGATTAAACACAGATACGTTGTGGTTTAATTTGTTTAAATGATCTCTGGTGATCACTGGCAAGCCTGTCTGGCCGAGGGAGGGAGGGAGGAGGGGGGGGGGGGGGCAGGGAGGGGAGGAGTGTTGTGGGAGAGGAGGAGTGATGGGGGGGGGGAGGCACTGTTTTGAAGAGTAGAGAAGTTGGAGTAGTAACAGACAGATTCCACCGAGAGAGGAAGTGTGTAACTTAATGAAGATGTTACTTTAGCTTTTGGGATTCATTTTTTTCCCCAAAAGTTGTTTTTTTTCCCCAGGAGGGTAGGGGAGGGTACGGGGGGGTGGGGGGTAAGTCATGGAACTGGAGCGTTTAGGTGCCGGTGGGGTAAAACCCGAGAGGGGCAACAGTCGTCTCTACAGGATAGCCCTGGCCTTGTGTGTGTGTCTCTGCGCCGCCCTGCTGCTCGCACTCATACTGGGTGAGTCCACACGCACACACACACACATAAAGATATGGACACACACATGTTGCCTCAACCTGCATTGTAATTTGTAAGGAATTCAGTGGAGATGTATGGCCTCTGTCTGATTATGGTACATGCACACTGTAAATAACACATGGCAGCAAGCCGGACGGACCAGAGGAGGACTTGTGGGTAACTATTTTTGGTTCATATAAGGTTTCACACACACACACACACACACACACACACACACACACACACACACACACACACACACACACACACACACAGGCAGAAACTCGTACTCTCCATAAAGCACCGTGGGAGTCAAGTTGAACTCTGGGAAAAAGAGGAAAGGGTCTGCGTTTGACACTTTTTAAAATCTCCAGCAGAATGTGGAATCATGAGCAGGACATTTGGGTATTTATATGGAGGGGGGCATCGATTAGCACTTTAAAGATTCTTCTATGGACAGAATATGTGTCAGTAGATGAACCAGCTGAGCAGATAAGATTCGTAACACTGTAACGATGAAAATGAGACAAACTTTATGTTCATTTCTACATAAAACGGCTTAAAGAGAAGTGTCAGACATATGGAAGCAATGTAGAAAGAATCTAAAGATCCATTCATGCCTCCCCTGTGCTTTTAAATGTGTCGTAATCAGTGCAGTTTATTTGTTCTTAATGGAGATTATTATTATTTACAGATAATTCTGTTTGTCAGGCAAACATCTGAATGGAACAATGCAGTTCAATTTAGAGTTGTTGTCAAGCTAACATGTAGCTCCAAAGCCTTAAAACATATTACCCTTTACAAAAAAGACAAAAACAACCTCTATTACGTCTAGTCAGATGAAGAAGAAACCAAAAAAAAACATGAGACAAAGACGGACAAGACGGAGCTGACATCTTCAGCCTTAAACTATAAATCTACCCTTATTAGATAGATTTAGACTTTATTTTTCCCCAGAGTGAAGTTTGTGTGCAGCAGTAGCATTAAAGTAATTTAAAGTGAAAATGCCCACACAACACAATAAAATAGCACAGCAGAACATATTAAACTAAATGAATGAAATAGACATAAGTACAGTGGGTTAAAAGGTCAATCCGGGGGTCACGCAGCGCTCGACCTCTCTTCCTGTAATCAGCAAACAAACAGGAACGATCCGGCCCGATCGTCCAGACCAAATGTCGTACAACACAGCTGGAACCCATCGCCATGTATTCCAATAAGGGTCCGTGGCTCAGCTGTTGTGCAAGTGTGTGTGTGTGTGTGTTTATGTTGTGGGGGCAAGTGCGGTGTCTTTGTTGTTGAGGGGAGACAACATTCTTGTGGCGGCGTTGAGGGTGAAGCCCTCCTCTTTGACCCGGACACAAAGGGCTCGTTTTAACTTCTCAACGAGCTTACAAATTGTGCTTCTGCACCGTCCGTCAGTGTGTGTGTGTGTGTGCGGTTTGCAGATAGGTGCACCTGAGGCCTCAGACACCCTTGTGTGTGTGTGTGTGTGTGTGTGTTGCAGGCTTCAGGGGAGCGTTGCAGAGGTTGTTCCAGGCCGAGTGGGTCACGTGGGGTTGAAGTTACAAGTGTGTGTGTGTGTGTGCATCCACTGAAAGACACACACACACACACACACACACACCATCTGCGGGTCGCCTCTCCGCGCCCTCAGAGCCACGTCACACACCAGTGGCTCCCCGCCGCCCCCCCCCCCCCCCCCCTCCCCCCCGGGAAGCGAAGTGAACCTGTGGTCACGCTGCCAGGAAGGCAAACAATGCTTTAATTAGAACATTTAAATCTATATCACACAGCTAAAAGTAGGCATGAGGTCGACCTTGTGATCCTTTTGCTCGGTGTCCAATGCATTGTGGGAGTTATCTTTGACGTTCCTGTGATCACCGGCATCGTCTTGGGCCGCATGCTCTCTGCATTCATTTGTAGTTTGTGTTATAACCACACTGGAACTGACTGACTGGAATGAGCTCATTATTAAATAAATGTCAACAAATGTTATTCTATTACTAATGTTTCTGTCCTATTTACATAATCACTTTGGGTTGTTTTTTTTCTGGGTGAACATAAACCATCAGTTTTGTTTATCAAGTGTTCAAAATTGTGAACCACAAGGCAACAGAAACTATGTTTGGCAGAGAAAGGGGTCCAAAGAGTTTTACAACTCTTCTTTTCCTTCTTCCTCAGTCTCTCAGAAACCTCGTCAGGAGGAGTTCTGCGTGACGCCGGAGTGCATCGAAGCAGGTGAGATCAGGCGGTTCTGTACTGGTTCTCGTCCCACCCCTCCGGGTCGCGCTCTTAAAGCTTCCGTCTCCCTCCCCCCCCCCCCCCCCCCGGCAGCGGGCTCCGTCATGAGCAAAATGGATCGCTCCGTTGACCCCTGCGAGGACTTCTACTTGTTCTCCTGCGGCGGTTGGCTGAAGGAGAACCCGATCCCCGAGGACTCCTCCTCGTACGGCGTGTACCCGTGGCTGCGGCAGAACGTCGACCTGCGGCTCAAAGGTGCGGCGTCCCCCCCTCCGGTGTCTCCTACAGTGAAACAACCCTCCGTTTGAGTTGCGTTTTTCTCTCTCCTCCAGAGTTACTAGAAGCTCCTTCGGGCCCCGGGGAGCTGGAGGCCGTCACTAAAGCTAAAACCCTCTACCGGTCCTGCATGAACGAGAGTGAGTCCGACACACACAAACGCACACACACACACACACACACCTGGTCCAGCCGTGACTGTACGTTTGGCGCAACCCGCAGCCATCCTGGAGGAGGCCGACAGCAGACCCATGCTGGGAACCCTGCGGCAGCCTGAGTTCCGGTGGCCCGTGGTGGGGGACGGGCTGGGGGGGGACCACCGGTGGCAGGCGACGGGCTGGAGCCTCCGGGAGACGCTGACGGCGATGAGGAGCCAGCACAGCAAGAGTGTCCTGGTGCGGCTGTACGTCAGCCCCGACGACAAGGAGTCCTTCCGCTACATCGTCAAGGTGAGGCGTCCAATGTGGAATCATCCACGAATTCTGATTTTTACATTTTGGATAATGAACCAATTAAACCAAAACAGAAAAAAAAATGGGGCTTTTCCAGTCTTAACCTCAGCAAACTCTACCTTTTTTGATGATTTTGAACCAGTTGCATGTTGTGAACACTGCAGACGTAACAAAAGACGCTGATACACGCAAACGCATTCAAACCTCAAACCTCAGTCGCATTTCTCTGGCTGCTGCATGAGTTGCGAGGTAAAAACCAAACAAACAAAAAAAAAACAAACGAGTAGCAGGAGCTGACCTGTGGCCTTTGTCGTCACGCAGCTCGATCAGGTGTCCTTGTCTCTGCCCTCCAGGGAGGACTACATCACCGACACTTCCTCCGCCCGGGCTGTGAGTCTCTGCCTCATCCTTCAACCCCGTTTTACCCGTCATCTAAAAACTCCTCTTCCTGCAGCTATTTCCTCTCTGCCTGAGTGATGAATTGTAGCGAGAAAAAAAAAAGAATTTCAGCCTCGTGAAATATAGTTAGATTTCACTTTTTAAACACCTGAACAAAAGCTAAACCTTCATTATTAGGAACGAAGGGAGTGATAAAGATGGCCACACTATCAGCTGCCTCATTAAGTCCGAATTAAACGTTTACAAAATACAGTAGTTTCAGGGTGTGGTTGTAAAGTCTGATGTTCTATTGTGACTAATAGATGAAATGACCCCCCCCCCCCCCTGTCTCCAGTATCGTGCGGCCCTGCTGAGTTTGATGGTGGATACGGCCGTCATGCTGGGCGCTCCGGAGAAGGCGGCGCTGACCCAGATGAAGGAGGCTCTCGACTTCGAGACCAAAGTGGCTCACGTAAAGACGGAGGGGGACGATCCCACGAGACTCGAATGGCTCCGCGGCTAATTACCACGTTTAAAACGACGTTTCCGGGGGGGTTGAGGCCAAATGATTCGGGTGACTCCTTGTTTGAATTTGGGACCCCGGGGTCGGGGGTTGGTCTCACGCCTCGTTGTCTCGTTGCAGATCCTGATTCCCTCTGAGGACCGCAACAGCGACAGCATGTACAACAAGATGTCCCTCTCCGATCTGCAGCGCTCCGTCCCAGAGGTGCGCGGCGTCAGGAAGTCGGAACCCAAAGAGGCGACAACGAAGCCGGCCACGTTTTTTAAAACGCGTGTCCTTTTGTGGGTCCGTAGTTCGATTGGCTGAGCTTCGTTAAAGGTGTGGTGGAGTCCGAGGCCGACCCGGCGCGCTCCATCTCCTCCTCGGAGTTGGTCATTGTCCGAGCGCCGCAGTACTTCAAGGAGCTCTTCGAGCTCATCAACGGCACAGACAGCAGGTGCTTTCGCAATAAGAGCGCCGCGCAGACAGATGAGCACATTTATTATAGTGAGATAATGAGATTACATGTAGGCATTCAACAAATATCCTTCCTCTCTCTCTCTCTCTCTCTCTAGAACTGTAGCAAACTACGTACAGTGGAGGTCCGTCTTATCCAGGATGACCACTCTGAGCCGTCGCTTCCTCTTCAGATACCTGGACTTTGCTCGGGTTCGTATAGAAATGAATCTTTCTAATCTATAAATCTTAGTAAAAGAAACTAATCCCACAAACCACGACAGATGGCTTCGACCTTCTTCTAAAGATGGGTTCAGATTGCAGCACAGACTGGGAGATTTTATACAATACAACTAGTAGTTGTACTCTTATATCTGTAGTTAATGATTTATTTGGAGTTTAACAATCTTTTAGGCCGTGAATCAATAAAGGATTCAATATCTTTGCAACGAATGTCCGTACATGGCAGTGTGAACGGGGCAGTTAGAAAGCTCATCTATTCCACAATGGACAAAGTACTAGAAACCGGCTCGGAATGAGTCTCTGTTGCCATGAAATGGATCTCCAGCATCGTGGACCCGATCAAATGAAAGCATTCAAAAATGCGCGTCCACTCCTAACTGTCTCGATCTTTGTTTTCATGTTCCAAAATTTTCATAACGGTAATTAGAGAGATAAGGCTACTTAAAGAGCTCAGCGGGAGCTTGAAATGAACGTTTGAGCATCACGTAAACACAAATGATCCCGCAAAGAAGTGTGTCACACCTAAATATCACTTCCAAAATCCTGTGAGTGGTGATGAGAATCAGAGACGCTCTTCTGCCGTAGGCCACGTTGTCACCGTCCACCCCCCCCCTCCCCAGGTAACCACGGGAACCACCTCGCTGAGCCCGCGCTGGGACAAGTGCGTGAACTACGTGGAGAACACGCTCGTTTACGCCACCGGGCGCCTCTTTGTCGACGCCCACTTCGAGGAGGACAAGAAACACATGGTGCGTTGCCCTCCCCCCCCTCCGGTGTCTTTCAACAGACGTGTGCAGCGCGCGCGTTTTGCCTGGCGATGATGTCAGACGCCTAATGTGCTTGCGTTGGTCAGATGGAGGAGCTGATCGAGGGCGTCCGCTGGGCCTTCATCGACATGCTGCAGAGGGAGAACGACTGGATGGACGAGCCGACCAAGGCCAGAGCTGTCGAGAAGGTGGGATCGGCTTCACCTCGTTTCTTCACTTTTTGATTCATCCCTTTGCCGCCAGCTCAGAGCCGCGTTGATTTCGCCGCGGCCTCCTCGGCTGCTACTTGTTTGACGTTTAGCTCCCTTCATCCCCTGTTCAACTATCCTGAGAAAAAGGCCCCCTTTCTTTGTCTCCCTCAAGGCTCACGCCGTCCTGGCTAAGGTGGGCTATCCCGAGTTCATTCTGAACGACACCTACCTCAATGAAGACCTGAAGCAGGTTTGTGTAACGCTGCTGAGGGATGTAAAATGGCAAATAAAAAACGTTAAACGGAAAAATCATGGTGCTTGAAAGTAGGTTAGATGATACTTTATTTCTGTTTCTTTTTATTTACTTTCCAATGCTCTTATCCCGAGAGTTATTTAGTGTGTGTGTGTGTGTGTGTTTCAGCTCTCGTTCAGTGAGGAGGACTACTACGGGAACGTGATGCAGACGTTGAAGTTCATTGGCCAGTCGGACGTCACGTGGCTGCGAAAGAGCGTCCCGCGTACAGAGTGAGTTAAAAGACTTGATGTCTGTTTACGTGACAAGTTGTATTTTACTTGCTGTTTGACGTACCATCATGTGTTTGTGTGTGTGTGTGTGTGTGTGTGTGTGTGTGTGTGTTGCAGGTGGTTCACAAACCCAACCACTGTGAACGCCTTCTACAGTTCCTCCACGAATCAAATCAGTAAGAAGCAACATGGGATCGTTTACCCAGACTAATGTTCAGTTTAATTATGCAGAAATACGCTTCACCTCAGTGAAATCCGGGGTGTTTTTGGTTTTTATTTAAATGGCTGCACTTCAATGTCAGAAATAATTGTGAATTTGCATTAAAAAACAACGTGTCCTGTCACACAGGTGAGATGTGACCTGTTTTTTAATAGTTATTCCCCTTAGAAATCACACTTTTTAATCACTGATGAGCGAACGCAGGCTGCAGCAGAAATGAAGGCTTTTGTCTGGACATCTTCCCCTTTAGGATTTCCCGCCGGAGAGCTTCAAAAACCCTTCTTTTGGGGAAGAGAGTATCCGAGGTGAGGTTTTGAGGTCAAAGGGAGGCAACTGAGCTAACGACAGCAAACGGTTGTTGTCTGATTCTGCTTTTTTTTTTTCTCCAGGTCGTTGAGTTACGGCGCCATCGGGGTGATAGTTGGACACGAGTTCACACACGGCTTCGACAACAACGGTAAGCAGAGAGAATCGAACCGCGGCGTCCAGTCCGAGGCTCCTCACACGCCTGTGTGTGTGTGTGTGTGTGTGTGGACAGGTCGTAGGTACGACAAAAACGGCAACCTGGGCCAGTGGTGGACCAACTCGTCCATAGCGGCCTTCACTGAGAAGACCCAGTGCATGACGGAGCAGTACAACGGGTACCACTGGCAGGAGGCGGGCCTGAATGTAAGGAGAACATTAGAACCGGCTCATAACTGAAATCCTTTCAACGAGGTTGGCCCCCGGGCCCAAGAGGAAGTGTGTGCGTGTGATTACTCGGTGTGATTTGTGGACCTTTGGTTCCGCAGGTCCGGGGAAAGAGGACTCTGGGAGAGAACGTAGCCGACAACGGAGGAATAAGGGAGGCTTTTAGGGTACGACACTCGCCGAGAGGACAGAAAGCTCGATCTTTCCCCTGATGGGGGGGGGCTTTCGGATCCTCACGAGCACGGCGGGGCCCCCCGGCGGCGTGTTTTTGTGTGCAGGCGTACCGGCGGTGGGTGGCGGAGAGCAGAGGCGGCGTGGAGGAGCCCCGGCTGCCCGGAGTCGGACTGAACAACAACCAGCTGTTCTTCATGAGCTACGCGCACGTAGGGACAGTAAACATCTGGTTAGACGCATTGCTGTATGGAGGTTTTTTATTTAATTTTTTTAAATCACCGTTGTCATCCCCACATGGGCCCTGTTTAGGTGAGATGTAACTCATACAGACCAGAAGCAGCCAGGGACCAGGTGCAGAGTGGGTCTCACAGCCCGGCGAAGTACAGGTGAGCGCACACACACACACACACACACACACGCGCAATCCTTCACAGCTTGACCTTCCGCCGCCGCCCTTCAGGGTCATCGGAGCGATGAGCAACTACGAAGAGTTCCGGAAAGTGTTCAGCTGTCCCGAGTCGTCAGCGATGAACCGGGGCGCCGAGTCCTGCCGCGTGTGGTGACCTTTGACCTCAGCCTGACCCCCCACGCCCCCCCTCCCCCCGAAGCAGGCCCGGAGCTGTCAGCGGGACGTCTGTCGAGGAAAGGAAAGACAGCCCGGATAAAGCTGGACTCAGCAGAGGCCGTTTTACGCGATGCGGGAACCATGAAGAATGAGTTCTTCTCCCGAAAAACACACTCTCACTGACTTCCTCCATAGTTACATTTCCTGCATAAATTATGACTTAAGCCATTTAGGGGGCCATAGGTGGGAAGAGAGCGTTTTTTATTCTCTATAAGTGTGACCTTTCTAATAGGAGTAAAGTAAATGTATGTAAACGGTACAATGACTCGTTTCCATGAAGCCACGAGTGCCCCGAAATCAATTCATACTTCAGCATAAATATAAGCAGAAAACACAAAAAAAAACATTTTATCTCTAAAAACTATTTAGTTTGTGTGAGCACTTTGATGTCAAATATTTAACATGAGGTTGAACCAGGTGAGGTGTGTGTGTGTGTGTGTGTGTGTGGGCTCTCCTTTGATGTATCTCCTCCTCGCCTCGGCTTCTGTTCCACTTTGCTTCAATCTGCGCCTGGTGTCAGACGCTCGTAGGCGGATTAACTGAATTAGCAGCACTCCGACTACGAGACTTGCTGCCTGCATCTCTGCCTTCGTGGTTCCGAGCTGCTTTTATCGCGCCGATAAAAGGGATTTTCTTTGTCGATGATGAATTTCTGCCAATTTAATCACTGATTTGTTGTCCTTTTGAGCCCAACAATAAAACAAGCATCTTTCTAATTACTTACTTATTATGAAATGCTGGATAATAAACGTCCAGAAGTCCAGGGTGAAAATAATTAAACTGATAACAATATCGATTTTTTTTTCCTAAATACAGTTTCTTATTGCGAATGAATATGACTCATTTTTGCTTTTCTTAATCATAATAAATGTGATTATGTTGCACTGTGTGGCTGTTTTAATAAAAGTTGGGCATGGCCTTCATGTCATTTCTTTATCTGTGAGTGTGAAAAACAGCGTGAGTTGAGGTGGATTCTGATTGAGGTGGAGGACGGAGGATGCTGATGGATGGAGGTCAGAAGGCATCAAGATATCGGATTTGCATACGAGAGCGTGTCCATATATTGATTTTGACACAAATCATGTCTCATTCCTTTATTTCGTTGGTTCCCATGGCAACTTGGCCCGTCTCATGTACAAATACAAACGTCCACTTCTGACTTATAACTTTGGGCCTTAACTTTATCTGACTGTTCTAATTCAAAATGATCAGTAACAGCACAGACTTGTTTCTATGGCTTAAAACAAATGGAAATACTTCGCTCGGAATAACTTTATTTGTCTGAGATGTTTTTACCACAACAAACGTCAATTGCCTAGAAGATCTGAATATCTATTTTACCCATTCAAAATTAAATACACATTTTTCAGATGTTTTCGAATATTCCGACAGCGCACCTGACACCGTGACTGGAGTCGCTTGACGCTTTCGCTCGATGTGGTCAGAGCGTTTTTTAATGAGCCGCTGACTCACTCTGTAGCATTACTTCATCGCATTGTGATAAATCTTAAGTTAGTGGCCGGGCGTAAAAATGACCGCCAAAGTGATAAAACCACTGATTTGTTCCCTGGATTCAGTCCACGGCAATAAAGAATGTCACAGAAGGGGTAGAGATTGACCCCAAAAATGGCTGAACGAAAAGGGGCTGCAGGCAGTTTGTGGTTACCGTGGTAACTGATTTAGAATATGATGGTCTATAAAGTATCCATGCGGTCACAAAATTCTATGTCAATAATTTAAAAACGATGTCATTTTATAGTTCTGTTCAGTGTGTTGGCCACTAGGGGGCAGCAGAACAAGGCATCAACCAAGATTGAACGCTTTACACGTCAGGGGGCGGAGCTGTGTGAGGAGGAGCAGGAAGTGGGAGGAGCCTAGCTTGATCAGCTGATGGATCGACACCTGCAGCACGACCCCGCTGCAGCAACTGTGTGACTGGAGCAGGTGTCTCTCCTCCTTGCTGTAGTTTGGTAGTTTATTCCAGAAGGGTTGTTCATTGTGGTCGCTCTTGTCAGTTGAGGCTTAGCTAGATATTTTCTCCCCCATGTGTTTGTTGTCATGAGAAGGTCAACAATAAGTCACAGAGAGATGGTTTTAAAATGTTGAATCTGAAGTGAAATAAACAAACATATCATCACAGCTTACCAGATGCTTCCCTGCTGAGTGCAGATGTGAATCAATCCAGAAACAGACAAAATCACTGTTGTTAAAACTCTCTCTCTCTCCACTAAAATGGTGTCCAGTCATGCAACTGTGCATCCGTCCAGTAGAGAGCGCTGGTAACAGGCCTCGGGGAGGGGGGGGGGGAGGGGGAGGGGGGGGGCACACAGTTTACAGGTGGCTCCAGTAATCTCTAAATTTAAATTCGCTTTCTGAAAGAAAATGTCTGTTATCGGATATCTCACTCTGACCTTTTCGCTAACCGGGTTTTCCCACAAGGGGGGTCACGTTGTCTTTACCAAGCTCCTGGCTCTCCTCCGCCTCGCACCGGATTTTGAGCGTGTGTGTGTGTGTGTGTGTGTGTGTGTGTGTGTGTGTGTGTGTGTGTGTGTGTGAGACAGAGAAGCAGAGCGAGCCTCGTGATGCGCGTTCCGTCTGCATCTGTCTTCTCTGTTTCTGGCCCGTAATCGAATCTCCGAGTCGCTCTGCGAGGCCGCGCAGACGACCGTGCTCCTCATCTCGGGCCCCCTCCCCCCCCCCCTCCCTCTTCCATCACCCTGCGCCTCGCAGCAGCAGCATCCTTCCTGGGTCTCATGAGCTAATGTCCCAATGACATTTAGAAATTATGAATGCTGCTGACCACAAAGAGGACGCAGGACCAGCAGAGAGGAGGATGGAGAGGGATGGGTGTGTGAGAGGTGGAAACCGAGGACGTTCGTCTCGTAGAGTGCACGGAAACGTTCCATATCGCAGTTGAATTATTTCTAATTTATGGCTGATCAGATCATTACAGTATAGGCTGAGCGGTTATTATGGAATATTCGTCCAGCTCTAAACAACATAAATCCCAATAAACAGAAAAGAGTCTAAAGTGAGACTTTAAAAGTGTCTGAAAGGTAATTATTTGAAACATAAATGGGGGTCAGACACCATTTTGAAAGGTTCTAATGCGAGTAGATCAATACGGCAATTAACATTTAAGAAATACTTTAACAGGCCTTTTTTCACTCAAACCGTCGTAATAAGAGAGTTAAAAAAGTCGGCTAATCAGCCAACTGTTAACGCTTAATGAGAGGAGCTGCCGATCACAACCTTTTCTCCGTGTTATTGTGGCGGGATGGATTCAGATTTAGATATTAAAGTGGCATTTTTTTATAGACTTCAGTGGACTAGGTGTTATTTTGGTGTACTCTTAAGTCCCTGCTTATTAAATATGTATCGGAATAAGAATTTAAAGATGAAAGAATCTAGTATGTACGTATATCTAATAACAGCAATTAAAATCATAACAATTTACAACATTATAAAGTCTATATATATGCAAGAAATGGTTTGGGATGAAATTAAGTATCTTTTCTTTTTGTTTTTCAGTCTTCATGCAGGAAGGCCAGATCGGCTGCGTCCCAATCGGGCGCCCTTATACCGGACGTCACCTCTGTGGATGGATGGGTAAGTAAATAATACAGGAGGAGGAGGAGGAATGGGAATGGAGGGACTGACTCTTTATTAATGGATGGCCTCCACCAAAACAGATGGATTGGGGGATGGGAGGGGGGGGGGGTGTGGGGGGGGGGGGGAAACGCAGGATGGTGAGCGGTTTTCCGAAGAAGTCAGAGTTTGCGAGACGGCCGAAAGCAAAAGGACAACTCGACCAAAGTCAAGTCCGAAAAGAGGTTCTCGTCCTCTTTGCTGCCTTCACTCATCTGTCAATCCTGTGTGCGTGTGTGTGTGTGGGTGTGTGTTTGCTTGCTGCAGTTTTAAACCTCTGGAGGTTTTCGACCCCTCTTCAACTGTGCAGATTCAGAAAATAGCCTCGCAGAAATGGCAACGCTTTCAAAGGACCCTACCCCTCCCCCCCCCGCCCCCTCCCTTCCTTTTTCTACACACCTTCAGACACACACACACACATGCACGCACAATTCTGATCGCTATAAATCATTTGGTGACACTAATTAGTACTTTTTTGTTATCAGAAACCGCCGCGAGCCCCCTCTATCTCTGCAGTCTTTGGTTTCTCTCTTCTGCCCCCCCCCCCCCCCCCCCGGTAATGGGGATTAAAGGCTAATTGAGGCTTAATTGAATAACGGATTAAAAACATGCATGCAGATGTCTTTTTTTTTCGGCATGTCGCTCTTTTCGGAGGGGACGTTAGTAATTAAATACTGTCGTTTTCATCACACACTCAGAATGACATGTTCTTCTCGTTAGCTCGCGATAGCATCGGCCTTTATTTTGACTGGAATGTCAATGTGGTCTCTCCAGTGATGAGTAAAATATCGTGACAGTTCTTCACCGTTTAAATCATTTCAATAATGATGTAAATGACAGAGTATCACCTTGTGGTACCGGGGACGTTAACATTGTGAATTTAAACTAAAACCAGACTGCTTGGTTAAGAGTATACTTTCGTGTATAGGTTAGGTGAGGAAGTGTAGCGCCCACCTTCCACTCAGGTAATCACTGCTTTCTGTGGTTAGCGCTGCTAGCCACATTAGCTGCAAGCCGCCGACTCAGCTGTCAAAATAGAAAATCCACGGATGACTCGCAATAACTTCAAAGGTTTTCACTACTGAATGTCAGGTAACCCAAAGCCCATCATTTTAAAAAACCTGATTCATGTATTTATAAATCCATGCAAGCATAGTCTGTAATGCTGAGGGAATTATAAAAAGTGTCTTTTAATCCAAACAGCCTTTAATGTTCAACCTCTAGAGAGAGGAAGGAGCCATTAGCCATCAGACGCACCAAAAGGCTGCTGGGCTGCTAGATGTCATGGGTCTGAATACAAAGACAGAGAGACAGGCAGAGAGACAGGGAGACAGACAGGCAGAGAGACAGGCAGAGAGACAGGGAGAGAGACAGGCAGAGAGACAGGGAGAGAGAGAGGGAGAGTGGCAGACAGGGAGAGAGACAGGCAGGGAGACAGGGAGAGAGACAGGGAGAGAGACAGACAGGAAGAGAGACAGGCAAGGAGACAGGCAGAGAGACAGGGACGGAGACAGGGAGAGAGACAGGCAGGGAGACAGGGAGAGAGACAGGGAGAGAGACAGACAGGAAGAGAGACAGGCAAGGAGACAGGCAGAGAGACAGGGACGGAGACAGGGAGAGAGACAGGCAGGGAGACAGGGAGAGAGACAGGGAGAGAGACAGACAGGAAGAGAGACAGGCAAGGAGACAGGCAGAGAGACAGGGACGGAGACAGGGAGAGAGACAGGCAGGGAGACAGGGAGAGAGACAGGGAGAGAGACAGACAGGAAGAGAGACAGGCAAGGAGACAGGCAGAGAGACAGGGACGGAGACAGGGAGAGAGACAGGCAGAGAGACAGGGACAGAGACAGGGAGACAGGGAGAGAGACAGACAGACACAGGCAGTGACACAGACAGAGACAGGCAGGCAGTGAGACAGCCAGAGAGACAGACAGGCAGGCAGAGTGTGATCTCAAGCTGTCTACACTCATTATTATCTCCACATCTCTTCCACTCTCTGCTCGTTCTCTCTCTCTGTCTCTGTCTCTTTTGCTTTTAGTGTCACTGTATCAGACACCTCTACGCCATAAGCAGATTGGGAGTCAGCAGGTGTGTGTGTGTGTGTGTGTGTCTGCGTGCATTGAGGGTGTGCATAGTGTGTGTGTGTGCGTGCATTGAGAGTGTGCATAGTGTGTGTGTGTGTGTGTGTGTGCGTGCATTGATAGTGTGCATAGTGTGTGTGTGTGTGTGCATGCATTGAGGGTGTGCATAGTGTGTATGTAATGTGTTATGTGTGCACTACTGTCTACGTATGTGTTTTTTTGTGGGGTTGGTGGCATCACAATTGCCATGGGAACCAGGGCTTGTAATAAAAAGAGTAATTTAGCTGGTTTCCATGGCAACGTGCTACACAGTGGCTAGCCTAAGGGATGCTTCACTCCTCTGCAGCACCGATGAGGAGGACACTTAATCACATATCTATATATATACTATTGAGTGTCCCAATGAGTGGCATAGATGTCACAGGATAAAATATATCGTGTTAGTGTGAAAAGATTAGATTAGTGTTTTTCAAATCCATTAGTTTTATAATTGACTATCTCGCTATAACGCCGATTATGATAACTGGCTTTGGTTTTAAGTAAACCCACCATGTTTTATTGTTTGTGAATACCAAAGATAAGACAGAGCATCAATGTGCCTGCTGGGCTTTAAATAGGCCTTAATTGTAATTTTTTTCTTTAGTTCCTAGAAACCTCTCACCTGCCACTCACATGGTCATCATGACTGAGTGTCTGTTTCTCTGCAATGAAGCTGAACGGTGGAGAGGCGGGGCCGAAAAACGGGGACTCGCAGCGGGGGGGGGGGGGGGGGGGGGGGGAGATAGAGAGAAGGCGAGAGAGACATAGAAACGGTCCCCGGTTTGAAAGCCGGTGATTATAGTGACGCTGCTGGGAGAGCAGCCCGGCGGCGGATGAACCACCGGGGCGATGAGGGGAGGAAGGGGGGGACGGGGCGGACGACAGGAAGCCTTCTGCCGCAGAGGAAGCCCAGATTAAGCTGATTTGACAAACGGCTCTCACCGGCATCCCCGGTGCATGCACGCGGCGTCACCTATCCTGCGACTTCCCACACGGACCCACCCACCTCGAACACCCGTCAGGTTGTGGTGACTTGAGGGAAGGGAGGGGGAGAGGGGGGGGGGGCGCGCTGGACAGGAGGGGAGGATAAACATCTTTTGGTCTGAATGCGTCTTATGATCTCCGTCATCACCGGGTCGGTCCCCCCCGGCTCCCTTTTTCTCGGGTACGTACAGGCGGGCTTCGGGTTAGTGCAACCGCCGTGCGTCTTCTCTGCAACCTGTCCGAGTGCACACACAGAAGTGCTCCGATAATTAGCCCCATTCTGGGAGGAGACCCGGCGAGACCACTCTGGCTCTGCGTTTTTTTGTTCTTATTCTGTTGCGCACAGAGCCATGCAGCTCGCGGAGGGCTGAACACAACGCACCAGCGGCGGTTAACCGTAAAGTAGGCTCTCGGTACGCTCCGTGTGTAGCCGCAGAGCGGTGTGGTGGTGGTGGTGGTGGTGGGGGGGCGGGGGGCCGCTGGCTCATTTAGCCGCCTTCCGTTCTTTGCGCTACTCCAGCGGATGAGCCAACCCCGAGGAAAGGGGCGCCCTTGTGACCGGAGGAGGGTTGGATTCTCCCCGGCTGGTGACCTCCTGCTCCGGGGGACAAATCCTCCCCCCAGCTGGCGTCACCTCTCCTCCGGCAGACCGAGGGCGACGGAGCCCACCGATGCGTCCGGCAGCCCCTGATGCTCGCCAGTGCTCCGGGGCTTTCCGGTCGGTGGGAGAGGCTCGAGCCGCGGCCGCGCGCTAGGATGCTGCGCCAGGTGTTGCACGCAGGCCTGAGGACCTCGTTCCACGCGCTCGGTCGGTTCGTGGCGAGCCACCCGGTGTTCTTCGCGTCGGCGCCCGTGCTCCTCTCCATCCTGCTGGGGGCCAGCTTCAGCCGGTACCGCGTGGAGGAGGACGTGGGGAGCCTGCTCGCCCCGAAGCACAGCCTGGCCAAGATAGAGGGCAACCTGGTGGACAGCCTGTTCCCCGTGAACCGCTCCAAGCACGCGCTCTACTCCGACCTGCAGACGCCGGGCCGCTACGGGCGCGTGATCGTCACCACCCGAAAGGGGAGCGTGCTGGACCCGGTTCACCTGGACACCGTCCTAAAGGTAAGTCCGGGTCCACTTCCGCTTCAATGCGCGCCCTGACCAACAATTAAAGGAACAAAGTAGAACAGTGTTTCCCCTAGGTTTACAACTTTAGAAGGGGGCGGGGGGGTCTCTGCCCCGCCACATGGACTGGCGACCTATTGCTGTCAGTGTGGAACTGCCGTGCGTGGAAAGAACAACAAACATTTACATTTTTAATTTTAAGGGAGTCATTTCCCTGTTATAGGCGAAAACACTGTAGAGTGAATAATGTTCTGAATATGGAATATGTTTCAGCATAAATTCTTGTAACAGGCATCATTTAAACATTTCCATCAGAGCATCTTTATCACAATCAGTGATTAAGCACTCAAAAGCCGGGGAAGCTGCTGCAGGCTACTGCCAACTAAAAATCAATGCATACACCAAAAAGGTGGAATATTTGACAATTTAGCATCTGCACTATTTAAATCTCAGTAAAGAAGGATGCAATCTCCCCCACAAAGTCCCACTCTGAGAATGAATCAATTACAGACCCATTCAGAAATGTACACAGCGGTAAGGACGGGCGTCTGCAGGCCGGAGAGCGCACACACACACGCAGGCCGTCTTGCTCCTCCTCGTTCTCTGTGATTGATGGGCTTTAAACACAGCAACACAGTCCCACCTCGAATAACTCCCAACAACCTTAATGGTTATGAAGCCGAGCGTTTTAATTACAAAGTGGGGTTAGCTGCAGCTCGGAGGCCTCTGCCTCTGCATTAGTTTTTCCTAATGGATTTATGAGCGTTAGTATGACACCCCCGGAGCAATCATCCAAAGCATTTCATGGAGTTATGTGGATGTAATCAGAGCTTTCAGACTAATACACACATTTGTGTTGAGGAAACCTGTGTTTGCGTGCCCTCCGTCCATTGTGTGTAACGCGGTGGCACATGTGGTTTACTGCGACCCAGTTTACACGTACCATGGAGGACTGCCACAGCTGAGAGACTAGTTTAGGGCTTTGCATCATTTACTGCCAACAGGCAGAAAGAGAGAGAATCACAAGTTGGTGCGTACAAGACAAGGAAATAGTTACATAATCGTATCATCTGGGAGGTTCAAGATGTATTCCTCCTCAGCTCGTTTCCTAGTGCATCGGATTGTGAGCTCCTACGTTTCCCAAAATGCCAGTGCTGCGAGGAGCTGGTGGGGGGGGGTCTGAACTTGTTGCATGAGACGGAAACAGCAGCGAGAAACAAGGAACTAGTCAGGATCCCCACTTTGAGCAACAGTAACCGACCGTAGTGAAGTGTGGTCGGTCTGAGCGATTAATCACTGGCCGTGCGGCATCGTGGATCCGAACACGCTTCCCGCTCTTTGAAACACGTTCAGTCAGCTGATTGTTAAGTTTAAAAATAAAAATAAAAGTGAAACCTCCTCTTAGTGAGGGAAAAACCTCGGCGGGGTCCCGTCAGGCGAGAGTCACAGGATGCATCTTCTGCCTGACTTTTCATCTTCATCGACAGGTTAAACTGTTCAATTGTCCATTAAAACTTTATCAGCGATGGTTTCAAACATCAGCAGGTTCATTTTGTCGTTATGAGCATGTTAGCGTGCTGGCTCATGTTGTTGGAGCTCATGTTGTTTTTCTTCAACCATTTGAAAAACTGAAATCTTAATTATCTAAGAAGAACGTTAAGATGAAGATACAATCCGTGTTGAAAATAAATAATATATATATATATATATATTATATATCGTCAACATCAATCAAGTATAATTATTTTATTGTATTAATCTGACGGGAGCTTTGAGGTCATACCACGACATATTTTTATTTTTTGGCAGTAAAAAGCAACAACAAACTGAATGAGCTATTGATCAAATTACCAGCAGGTCTGTGCATTGAATGAACTACAAATCATTCATCATGACACATTCCTACACACACACACACACACACACACACACACACACACACCCTCCCTCCCTCTCTGGAGTCAATGCAGCACTCTGAGGTGGGAGACGCCTCTGCCCATGTTTCGCTGTGGCGGAGACCCGGCATCAGGCCTGTTGCTTAGCAACCATCTCTGTGGATGCTGGCACTGTTGTCCTTTCGCCATAGAAACGGAGGAGGATTCTGAGACTACCATTATTTCTGTGAGGAGAAAGGCACACGCATCTCCCGCCTGTCTCCCTTTTGCATTCACACGGACACACACACACACGCTGAGTTTTGTCTCTTCTGCGCACGACAAATACTTTGACGGGACTTTTTTGCCAGAGTTCATTCAAAACGTCTTCCCTCGTGTGGGTGTTTTGCGTGTGCGTGCGTGTGTGTGTGTGTGTGTGTTTTCTCCGCTCGCAGCTCCACAAGCGGATCTACCAGATGCAGGTGACGGTCCCGGCCACCGGTGTCAACAGCTTCAACTACTCCTTCTCCTACCTCTGTCTCCCCGACGACAAGAACGTCTGCATCATCGACGACATCATCCGCGCCATGGAGGAGATCCAGTCGGCGCGCACCTCCAACAGCTCGGCCCCGCCCCTGCGCTACCCCATCACGGAGCTGGCGGACGGACGGCAGGCGTACATCGGCCACCAGCTGGGCGGCGTGCAGGGCTGGGCGCCCAACGGGGGCGGCGCGAGGTCAGGGGGCCGCGGGGGCCAGGGGCGAGGGTGTGCGGTCCGCCCGGGCCCTGCAGCTCACCTACTACCTCCAGGCCCGCGGCGGCCTGATGGACCGGGTGGCCAGCCAGTGGGAAAAGGCCTTCTGCGCCGAGCTACAGCGCTTTGCGGCGTCGCACCCCAAACTGGGGCTGTACCCTTCCACTTCCTCTTCCCTGAGGACGGACTTCCAGTTCTCCTCGGTGCTGGCGCACCGGCCCCCTGTTGGCCAGCCTGGGGGCGTGCGGCGTGCTGGTCGTCCTGTGCTGCTCCATGAGGGACTGCGTGAGGTCCAAGCCCTGGTTGGGACTCCTGGCTCTGCTGTCGATCACGCTGTCCGGCCTCACTGCTGCCGGGATACTCAACCTGACCGGCGCCACCTACAACTCGACGTACCTGGGCATCCCCTTCGTCATGCTCGGTGGGTTTAAGGCAACGTTTGAGGGGTTGAATTGAAAAATACATGTTCAGGGGATCATTTGGTATGTTGAGTCTTTATTACTCCTTTTGTCCATGTCTTCATCTTCCATTTGTCTGCAACACGGTTGCTCAGTTGAGGATTTTTTTTTAAGCAGTTATGGCTGGTGACCACACGGAAATCTGAGCATAAAATGAAGAGCAGTTCAGAGCCCAGATAAATCAAAGACAAGTCAACACATGGCAGGTGTGAGCCACGGTGAAGATTATCCGTGCTTTTTCCATCCCAGACTGCTGGTGTTCACAGTCTGCTTCCTCGGTACCTGTGATGGTTTTTTTTTTTTCAGGTGCCAGCCTCAGGCGGCACGCCGTGTCAATGTAGACTGATCTTTTAAAATGACTGACAAGTGAGCCGTGGCAGAAACTTCATACGGGTCTAGCAAAAGTTGTCAAGGGGCTGGAACCCCCCCCCCCCCCCCCCCCCCGACGGTTTCACTCTAGTTTACATTGAGAGGTATCCAAATGAAGTTCTAGATGACTCTAATAAAGGGCCGCGTGTGCATAATGTCCATCAAAGATCATTTCTGAAACCAACACTCCGTTTGTGGGAGCCCGGCCCACTTCTAGACACATCATCCAAACCGCTATCCGACCTTCGCGGCGGCGTCGCAGACTGGACGCGACGGCGTTGAGCTCATGAGACGCCGTAGCAGCCTCTCTCTCTCTCTCTCTCTCTCTCTCTTCGGATCCCAAATCAGGGTCTCGCATCATTTCGCCGTGAGGCCATATGAGGCAATGGATTGCTGTGGCACCAAAAAAAAGGCAGCCAAGTGTGACTCAATGGATGAATCACAGCAGATGCGCACAATTTAATAAAGAAACCGTATTAAACTTGGATCGAATGAATGCACCACTTAATAAGGTGAATATAAATTCAGCGAAATCAGAGTGCAACAAACGAGAAGCCGAGACCATCCGTGTGAAGCTTCGTCTTCAGCGCATTGATGGCCCGCGCTGGAGGACGTGACCACGACACATGTAGTCTATACCATAATGACTCTGAGGCGTGGAGGAGGAAAGGCTGCTGTTAGGCTTAAAATAACCACAGCGAGAACAGAGGAGACGGGGGAATAGAGACCGAGGGGGGGGGGGGGGAGGGGGCTCGATGAAATATCACATCGAACCAAGGGCTTGAGATGGAGATTCTCTGAGCAGAAAATGAAGTTAAACGTCTGTTAGAAGGATGGACGGAAGGCAGGGAGGGGTTTTCCGGACCCAAGTGGGCAGACTGAAGGAGGTGGGAGGATGCGATCGGGCTGTAAGGAAAGAGGGAGATTTATGTCAGCGATCTGCATCTCCCCCCCATTAAAGTCAGACAGAAGAAATGTTTTCTTATTCACCTTCAAAGGTGAGACTAAAACCAAACAAGACCATTTATAAAAGAGAGAGAGGGAGAATAGATGAATCACAATCAGTATTTTGCTCACTTTAAAGTTATTTTTACTTTGTTAAATAGAGAAACAGCTTATTTAAAACTAAGAAAAAAAATTCACACAATGAATCGAAGATGACGATCTTGAAAGAAATATTCTGTTTTGGTATTTGCCATCGTTATCAAACCAGCATTGAAAAACTGTCCCCGGATCAGGTTTGCATATCTTAAATGTAACAGTAACCTGAAGGTTGGGACAGAAGGACACACACTTCTCTAACGGCTCATTTCTCGTGCACTTTAGGCCGTCTGAAGCTCTGGTGAATATCTAAATCCTCGAGCTGCTCGTTTCTCTTCAGTGTGTCCACCTCTTCCACTGCCATTGGCCGTGTAATTCCCTTCTTCCGAAAACACACACACAGTTACACACACACTACGCACACAGTTACACACGCACACTCTCGGGTCTGCACACTTTCTCAGTCGCACCCACGCCTAAAGTGGCGGCATGTTTCGCCTCTGCTAAGGTGCTAAGTGTTTCGCCTTGGTGAGGTCAATGGAAGACGGGGGGGGGGGGGGGGGATGCGTGTGCTACTGGTGACTCATGGATACCATGGCAACCACGCTAGAGGAAACCATTAAAAAGCGTGTGTGCACGTTTAGAAACGTGTACGTGGAAGCGTGCGTTTGAATCCCCTCAAACGGAACAATTTAATTCAGAACTCTTTTGCATGTGTTAATAGCTTTGCATTCCTTGTTTGAACTTGTTCTACTTAAAATATTTATCATCTGTATCGACCTGGATTTTGAAACTCAAATCGCATCGCCACTGTGTCTTGCGTCTTTCACTGTCACTGTTTCCAGTTCAGACGGGATGGAGGATGTGATTGCGCCTCCTTATGCAGCGTTGTGATTTCTTGAAAAATTAATAAATTGAAGAGTGCAAGAGAAACGTTATCGAGGAGATGGCTTGCAGTCGAATCCAAAGACGTTGGGTTGTAAAACCGAATCAATGAGCTTAAAGGAGTTTATAATCTCCTCGGTGCTCGAGGAAATAATGATCGTAGATTCATCCACAACAGCCACGCGTTTTTTTTTTCTAGCCAATTGTTCAGTTCTTGTTATACAAGTCATCCCTAATTAAAAAGGTCACAGAGAGGACCCCCGCCATATCAAACTATTGATTTAACTCCGCTTCCTTTCCTGTTGGTTTTTTTCCGTAAGGTCACGGACTCTTCGGCTCCTTCGAGATGCTGTCGTCATGGAGACGGACCCGGGAGGACCAGCATGTGAAGGAGCGCGTGGCGAGCGTCTTCGAGGACGTCATGCTGCGGCTCTCGGGCTCCACCATGCTCCACCTGATGACCCTTGGCCTGGCCGCCTCGCCGCTCACCAACATGGAGGCCGTCCGCCTCTTCTGCCGCACCGCCGCCCTGGCCGTCACCATCAGCTATGTTTACATGTTGTCCTTCTACAGCTCCTGCCTGGTGTTCACCGGATACCTGGAGACCGGGTACAGACACGGCTGCTTCTGCCGGCGGGTCCCCAAACCGGACCGGCTGGACTCCAAGCCGGCCTGGTACCGGTGCCTCATGTACACTCGCTACCAGGACGAGGCGCCCGCGACCAACCCGCCGCCGCCGCACGGGGTCGATCCCGCCCACGCAGCGAACTCCAGCCTGGCGAACACGCACGCGGCGAACCACTCGGCGGCGGATGGACTCGTCGCCAACTCCGCACACGCTCATCCTCATCCTCATCCCCATCCCCATCCTCATCCTCACCCACACCCGCTCACGCATTCCACAGCGAACATGGACCCCAATCCTCAGGACTCTCACCTGCTGCTGGGGTGTGTGAGGCGTTGCTATGGCGACTGGATCACCAACACCTATGTGAAACCCTTTGTGGTTCTGCTGTATCTGGTTTACATCTCGTTTGGATTGATGGGCTTCCTGCAGGTGAGCCATCAAGGCAACAAACAAAAACACCAAACACTGTCCTTTTGTTAAAAGCCAACTGCTTTATTGGGACCGCTTTGGTTTAGCGTTGAACTGCGGTAGAAGGATAGTGCGCCGTAATTTTCATTTAACGTGACCACGTTTTATGGGGCCGTGGATTATTAACTGGAAAACAAACATGAGTCCGCGTGAAACCTTCAGAATAAAAGCTTAATGACTTTACATAAACAGTATACTACAGCATTTTGCATTTATTAAGTCAGTGTTTTAATTTATTTTTGTTTCAAATTTCAACCACGCCGGTGAATTGAGGTGAATTTCAATTACCGTTTAAAATGACCATGTTTAAATCAAGAAACGTAATTTTTGTACGTAATTCATACGCAAGCCCTCAACCGTTTGCAAATAGTGAGATGTGGGGGAAATTGATTGGAAATGAGCATTAGACTGCATAAACTTGACATGGATTTTGTTTACTGTTTAGTAAATCAGGGGGGCATGTTAGGAATTATTAATTTATTCTTTTTGAGGGATAGTTCCATGTGAAAAAGAGACGCCAGTGCAAACTCGTACTCTTTAACAAATGGACATATAACTAAAGTCCCCTTTAGCAAAATGTGTTTCTGTAACCAACAGGTGAACCAGGGCTCAGACCCCAGTGCACTGGTTGCCATGGACACCGCGACAGTATTGTACACCCGCGCCCAGCAGCGCTACTTCAGCTCGTACTCCCCAGTCATTGGATTTTACATCTACGAAAGCGCCCCCTACTGGAACGCCTCGGTGCAGAGGGACCTGCTGGAGTACGCCAAGGGCTTCCAGCGAATCAGCTGGCTGGAAGCGTACCTGAACTACCTGACGGATCGCAACCAGTCCACCAGCCAGCCGCGGGAAAACTTCACCAACACGCTGCGCCACGCCTTCCTCCGCGAGCCGCAGTTCGCCCACTTCGCCGACGACATCATCTTCGCGGAGCGCGGCCAGGGCGAGGAGCCCGACGTGGCGGCGTCCCGCATCTTCCTGGTGGCCAAGACGACGGAGAACAAGCGCGAGGAGATGTCGGTGCTGCTGGACACGCTGCGCCGCCTGTCGCTGACCTCCCGCGTCCGCTTCCTGATCTTCAACCCCTCCTTCGTGTACCTGGACCGCTACGCCGCGGCGGTCAGCTCCCCCCTCAGACACTCCCTGCTGGCGGTGCTCTTCCTGCTGGGCCTGTCCTCGCTGGCCGTGGTGGAGCCGCTGGTGTCCGTGTGGCTGGGCCTCACGGTGCTCTCGGTCCAGTTCGGGGTGCTGGGCTTCATGACGCTGTGGGGCGTGGAGTTGGACTGCATGTCGGTGATGTGCCTGATCTCGGCCCTGGGCCACTCGGCGGACTGCAGCGGCCCGCTCCTCTGCGGCTTCTCCTCGGGCCGCGGCGACAGCCGGACTCGCTGGGTGAGGGTGGCGCTGGAGAGGCACGGCGTGCCCTCCCTGCAGACGCTAATCTGCTACGGCGCCGCCCTGGCGCCCGTCGGCGCCGTGCGCTCCAACCTCACACACACACTGTTCCGCTGCCTCGCCCTCACGGCCGGCTGCTCGGCCCTGCACACGCTGGCGTTCCTGCCCACCCTCCTCACCTTCCTGCCGCCCTCCAAGAGCCGGGGGCAGCCGCCCGACGGCGAGGCGCAGAGACAGGAGGTGGAGTGCGTTGAAATGAACGACAGCACGCGGGTGGTGGACCAGATCACCACTGTCTGAGCGCGTGGCGGCGGCGGTGGGGGTGATGTTGTTGTTGTTTTTCTTTTATTAGTTTCCCCCCCCCCCCCCCCCCCCTTTGTTGCCATGGTGACTGTGGGTTGAGAGTTGGTTCACTGTAGTCTGGGCAACCGCTCCGCAGCTGCGGGCAGGAATGCCGAAAAAGGGAGGGGTGGAAGGAGAGAGTCACTGGGGGGGAGGTGGGGGGGAGCGAAAAAATGCAGGTGGAGGGTTCAAGAGGAATGATTAAAAGGAGAGAGGGAGGTTAGCGAAGACAAAAGACAAACACTGGTTTCCAGTGCAGCGTATCCATGGTTACCTGCTTGTTGCTAGTGCTGCGTGGCATGCGGATGAGCTCTTCCCCCCCCCCCAAAAAAAACAGCCGACCAGAAGTTGAGGATCATCGCAGAGAAAAGTGCCACATTTTTTTTCTTCCCACCCGTCCCCGAAAGTTGCATTAGATCTGAACACACTGTTTTGCTACTACTTTCCGTTCACCACATCACAAGTTGCACAAACACAGCTACAATGACACGAAGCGATCATCTGTACGACTCGAGTGTTTCTACCTTCATTGCCGGACAAATAAAAGTTGAATCAAGAAAACCTGTTTGTAAGTGGTCTGGCTTTTGACGCAGGTCTTTTTAGCGACGTGGCAGGTGGACACACAAACTAAAATGTGCCTTTTAGTTTGGAGCGTAAATACCACGGGGCCCCGGTAAAATTGCGTTTCAACCGCTCAAGCACTCGCAGCACACCAGAGGAAAGAACGGGGGTTGGATAATAATGACTTTGGCCTTTTTCGGGAATGTCTTTGAAGGTAGAAGATGCCACAGCCAATACGAATATAACACAAGAGTGAGACAAGAGAGCTCGATTCTATCCAACCGCCACCACATTCACATCATCTATGTGACCATAGATTCATCATGTGTGCTGCGTAACATTAGTGCACGTAGCAGTGCAGCGGGTGTCCAGTTCAGCCAATTAAGTCAGTGATTAAATGCTTCAACTCCCATGTATTGCTGCTGATTAAAGAAAAGGGTGAGCCCCACATTTTTGGGTTTTATTTTCTTATTTAGTCGCAAAAATTAAAAAAATTGCAAGCAAATTGAATTCTTGGTGTTTTCATCTTTTTTTTTTTTTTTTCTTCTGTAAAACGAAATGTGCGTGCTTTTTAAATGTTACAACCCATAACCCCCCCCCCCCCCCCCCTCCCCCCCACGGCATTCATCATCCATCCATCAACCTGCAACGTAAGGCCACACAGGGGGGCTGTGCTCACTTCAGCTTTCGTTCCCACTTCTTTCAACAGACAAACAAAAATAGTCCCAATTAAATGCCCTGACAGTGAGTGCTGGAGCCTTTTTACCTAAATCCCCCCCCCCCCCCCCCCCAACGCTCACGATCAATGATTCCAAAGACCCGAGTCCTCAATATCTCCGTGCTTCCCCGCTAACGATGCTGGCGTTATTGGCAGGGTTAACCGGGCGCTCTTGGATAAGCACTCTGTGGACGCGACTCTTGGCCTCACCGCACACCCGCTCACCCCCCCCCCCCCCGAGTGTTGATCAGGCCTCTGCTACGTGTGACAAATCCTCAAAGTTACAATAACACAATAAGCCCATCACTGTTGCATGCACACAAACGCCGGTTGTGTTTCACTGTCAACGTCCAGTCAAAAAGCGATTCATAACGTGGCCCTGCAAGCTGACCCCCCCCCTACCCCCCCCCTCCCTCCCCGCCTCCTCTTCATCACCGCGTAGATCGCTTTGTGCTCGTCCTCCCCGGTGAAGGCACAGGCTCCTTTTTTTTTTTACTCTTTCATTCCTTGATTCGTCTCGGGGGCGTCGAAGGTCTCTCTTTGTGTGTGTGTGTGTGTGTGGGGGGGGGGGGAGTGCTTCCTATTGTTAAACCTGGGCGCCTCGCTGACACCCGCCTGAATGGAGGCATTGTCCAGGCTCGCCCCCGGCGGGCCGTCAGCGAGACGGCGGCGAGAACCTTTCCCCCCCCAGCCCCCCCCGCCCGGCTCCCCGAGAGCACGCCGCACGACCTCCAAGCCGCTGCCGAAGGGGAACCTTCTGTGGGAAAATGTTAAAAACCAACGAATCGGCGGAACAATTCTTTAATCAAAAAGAGAGTGATGAGTTTTCTCTCGGTAACCAGCGGCCCGTTGGTTCACACCTAAGTTTGAGCCCTGAGGGAAGAGACGCAGAGGACGTGGCGAGGCAGCCACAAACCTCCCCCCCCTCCCCCCCCCCCCCTCCCACAGTCGATGGTGATGTCAATCAGGATGGAGCTCGCCGCTACTCCCTCGGTGGCCGTTTTGGGTTCTAAAAGTGACATTTACAGTGCGTCGGCTACAGTAAATACAACCCACTAGTAGCATGTTAAGAAAGCGGACAAACTAACCGACAAAGTGACAGATATGCAAAGGGTTTGGCGACATTTAGCATTGCCGAAGTTAAGAGAATTTGCATGCTAACATTAGCTAAGTGGCGCTAAACACAATCCGGCTGAGGGCCACTGGTCTGTTTACTTTAATCAGTTGTTGGTTTGATTGGCTAAGCCAGAAAGTCAATATGTTTGTCATTTAAAAAAGGAAAGTTTAGTTTTAGTTTTTCAGAAAACCTGTTGTTTCTGTTGCACTTTAATGTAGGTTGAGTTCAGTTGAATTTCTTCATCTCTCTCAGGGACAATTTAGTAAAAAGAAATATCCAAATATAACACATATATGTTATATTGTGTAACAACCCAATAGTTAAAGCAGCTTAGAATTTTGTAAGCTGGAACCGCAACTAACCCGAGTCCATCAGTGAGCTTCTGACCTGCTGTAACTAATACTCTAAAGACGTTCACCCATCCTTTTCTTTTGGAGCGGACAAGAGGATCTCACTCACGGGAGATTTTGGCAGGACGCTCGGGGTCATCCTGAAACTCGATATCCGTGACCTTTCCCGAGCGGAGGGCCCTGACTGCTAATTCACCGCCGACTCCCGGGGGGGGAGGGGGGGGGGGGGGGGGGGCGCGTCTCAAGCTCACGCGTGTCCCGATCGGATCACAAGGGGCACAGCGCTAAACGCGATGTCTGAAGGGTCCCAGGAGGCCCCCCTGGAGATCCGCTGCTAGCGCATCAAATATCTTGATGCATTTGATGCCGCGGGAACGCGCGAACAAGAATTCTCGGCCTTTTCCATCGTTCATTTCCGGGGCAGACTTGCATCGCTGCCTCCAGCCGGTTAGAAAAAAAAAAACAAAGTGTTTTAGAGTGGAGAGAGTGGTCGATGGAGATAAGAGGACGGCGCCTTGTGTGACCCCTGTGCCCGTGCACGTGTGTGAGTGGGTGAATGCCTCGTGTCGCACACTGGTTGCTAACACTTCAAAGGAGCTTTTTTTTCCAATGCAAGTGCATTTAATATTTGTCTTCGGATCACCCAAGGACGCATGTTAACGGAGCCTTGGAGACCGGTAGAAGGAATATAACGTCTCTCTCCCATCACCTCCAGGCACTCAAAGCACCTCCTTGACAAAAGTCCTCCTTTGTGCAGAAAAGGGACAATTTTTGTTAAGCCGTGAGGATTTCTTCTGAGTAATTGCAGAAAGGAGAAGAGGGGTAAAAGCTTTCTGGTGGGATTGTGATTCAGCTGAGCTTGAACTGTGCGCGCACACACACACACACACACACACACACACACACACACAGTCGGACTGAAAATAACTCACCTGAAAATGCTGTGTCACCGAAGAGGAAGAGCAGCAACATGCTGCAGTTCTGCTCCGCTCCACTGATCTGATACAGTTTCGTTACCTCTCAGTAAAAATGAACAAAGGCTGACTCTTGATCTGTATTGGAAAAAATAAATCGCTGTTGTCTTCATTGCCCCCTTGTGGACAATGGTCAACTACTCCATTATCTGACGCCTCAACAGGCGCACACACACACACACACACACACACCCACACACCGCCCTGAGGTCTTGTTCGTTCATTTCACATCTGACGTCAGTTGCCATTCCTCAAATTCACAGCTACGCCGCCTGTGTGTTTGTGCCGTGCGAATCTGAGTGTGTGTGTGTGTGTTGCGAAAGAGATGTTTGACTGGTTTGTCCACCTGATTCTGATATTTCACACATGAGCGTACCCTGTCATTTTTGCCTCTTTGTGACAACAGACACACTTTGCTACAGACACACACTCCGCACAACACGCACACGTACGAGCACGTGCTCACGGACCAGACAAAGGCTGATTCCCTGTCCAGGAACTGTCTGGTCCGGCATCCTGTGAAACCAGCTGCTGCCCTGGAGTCATGCTGGGATAGAAAGAACAAAAAAAAAAAAACATATAAATAATAGATAGATACTGAATATGAGGGATAACTACACGGCCTCGGCCCTCCTGCCGCTCCCCTGGAGGTGTGTCCCTTGGTGTGATGTCACATAAGAAAAATTCAGATTTCCTGTGCGCACCTGGTCGGGCTCTCCCACACGCACATGAACACACGCCTGGTGCTGGGGACGATGCTGCCGTGCGAGTAGGCAGGTGGATAAGAAGCAGATCTACTGAGGACAGAGGAGGCGAGGCGAGGAGGAGACGCAGGACCAACAGAGAGGAAAACACACGGGAGGCGTCGTGAAAAGACACTTTCGGGACTGATCGCTGACGGATGAATCGTAATCGTTGGAATTATGGGGAGACGCGTGCATGTGTGCCCGAGTTCACACTCCTGATCCTACACAGGCTCCATAGACGCTTTTTAAAAGCAACAGGTAAGGACTTTTGAAACAAATGTTCCCCTTTTGGATTTGGATGAACTGGACGGGACGACAGTTCCATGGACACTGTGGGAACATGACAACAACAATATGGCTTCTGATCCGTGAGCTTTCTTAAAGTAGCAGTGCAATGTTGATTTCTGAACTAATGTCGTCTGACCAAGGTAATAGAACGTGGCTTTCTTCTTAATCCATTTCGTATCAAGGATTTCGAGGTGGTGAAGTGAGCGATAAATATTAACGTAATTAACATTACCGATTAAACTTTGTCATTTCATACAAATGTCACCGCTGCTTCAGCCGGTGCACCCTGCAGATGAATGTTTAATCAGGAAGGGCCAATTACAGACACTCCCTCTGAACGTCACTAAACGCCACCTTAAAGTGTTGTGTGCTTTTAATAATTGCACAGTTAAAAATAATTGCACGGTTGAAAATAATTGCACTAGATTTTAGGACACGGGAAAGGAACAGTATGTCTTCCTGGGTAGAGAAAGATACTGTAGTGAGTTAATGAGTATTATCTGCTTGCATAAAAGATATGGGAAGGATATCTTGGTGTATTGACCATTTTAAGATGTTGTCCAAATTTAAATATTCTTCTATGTAAACGACTAATTTGTTGGTTTGTTTATTGCAGTGGGAGGATTTATGTATTTAATACTCATTGAGTCTGTTTAACGAGCTGATTTTATGAAGTATTCACAGGTTTATGAGAACACATTGTCAACAGATCAAAAGACGATGTGTCATGTGAAGGAAAATGATTAACTTTAGGATTGTTTGTTCTGGCTTTCCAGCCCCCCCCCCCCCCCCCACCAAAAAAAAAAGCCATTAAGCAACATCGTACATCAGGTGGTACAGGATACTGTTTCATTTACATTCAGGGCGGAAAGGGAGGTGTAGCTCATCAAAATAATGGAGTGACCTCAAGGGACAATAACCTGCTACCTGCACAGGTGAGGTGTAACCTAAGCTGCCGGGTCCACCCTCGCCCTGCAGTCAACCCGGCGGGACCGTTTTACTTTACCAGCCACAAAGGATCATTCAGGCCGAATCCCACAGCGGACACAATGATGCGCCGGGGTCACTCCCGTATTCGGAAACACAAACCGCACGGAAGGGAAACAAGGAGGATGTTTTGTCTCTGGTGAATTTGTGTCCCCTGTCGTCTCCAGGGGGATGCGGGGCCTCGGCGCCGAAGGATGGCGGAGATGGACGCCTCGGTTCCGTCTCGTCATCTTCTGGCTCCTGCTGCTGGCGGCCGCCGCGCCCAGAGGTAACCGGGCAGGAGGGAATAATGAGTTTAAACGAGATATATGTCCTCACCCCAATTTCGTTTCACTGTTTACACCACACTAGGATTTATTTGTGGGCAGGAATGAAATAATTAGGTCTTATTTTGGCAGCGAGTAAGACATTGACTGAAGCCGCCTGCTTAGACTTGTTGTTAATCGTTATGTAGTGATGGAGAGAGACTCTTGAGCTTAAGCTTTATTTGTCGTGATATCACGACACGTTGACTACAAAGGATTAGTGAATTGCCAATTAGCGTTTCCAATTGATTACCCCATCGACCCAAAATACACTTTTACACTGTGAAGGGCCCAGTCGGCCTTCCACGTGTCTTTCCGCCGCTCCCTGTGCTCAAGTTATTTTTCTTCCCATTGTTGTAGCTGTACAATCTTTGGCGCTGAATCTGTACTCGTGTAAAAGGCACAGCTGAAAGACAATACGTATCAGACTCACACAAAGCGTATCAGACTCACACAAAGCGTATCAGACTCACACAAAACGTATCAGACTCACACAAAGCGTATCAGACTCACACAAAACGTATCAGACTCACACAAAACGTATCAGACTCACATTCATCAGAAACACGATGAATGCTGATGTTGCTTAATACCTGATGGATGTGCAGATAGCAAAGTTCTCCATATCAGCTGAATGGAATAACACTTCAGGCGACTATTCCCGCTTTCAGTTGCAGCTGTGCGGAGCAATCAAGGCTTTAAATTCGCATCTCCTTTTCGTTCATTCCAGCCGGGGGCTTTTTCCTGGGGGACACTAAGGCGGTGTTAAACGGCTGCGAGGAGCACTGGACCCTGCAGGACAGCGGCGCCGTGCCGTCCCTCTCTCAGATGACTTTGTGCGTCGACGTCCGGGCGGTCGTCCCCGGGGCCTGGGTGGCGTTCTCCTACAGCTCGGCCCACGCGCCGAGCCCCGAGCTGGGTCTGGAGGGAGATGACGAGGCCCTCTACGGGTGGCTGCTGAGGGTCCGGCACCGGTTTCCCATCCGACTGTCCCCGGGACACTGGCACAGGGTTTGTCTGAGGAGGGACGTGCATCGCAACTCCTTCAGCCTGGAGGTAATACTCCGTGTACTAGTGTGCCCAGTATTCTGAGTTAAGTACACGTTACGCTATGCAAGTGGTCCATTACAGGTAAACTGAATCAATAGTGCATAAATATAAAGATAACAGTACTAACTGCAGAACATTGGCCTAATAGTCCTATTATTGTACTTGTTATTTAAAACGGATGATGTGGTCAAATGTAGCAAAATGTAAAATATGTTGTGGGTTGCAGAGGTATAAGGTAGCATCGACTTTGAAAGCTCAGGTAAAGACTCCACACTGCCGTGGGGTCTGACTCACACGTTCTCGTCTGACATAAATACCAGACAATGTGGGTGGAGTTTGAAATGAAAGACAAAGCTCCGCAAACTGCATCGACCAGTATGTGGCTTTGAGCCGAGTTGACATTTGCTTTTCACAGTAAAATGCTCTCATAAAACCTTTTGTTATTGTACATATTTCAAACATTGCTATAGTGTAAGTTTGACCTCTGACTTTTTCCATCTGTTTGCAAACTATTTAGTGTTAGCCGTGAAGCTCTACTCAAAAGTCACCACCAAAATAAACTGTGCTCTTATTTTGTAGTGTTTAGTCAAGTTATCTTAACCTCTTTTCATTGGTTGTGCAGTCAGATGGACAGCAACGCACACTGATGATTTTACTTTCTAGAGCCCAATCTTACTGTTTAGTTAAAGCTTTTGACCCGGTTATATTGTGTTGCAGGTCAACGGGACACTGGTGGCCGCGAGGTCGGTCTTCGCTCAGGCCGCGCCCCCCAGCGGCTCCCTGTGGCTGGGCTGCAGCCCCAGGGGGCGGCCCCCGGGAGCCGTGCTCGGGCGGGTGGAGCTCTACCTGTTCCGCGTGTGGGCCGACCTGGAGCCCCGCGGCCCCTGCGAGGACGGCACCGTGGTTGGCTGGAGTGCCCGGTACTGGGCCGTAACCAGTCCCGCGGCCCTTCAGAGGGACCCCAGCCTTCTGTGCGGTGAGGCGGACAAACAGGAGCTCTTCCTCGTCTCTCCCGTAGCGCTGGGAGGAGGCTTTTTCTAGCTGCGATGTTGTGCATGAAGTACTTTCACTGGCTGCATCACTCAATACCAGAATGCAATGCCATCATTTCCCACGATTCACTTGGAACACTGAGTAGTTGTGTCCTTAGAGCATGTTGGATGTTGCATGTTTTCATGTGTCCTGTAGACCACAGACGGTTGGGAGGTCGGGTTCGTGCTTACAGAAGCATAACTGATGGTGTGTATTCTGCTGACACACACACACCCACCCGCATGCACGTCGTGTGTATTCGTGTCTGTGCATTTGTGTATTTGTATGTGCCTGTAAGCAGGAAGGACACAGAGAAGTACACACAAAGTGATACTAATTGTAGATCTGAGAGTGGAAGGAACAGGGGTCGAACCTTCATTTTCATTCACTGTTTCAGCAGCAACAGACAGATTAGGACAATCATTCTCACCTTCAGCTGGTGAGCGAGACAATAAAATCCGATTAAATAATGCTTCTGATCACCTCAACGGCTCTGCGTCTTTCCGATTCTGACCGAACATCCGTCCTTCCCTCATTTTTCATTTCACCAGCGGCGCCATCGACCACAACCACCTCGAGGCCCGACATCGCGACCCTTGGGCCTGACGTGAGCTACCGCGCGACGCAGGTCACAGGTGAGTGATGCGGAACACAATACATTCATTCGTGTTAGCATTCGATTGTAAAAAGCCATTTGGACATTGTGATGCAATGTATTCGCAGTAGAAAAATCAGGTAGGTCTGGCGTGTTGCTGGATATTATATTTGTGGATCAATAAGATACTGTGTGTGACATTGGGTTACTTTTTTAAAATAGAAGCAACGTCTCAACCAAAGTTTCCTCTCTTTTTTTTTTAGGATCCTCGTCGTTAAACTGTCACATCAACCAGCTCTGCTCCAACAACAGTAAGAAGAGTCACACCTTTGTCCAAGCTGAGCGTGCCATTCAGACATATTTATGGCCTTGCAACTTCAATTCTTTCAGCAGATGCCTACTTCTGGACGTCCATAAGTGTGGAGGCCACGGGCGGCGATAAGACTGAACAAGACGTCCACAACTTGGTGAGAGCGAAGCGCTCCCCTCCTTCCCTTTGAAGGCTTTTGTCCTGTATCCGTTCACTCATATCTTCACTTAATAGCTTCAGGTGCCACCTCGTCAAGAACAAGTCTGGCAACAAGATTAGTTTGTATTCGCTTAACATTCCAAGCCTGTGAGGTCAATCACTGTCACATGAACCTGGATGATGTCTGCGAAAGTTGGCTTTGTACCATTAGTCCCTCCCTCTCGGGCCACAGTGTTACGACATGTGCATTATACGTGCATCATATCTTCTGTGCTCTGCCTGATGCGTATGTGTTCCCTTCTCTGCTGACAGTAAATCAGCACTTAAGCTTTCAAATGAAACAGTGCGTTTCAGATCAAAGGAGTTTGAAGGTGTTTTAAACCAAATCCGATGAGCTGCACAGGAATCATGGCTCTCTTTCAAATGTACACCCCCATTTAAAGATAAGACAGACGCACAGTGAGGACCCCAAAAACGGATTCTAGGGGGGTTGACCAAAGGCGAAAAAAAGACCTTGCTGGTTCCATCTGGCATTTATTTTCTTGATAAATAGTTTGTCAAAACAGTTCAACAGCCGCTAATGGTTCTGTTTTTAGTCTTCTGACGCTGTACTCAAAGAAGCAGCACACCTAAGCTGACAATGTCTTTCATACGCCGGATAGCTGGAATCTAAATATAGGCACCACCAACTTTGTCTGAAACCTCGACTATTTGTTTTAAACAAACAAAAATGTAAAATAAAAACTGTGACACGATAAGCAAATTGAGTAAAAAGAACTCTACACAGTGGCTTCATCTAACTGATAACTCAGTTACCTGCTAACTAATGCCTTACTGTTATATATCTCTGTTGTATATACTGGTGACAAAGCTCCCCTCACACTCAACGCTGTTTTAACACCTCAACTATGTGTTGTGTCCGCCTCTGTCTCCCCATCTTTCACTCAGGTGTCCAATGCCTTCGGATGCCAGAATGGAAACGTTTTGTGTCTGGCTGACATCCATCTTCAGGTCAGTCGATCAGCAACACCCTTTTCACTTCTCACTGTAAATTGTCTCTTACAAGGCAGGCTGAGCACTACAACTGTTCTCCTTCTCCCTCTCCCCCCCCCCCCCCTCTCTCTCCGTGTCTCTCTTGTTGCAGGCAGTGATGGTGAACTGCAGTACAAAAAGTAACATAAGGTAACGGCACGGCGGGGAGCATCTTGTTCTAGCTTCTGCTTCAGATCTCACCTCCTCACAGAGGCGTGAATCCCCTTTGCTTCCAGACAAACAAGCTGCGATGTGCTGCTGCAGCTCAGCAAAGCCGTCCCAGCGTGTTCTCTGCAGCAGGCCGCAGGTTCTGCACTGCAGCAGCAAGCTGCAGACCAGCAATTACGAGCGACAATCACCAGAGAGGTGGAGAGAGTCGGTGAGCATTTTTCAATCAATTCATGTGGTGATTGTAATACATTCATTCATAATAGGGTTTAATGAAATCGGGCCAGAAAAAGATTACTTTAACTTTATTGTATTTTTTGTGTTATTCGTTTTATATACTTAAGCTTAAATTTGGACCAGGGACATGTTTACACACACACACACACACGCACAAAGGCAAAGTGTTTTGCATATCTGCTAAATCCACCCACGCTTAGTTTATGTAATTTCACTTGCATTTGCATCGAACATATGATATAAAGTACAGTGTGTGCATTTGTGTGTTTCCAAAATAAAACTGTCCTTTGCAAATGTCAGAAGTGGAAGAAGAAAAGTATTGACATTGACATGGTCTATTCCCTTACCCCAGACCAAGACTCGTAACTACACTCTAACCCTCAAAAACCCCAGAAGCACACACACATTCTTTTTTTATCGTACTCATATTGATTATGTCGGCAGGCCGAGATGTTTGTGGGAACGTAGAGCCCTCCAGTGGCGGCTTCGTGAGGTGTACATCCACGTCCTCCCTGCAGGATATCTGTCTGGGAAGCACACAGTCCGAGGTTACATGGTGAGCGATGCCTTTGTTTTTCTGAATGTGGGAAATACATCTGTACACGTTTAACGTCTGTATCGTATCAAATGTGATTTCACTCAGTTCCCTCATTGAGCCCAACTCCAACCCAGCTCCACAACCTCAGATTGGAACCTGCAGCAGTGAGTATCGAATCACGGGAGCCCTTTTGATATTGAACAAAGTTCACTGTGCCTGCTGCTGTAGCTGTGCTTTGTCTGTGCTTCAGGTGAGGCGCCTGGCTTTTGTGATTGTACCGCGTTCTGCGGCTCCACAAGTAAGAATCCGACCACAATGCTGCCTTCCTGCCCATCTTTGTATGCTTTGTATTATACATGTCACTCAATGGGATGTTGAAACTTCAAAATGCAGCACAGAGCCATTTGTGTTTGCTAAGCTTAAAAAAGCTGTAGCTTCCTGTTGAAATGACAGACCTCAGTTCCAATAAGTGAATTGGATATTTCTCAATATATTGAACTTCACTTCACTAACCATCACAATCTTTAATTTTTCTGTCTTCAGGTCAGTTTTTCGCCTTAAGAATCAACATCAACAGTACCTTTGATGTATTAAACTTACTGAAACAATTGGTATGTACAGCACAGTATATCTCAACAATATGCCCTAGCTTGCATGCTATGTACTGACTTTTTTAACCCTTTAACAGTTGTCTGGACTTAATTTAGCCGCCAAGTGTAACAATTTGTCAAGGTAAGTCTCTATGTGTTTTGAATCACTTACAGTTCATATGAGTACAAACTGTGAAAGTGTTTAGGTGGTAATAATTGCAACATGTGATCAATTCTTTGTTTCCAGCTCAGAGTGCAAAGCCATTATACAAAGCTACCAGGTAAATCTTACTGTATATAAAAGTTTGGTACTGACTAAAGTCTGTCTCCTCACGTTGAAGAGCTGCTAATCATGCTTCATAATTTTTTTCCTCTATCCAGCGTGTTTATCTGGATTGCCATGGGACACAACAGAGGTAGAGATGTTTCTTTGTGGTCCCTATTACGTACACATCATCATATGCACATAAAGAATAGCTTCCCATGTTGAAAACATACGCGTTCTGTTAACAAAGCGAAACTCAGTAGAGAAAAAGAATCATACTGTGTTTTATCAATATCAGCATATGAAGTGGGATTTCTTTTACTGGTGTCTAGGTTGTACAGCTGCATGGTGATACTGGAGATGTCTGGACCTGTGAATGAATGCTTACTGAAAAACCTGCTGCAACAAGTCATTGACAGCAACAATAACATAACGACAGAAAGGCCACTCTCACGCATGGGTTAGTCTCCAGCTTCATTTATTTTTTTCTCTTAAGCTCTATTATGGCTAACTTTACTTGTTGTGTTAAATGTGTTAAATATAGTGCTCTTTGTTTCCTCAGTGGTATGTGGTCCTCCTGGTTTGGCTGTCAATAGTCTGTTGGCACCCAACCTAACCTGGGTTGCCAGTGACCTGCTGCTGTCTAATGTGTGCCAACCTCCCCCAACTCTGCTCAAATGGTAAATGAATAAAACATTACCTTTACGGGAATGTATAGTCATGCATGTTGGGCAAAGGAGAAACTTATTCTATACTTAATTAAGTCATTAAGGAAAATACAGGAACTAACACACAGAGTCTGCTGCTCGGCAAAAGATGGATGTTACCTAACACTGTACTTCTACACTGGACTACTAACAAATAAACTATTAACTTGTTAGTCTCTTGTTAGTCTCTCTAGATGTGTTGTTAACCTAACAAAGACAGACACATTGACTGACTGAACAAGGCTTGGTTCATTAAGCATCTCTAATATTGAAGGTTCTGGCATTATGGAAGAAGTATTTCCCCTCCTAAAGCATTTCTCTGTGTGTTCTTTTTCAGTGATGTAAATGAAAAGCTTGCTGTACTTCTGACTGAGAGCTGCCCCACAGAGCCTCCCTCGACTAATCAAAGCACTACAACTCCTGAGGCCAATGTAACAACAGTCACAGCTTCAACCATTGACACAACAACATACAATATAACTGCAGTCACACCTTTCAATGTAACAACAGTAACACCTTCAACCAATCGCAGAACAACATCCAATGTAACAGAAGTCACACCTACATCGAATGAAACAACACCATCCAATGTAACGACAGTCACATCTCCAAACAATCACACAACAACATCCAATGTAACAACAGTAACACCTTCAACCAATTGCAGAACAACATCCAATATAACAACAGTAACACCTACATCCAATCTCACGACACCTTTCAATGTAACAGAAGTCACACCAACAACCAATAACACAACAGCATTCAACAAAACAACAGTCACAACTTCTCTGAATGAAACAACACCATCCAATGTAACGACAGTGACATCTCCAACCAATCAAACAACAACATCCAATGTAACAACAGTAACACCTTCAACCAATCGCAGAACAACATCCAATGTAACAACAGTAACACCTACATCCAATCACACGACACCTTTCAATGTAACAGAAGTCACACCTTCAACCAATCACACAACAGCATTCAACGTAACAACAGTCACAACTTCTCTGAATGAAACAACACCATCCAATGTAACGACAGTCACACCTACATCCAATCACACAACACCATCCAATGTAACGGCTGTCGCACCTTCAACCAATCACACAACAGCATTCAACGTAACAACAGTCAAAACTTCTCTAAATGAAACAACACCATCCAATGTAACGCCAGTCACACCTACATCCAATCTCACAACACCTTTCAATTTAACAGAAGTCACACTTTCAACCAATCACACAACAGCAGCCAACATAACAACAGTCAAAACTTCTCTGAATGAAACAACAGCATCCAATGTAACTACAGTCGAAAATTCTCTAAATGAAACACCATCCAATGTAACGCCAGTCACACCTACATCCAATCTCACAACACCTTTCAATTTAACAGAAGTCACACTTTCAACCAATCACACAACAGCAGCCAACATAACAACAGTCAAAACTTCTCTGAATGAAACAACAGCATCCAATGTAACTACAGTCGAAACTTCTCTAAATGAAACAACACCATCCAATATAACGCCAGTCACACCTACATCCAATCTCACAACACCATCCAATGTAACGCCAGTCACACCTACATTGAATCTCACAACACCATTCAATGTAACGGCAATCACACCTTCAACCAATCACACAACAGCATTCAATGTAACAACAGTCACAACTTCTCTGAATGAAACAACACCATCCGATGTAACAAAAGTCACAAGTTCTCTGATTGGCACAACACCATCCAATTTAACGACAGTCACACCTTCAACTAATCGCACAACAACATTCAATGTAACAACAGTCAAAACTTCTCTAAATGAAACAACACCATCCAATATAACGCCAGTCACATCTACATCCAATCTCACAAGACCTTTCAATTTAACAGAAGTCACACCTTCAACCAATCACACAACAACATTCAATGTAACAACAGTCAAAACTTCTCTAAATGAAACAACACCATCCAATGTAACGCCAGTCACACCTACATCCAATCTCACAACACCTTTCAATGTAACAGAAGTCACACCTACATCGAATCACACAACACCATCCAATGTAACGGCAGTCACACCTTCAACCAATCACACAACAGCATTCAACGTAACAACAGTCAAAACTTCTCTAAATGAAACAACACCATCCAATGTAACAGAAGTCACACCTACATCGAATAACACAACTGCATACAATATAACTGCAGTCACACCTTTCAATGTGACAAAAGTCGCGAGTTCTCTGAATGGCACAACACCATCCAATGTAACGTCTGCCACACCTTCAACTAATCACACAACACCTTTCAATGTTACAGAAGTCACACCTATATCGAATCACACAACACCATCCAAAGTAACAGCAGTCACACCTTCAACCAATTGCACAACAGCAGCCAACATAACAGTCAAAACGTATCTGAATGAAACAACACCATCCAATGTAACGGCAGTGACACCTTCAACCAATCGCACAACAGCATCCAATGTAACAACCGTCAAAACTTCTCTAAATGAAACAACACCATCCAATGTAACGCCAGTCACATCTACATCCAATCACACAACACCTTTCAGTGTAACAGAAGTCACAACTACATCCAATCTAACAACGACATCCAATGTGACAACAGTAACCCCTTCAACCAATCACACAACAGCAGTCAACGTAACAACAGGCAAAACTTCTCTGAATGACACGACAGCATCGAATGTAAGGGCAGTCACACCTACATCCAATCACACAACAGCATTCAATGTAACAACAGTCACAACTTCTCTGAATGAAACAACACCATCCAATGTAACAACAGTCAAAACGTCTCTGAATGAAACAACACCATCCAATGTAACGGCTGTCACAACTTCAACCAATCACACAACAGCAGCCAACATAGCAACAGTCAAAACTTCTCTGAATGAAACAAAATCATCCAATGTAACGGTAGTAACACCTTCAACCAATCACACAACACCTTTCAATGTAACAGAAGTCACAACTACATCCAATCTAACAACGACATCCAATGTGACAACAGTAACCCCTTCAACCAATCACACAACACCATCAAATGTAACAGCAGTCACACGTTCAACCAATCACACAATAGCTTTCAACCTAACAACAGTCACAACTTCTCTAAATGAAACAACATTATCCATTGTAACACCAGTCACACCTACATCCAATCACACAACACCTTTCAATGTAACAGAAGTCACACCTACATCGAATCTCACAACACCATTTAATGTAACGGCAATCAGACCTTCAACCAATCACACAACACCATCCAATGTAACAACAGTCACAACTTTTTTGAATGGCAAAACACCATCCAATGTAACGGCAGTCACACCTTCAACCAATCGCACAACAGCATCCAATGTAACAACAGTAAAACCTTCAACCATTGACACAACAGCATTCAACGTAACAACAGTCACAACTTCTCTGAATGCCACAACACCATCCAATTTAACGACAGTCACACCTTCAACTAATCGCACAACAACATTCAATGTAACAACAGTCAAATTTTCTCTGAATGAAACAAAATCCAATTTTACTGCACTCACACCTTCAACCAATCACACGACAGCTTTCAACCTAACAACAGTCACAACTTCTCTAAATGAAACAACATTATCCATTGTAACGCCAGCCACACCTACATCCAATCACACAACACCTTTCAATGTAACAGGAGTCACACCTACATTGAATCTCACAACACCATTCAATGTAACGGCAATCACACCTTCAACCAATCACACAACAGCATTCAATGTAACAACAGTAACAACTTCTCTGAATGAAACAACACCATCCAATGTAACAAAAGTCACAAGTTCTCTGAATGGCACAACACCATCCAATTTAACGACAGTCACACCTTCAACTAATCGCACAACAACATTCAATGTAACAACAGTCAAAACTTCTCTAAATGAAACAACACCATCCAATATAACGCCAGTCACATCTACATCCAATCTCACAACACCTTTCAATTTAACAGAAGTCACACCTTCAACCAATCACACAACAGCAGCCAACATAACAACAGTCAAAACTTCTCTAAATGAAACAACACCATCCAATGTAACGCCAGTCACACCTACATCCAATCTCACAACACCTTTCAATGTAACAGAAGTCACACCTACATCGAATCACACAACACCATCCAATGTAACGGCAGTCACACCTTCAACCAATCACACAACAGCATTCAATGTAACAACAGTCACAACTTCTCTAAATGAAACAACACCATCCAATGTAACAGAAGTCACACCTACATCGAATAACACAACTGCATACAATATAACTGCAGTCACACCTTTCAATGTGACAAAAGTCGCGAGTTCTCTGAATGGCACAACACCATCCAATGTAACGTCTGCCACACCTTCAACTAATCACACAACACCTTTCAATGTTACAGAAGTCACACCTATATCGAATCACACAACACCATCCAAAGTAACAGCAGTCACACCTTCAACCAATTGCACAACAGCAGCCAACATAACAGTCAAAACGTATCTGAATGAAACAACACCATCCAATGTAACGGCAGTGACACCTTCAACCAATCGCACAACAGCATCCAATGTAACAACCGTCAAAACTTCTCTAAATGAAACAACACCATCCAATGTAACGCCAGTCACATCTACATCCAATCACACAACACCTTTCAGTGTAACAGAAGTCACAACTACATCCAATCTAACAACGACATCCAACGTGACAACAGTAACCCCTTCAACCAATCACACAACAGCAGTCAAAGTAACAACAGGCAAAACTTCTCTGAATGACACGACAGCATCGAATGTAAGGGCAGTCACACCTACATCCAATCACACAACAGCATTCAATGTAACAACAGTCACAACTTCTCTGAATGAAACAACACCATCCAATGTAACAACAGTCAAAACGTCTCTGAATGAAACAACACCATCCAATGTAACGGCTGTCACAACTTCAACCAATCACACAACAGCAGCCAACATAGCAACAGTCAAAACTTCTCTGAATGAAACAAAATCATCCAATGTAACGGTAGTAACACCTTCAACCAATCACACAACACCTTTCAATGTAACAGAAGTCACAACTACATCCAATCTAACAACGACATCCAATGTGACAACAGTAACCCCTTCAACCAATCACACAACACCATCAAATGTAACAGCAGTCACACGTTCAACCAATCACACAATAGCTTTCAACCTAACAACAGTCACAACTTCTCTAAATGAAACAACATTATCCATTGTAACGCCAGTCACACCTACATCCAATCACACAACACCTTTCAATGTAACAGAAGTCACACCTACATTGAATCTCACAACACCATTCAATGTAACGGCAATCACACCTTCAACCAATCACACAACAGCATTCAATGTAATAACAGTCACAACTTCTCTGAATGAAACAACACCATCCGATGTAACAAAAGTCACAAGTTCTCTGAATGGCACAACACCATCCAATGTAACGGCAGTCACACCTTCAACCAATCGCACAACAGCATCCAATGTAACAACAGTGAAACCTTCAACCATTGACACAACAGCATTCAACGTAACAACAGTCACAACTTCTCTGAATGGCACAACACCATCCAATTTAACGACAGTCACACCTTCAACCAATCGCACAACAACACTTAATGAAACAACAGTCAAATTTTCTCTGAATGAAACAACATCCAATTTAACTGCAGTCACACCTTCAACCAATCACACAACAGCTTTCAACCTAACAACAGTCACAACTTCTCTGAATGAAACAACACCATCCAATGTAACAAAAGTCACAAGTTCTCTGAATGGCACAACACCATCCAATGTAACGGCAGTCACACCTTCAACCAATCACACAACAGCATCCAATGTAACAACAGTAAAACCTTCAACCATTGAAACAATAGCTTTCAACCTAACAACAGTCACAACTTCTCTAAATGAAACAACATTATCCATTGTAACACCAGTCACACCTACATCCAATCACACAACACCTTTCAATGTAACAGAAGTCACACCTACATCGAATCTCACAACACCATTTAATTTAACGGCAATCAGACATTCAACCAATCACACAACAGGATTCAATGTAACAACAGTCACAACTTCTCTGAATGAAACAACACCATCCAATGTAACAACAGTCACAACTTCTTTGAATGGCACAACACCATCCAATGTAACGGCGGTCACACCTTCAACCAATCGCACAACAGCATCCAATGTAACAACAGTAAAACCTTCAACCTTTGACACAACAGCATTCAACGTAACAACAGTCACAACTTCTCTGAATGCCACAACACCATCCAATTTAACGACAGTCACACCTTCAACCAATCGCACAACAACATTTAATGTAACAACAGTCAAATTTTCTCTGAATGAAACAAAATCCAATTTAACTGCACTCACACCTTCAACCAATCACACGACAGCTTTCAACCTAACAACAGTCACAACTTCTCTAAATGAAACAACATTATCCATTGTAACGGCAGTCACACCTTCAACCAATCGCACAACAGCATCCAATGTAACAACAGTAAAACTTTCAACCATTGACACAACAGCATTCAACGAAACAACAGTCACAACTTCTCTGAATGGCACAACACCATCCAATGTAACGGCAGTCACACCTTCAACCAATCGCACAACAGCATCCAATGTAACAACAGTAAAACCTTCAACCATTGACACAACAGCATTCAACGTAACGCCAGTCACACCTACATCCAATCTCACAACACCTTTCAATGTAACAGAAGTCACACCTTCAACCAATCACACAACAGCATTCAATGTAATAACAGTCACAACTTCTCTGAATGAAACAACACCATCCGATGTAACAAAAGTCACAAGTTCTCTGAATGGCACAACACCATCCAATGTAACGGCAGTCACACCTTCAACCAATCGCACAACAGCATCCAATGTAACAACAGTGAAACCTTCAACCATTGACACAACAGCATTCAACGTAACAACAGTCACAACTTCTCTGAATGGCACAACACCATCCAATTTAACGACAGTCACACCTTCAACCAATCGCACAACAACACTTAATGAAACAACAGTCAAATTTTCTGTGAATGAAACAACATCCAATTTAACTGCAGTCACACCTTCAACCAATCACACAACAGCTTTCAACCTAACAACAGTCACAACTTCTCTGAATGAAACAACACCATCCAATGTAACAAAAGTCACAAGTTCTCTGAATGGCACAACACCATCCAATGTAACGGCAGTCACACCTTCAACCAATCACACAACAGCATCCAATGTAACAACAGTAAAACCTTCAACCATTGACACAACAGCATTCAACGTAACAACAGTCACACCTTCTCTTAATGGCACAACACCATCCAATTTAACGACAGTCACACCTTCAACCAATCGCACAACAACACTTAATGAAACAACAGTCAAATTTTCTCTGAATGAAACAACATCCAATTTAACTGCAGTCACACCTTCAACCAATCACACAACAGCTTTCAACCTAACAACAGTCACAACTTCTCTGAATGAAACAACACCATCCAATGTAACAAAAGTCACAAGTTCTCTGAATGGCACAACACCATCCAATGTAACGGCAGTCACACCTTCAACCAATCACACAACAGCATCCAATGTAACAACAGTAAAACCTTCAACCATTGACACAATAGCTTTCAACCTAACAACAGTCACAACTTCTCTAAATGAAACAACATTATCCATTGTAACACCAGTCACACCTACATCCAATCACACAACACCTTTCAATGTAACAGAAGTCACACCTACATCGAATCTCACAACACCATTTAATTTAACGGCAATCAGACATTCAACCAATCACACAACAGGATTCAATGTAACAACAGTCACAACTTCTCTGAATGAAACAACACCATCCAATGTAACAACAGTCACAACTTCTTTGAATGGCACAACACCATCCAATGTAACGGCGGTCACACCTTCAACCAATCGCACAACAGCATCCAATGTAACAACAGTAAAACCTTCAACCTTTGACACAACAGCATTCAACGTAACAACAGTCACAACTTCTCTGAATGCCACAACACCATCCAATTTAACGACAGTCACACCTTCAACCAATCGCACAACAACATTTAATGTAACAACAGTCAAATTTTCTCTGAATGAAACAAAATCCAATTTAACTGCACTCACACCTTCAACCAATCACACGACAGCTTTCAACCTAACAACAGTCACAACTTCTCTAAATGAAACAACATTATCCATTGTAACGGCAGTCACACCTTCAACCAATCGCACAACAGCATCCAATGTAACAACAGTAAAACTTTCAACCATTGACACAACAGCATTCAACGAAACAACAGTCACAACTTCTCTGAATGGCACAACACCATCCAATGTAACGGCAGTCACACCTTCAACCAATTGCACAACAGCATCCAATGTAACAACAGTAAAACCTTCAACCATTGACACAACAGCATTCAACGTAACGCCAGTCACACCTACATCCAATCTCACAACACCTTTCAATTTAACAGAAGTCACACTTTCAACCAATCACACAACAGCAGCCAACATAACAACAGTCACAACTTCTCTGAATGGCACAACACCATCCAATTTAACGACAGTCACACCTTCAACCAATCGCACAACAACACTTAATGAAACAACAGTCAAATTTTCTGTGAATGAAACAACATCCAATTTAACTGCAGTCACACCTTCAACCAATCACACAACAGCTTTCAACCTAACAACAGTCACAACTTCTCTGAATGAAACAACACCATCCAATGTAACAAAAGTCACAAGTTCTCTGAATGGCACAACACCATCCAATGTAACGGCAGTCACACCTTCAACCAATCGCACAACAGCATCCAATGTAACAACAGTAAAACCTTCAACCATTGACACAACAGCATTCAACGTAACAACAGTCACACCTTCTCTTAATGGCACAACACCATCCAATTTAACGACAGTCACACCTTCAACCAATCGCACAACAACACTTAATGAAACAACAGTCAAATTTTCTCTGAATAAAACAACATCCAATTTAACGACAGTCACACCTTCAACCAATCACACAACAGCTTTCAACCTAACAACAGTCACAACTTCTCTGAATGAAACAACACCATCCAATGTAACAAAAGTCACAAGTTCTCTGAATGGCACAACACCATCCAATGTAACGGCAGTCACACCTTCAACCAATCGCACAACAGCATCCAATGTAACAACAGTAAAACCTTCAACCATTGACACAACAGCATTCAACGTAACAACAGTCACAACTTCTCTGAATGGCACAACACCATCCAATTTAACGACAGTCACACCTTCAACCAATCGCACAACAACACTTAATGAAACAACAGTCAAATTTTCTGTGAATGAAACAACATCCAATTTAACTGCAGTCACACGTTCAACCAATCACACAACAGCTTTCAACCTAACAACAGTCACAACTTCTCTGAATGAAACAACAGCATTCAACGTAACAACAGTCACAACTTCTCTGAATGGCACAACACCATCCAATGTAACAGCAGTCACACCTTCAACCAATCGCACAACAGCATCCAATGTAACAACAGTAAAACCTTCAACCATTGACACAACAGCATTCAACGTAACAACAGTCACAACTTCTCTTAATGGCACAACACCATCCAATGTAACGGCAGTCACACCTTCAACCAATCGCACAACAGCATCCAATGTAACAACAGTAAAACCTTCAACCATTGACACAACAGCATTCAACGTAACAACAGTCACACCTTCTCTTAATGGCACAACACCATCCAATTTAACGACAGTCACACCTTCAACCAATCGCACAACAACACTTAATGAAACAACAGTCAAATTTTCTCTGAATGAAACAACATCCAATTTAACTGCAGTCACACCTTCAACCAATCACACAACAGCTTTCAACCTAACAACAGTCACAACTTCTCTGAATGAAACAACACCATCCAATGTAACAAAAGTCACAAGTTCTCTGAATGGCACAACACCATCCAATGTAACGGCAGTCACACCTTCAACCAATCACACAACAGCATCCAATGTAACAACAGTAAAACCTTCAACCATTGACACAATAGCTTTCAACCTAACAACAGTCACAACTTCTCTAAATGAAACAACATTATCCATTGTAACACCAGTCACACCTACATCCAATCACACAACACCTTTCAATGTAACAGAAGTCACACCTACATCGAATCTCACAACACCATTTAATTTAACGGCAATCAGACATTCAACCAATCACACAACAGGATTCAATGTAACAACAGTCACAACTTCTCTGAATGAAACAACACCATCCAATGTAACAACAGTCACAACTTCTTTGAATGGCACAACACCATCCAATGTAACGGCGGTCACACCTTCAACCAATCGCACAACAGCATCCAATGTAACAACAGTAAAACCTTCAACCTTTGACACAACAGCATTCAACGTAACAACAGTCACAACTTCTCTGAATGCCACAACACCATCCAATTTAACGACAGTCACACCTTCAACCAATCGCACAACAACATTTAATGTAACAACAGTCAAATTTTCTCTGAATGAAACAAAATCCAATTTAACTGCACTCACACCTTCAACCAATCACACGACAGCTTTCAACCTAACAACAGTCACAACTTCTCTAAATGAAACAACATTATCCATTGTAACGGCAGTCACACCTTCAACCAATCGCACAACAGCATCCAATGTAACAACAGTAAAACTTTCAACCATTGACACAACAGCATTCAACGAAACAACAGTCACAACTTCTCTGAATGGCACAACACCATCCAATGTAACGGCAGTCACACCTTCAACCAATTGCACAACAGCATCCAATGTAACAACAGTAAAACCTTCAACCATTGACACAACAGCATTCAACGTAACGCCAGTCACACCTACATCCAATCTCACAACACCTTTCAATTTAACAGAAGTCACACTTTCAACCAATCACACAACAGCAGCCAACATAACAACAGTCACAACTTCTCTGAATGGCACAACACCATCCAATTTAACGACAGTCACACCTTCAACCAATCGCACAACAACACTTAATGAAACAACAGTCAAATTTTCTGTGAATGAAACAACATCCAATTTAACTGCAGTCACACCTTCAACCAATCACACAACAGCTTTCAACCTAACAACAGTCACAACTTCTCTGAATGAAACAACACCATCCAATGTAACAAAAGTCACAAGTTCTCTGAATGGCACAACACCATCCAATGTAACGGCAGTCACACCTTCAACCAATCGCACAACAGCATCCAATGTAACAACAGTAAAACCTTCAACCATTGACACAACAGCATTCAACGTAACAACATTCACACCTTCTCTTAATGGCACAACACCATCCAATTTAACGACAGTCACACCTTCAACCAATCGCACAACAACACTTAATGAAACAACAGTCAAATTTTCTCTGAATAAAACAACATCCAATTTAACGACAGTCACACCTTCAACCAATCACACAACAGCTTTCAACCTAACAACAGTCACAACTTCTCTGAATGAAACAACACCATCCAATGTAACAAAAGTCACAAGTTCTCTGAATGGCACAACACCATCCAATGTAACGGCAGTCACACCTTCAACCAATCGCACAACAGCATCCAATGTAACAACAGTAAAACCTTCAACCATTGACACAACAGCATTCAACGTAACAACAGTCACAACTTCTCTGAATGGCACAACACCATCCAATTTAACGACAGTCACACCTTCAACCAATCGCACAACAACACTTAATGAAACAACAGTCAAATTTTCTGTGAATGAAACAACATCCAATTTAACTGCAGTCACACGTTCAACCAATCACACAACAGCTTTCAACCTAACAACAGTCACAACTTCTCTGAATGAAACAACAGCATTCAACGTAACAACAGTCACAACTTCTCTGAATGGCACAACACCATCCAATGTAACAGCAGTCACACCTTCAACCAATCGCACAACAGCATCCAATGTAACAACAGTAAAACCTTCAACCATTGACACAACAGCATTCAACGTAACAACAGTCACAACTTCTCTTAATGGCACAACACCATCCAATTTAACGACAGTCACACCTTCAACCAATCGCACAACAACACTTAATGAAACAACAGTCAAATTTTCTCTGAATGAAACAACATCCAATTTAACGACAGTCACACCTTCAACCAATCACACAACAGCTTTCAACCTAACAACAGTCACAACTTCTCTGAATGAAACAACACCATCCAATGTAACAAAAGTCACAAGTTCTCTGAATGGCACAACACCATCCAATGTAACGGCAGTCACACCTTCAACCAATCGCACAACAGCATCCAATGTAACAACAGTAAAACCTTCAACCATTGACACAACAGCATTCAACGTAACAACAGTCACAACTTCTCTGAATGGCACAACACCATCCAATTTAACGACAGTCACACCTTCAACCAATCGCACAACAACACTTAATGAAACAACAGTCAAATTTTCTGTGAATGAAACAACATCCAATTTAACTGCAGTCACACGTTCAACCAATCACACAACAGCTTTCAACCTAACAACAGTCACAACTTCTCTGAATGAAACAACACCATCCAATGTAACAAAAGTCACAAGTTCTCTGAATGGCACAACACCATCCAATGTAACGGCAGTCACACCTTCAACCAATCGCACAACAGCATCCAATGTAACAACAGTAAAACCTTCAACCATTGACACAACAGCATTCAACGTAACAAAAGTCACAAGTTCTCTGAATGGCACACCATCCAATTTAACTGCACTCACACCTTCAACCAATCACACGACAGCTTTCAACCTAACAACAGTCACAACTTCTCTAAATGAAACAACATTATCCATTGTAACGCCAGTCACACCTACATCCAATTACACAACACCTTTCAATGTAACAGAAGTCACACCTACATTGAATCTCACAACACCATTCAATGTAACGGCAATCACACCTTCAACCAATCACACAACAGCATTCAATGTAACGGCAGTCACACCTTCAACCAATCGCACAACAGCATCCAATGTAACAACAGTAAAACCTTCAACCATTGACACAACACCATCCAATGTAACAAAAGTCACAAGTTCTCCGAATGGCTCAACACCATCCAATGTAACGGCAGTCACACCTTCAACCAATCACACAACAGCATCCAATGTAACAACAGTAAAACTTTCAACCATTGACACAACAGCATTCAACGAAACAACAGTCACAACTTCTCTGATTGGCACAACACCATCCAATTTAACGACAGTCACACCTTCAACCAATCGCACAACAACATTCAATGAAACAACAGTCAAATTTTCTCTGAATGAAACAACATCCAATTTAACTGCAGTCACACCTTCAACCAATCACACAACAGCTTTCAACCTAACAACAGTCACAACTTCTCTGAATGGCACAACACCATCCAATGTAACGGCAGTCACAACTTCAACCAATCGCACAACAGCATTCAATGTAACAACAGTCACAACTTCTCTAAATGAAACAACGTTATCCATTGTAACGCCAGTCCCACCTACATCCAATCACACAACACCTTTCAATGTAACGGCAATCACACCTTCAACCAATCACACAACAGCATTCAATGTAACAACAGTCACAACTTCTCTGAATGAAACAACACCATCCGATGTAACAAAAGTCACAAGTTCTCTGAATGGCACAACACCATCCAATGTAACGGCAGTCACACCTTCAACCAATCGCACAACAGCATCCAATGTAACAACAGTAAAACCTTCAACCATTGACACAACAGCATTCAACGTAACAACAGTCACAACTTCTCTGAATGGCACAACACCATCCAATTTAACGACAGTCACACCATCAACCAATCGCACAACAACACTTAATGAAACAACAGTCAAATTTTCTCTGAATGAAACAACATCCAATTTAACTGCAGTCACACCTTCAACCAATCACACAACAGCTTTCAACCTAACAACAGTCACAACTTCTCTGAATGAAACAACACCATCCAATGTAACAAAAGTCACAAGTTCTCTGAATGGCACAACACCATCCAATGTAACGGCAGTCACACCTTCAACCAATCGCACAACAGCATCCAATGTAACAACAGTAAAACCTTCAACCAATGACACAACAGCATTCAACGTAACAACAGTCACAACTTCTCTTAATGGCACAACACCATCCAATTTAACGACAGTCACACCTTCAACCAATCGCACAACAACACTTAATGAAACAACAGTCAAATTTTCTCTGAATGAAACAACATCCAATTTAACTGCAGTCACACCTTCAACCAATCACACAACAGCTTTCAACCTAACAACAGTCACAACTTCTCTGAATGAAACAACACCATCCAATGTAACAAAAGTCACAAGTTCTCTGAATGGCACAACACCATCCAATGTAACGGCAGTCACACCTTCAACCAATCGCACAACAGCATCCAATGTAACAACAGTAAAATCTTCAACCATTGACACAAAAGCATTCAACGTAACAACAGTCACAACTTCTCTGAATGGCACAACACCATCCAATTTAACGACAGTCACACCTTCAACCAATCACACAACAGCATTCAACTTATCAACAGTCACCGCTTTAATCAATCACACAACAACATTGAATGTAACTAAAATACAATTTTCAACCAATCACACAACATTATTCAATGTAACAGCAGTCACACTTTCTCCGAATTACACACTGACTACAGATACACCTTCAAACAATCACACGGCAGAGTTGAATCGAACCACAGTCGTACCTACTCCAAATGACACAACAGTACACAATGCAACAGAGAACAACGTTACTGCATCTATTAACAATAGGGACCTAAATAGTACAGTAATCACGAGTAATGCAACAATAACCACGTCTACAGCTTATCCCAACGACACAACAGTTGTGAGTACAATCCCTACTACCGAAATTCAAAACAAGACAGCCACAGACAATCAAACCACGTCACCCAACGCAGAAACACAACAAAACTCAACTACTTTGTCCCAAGACATGACAATGGCTACCACTGCAACTCTTAATAATACGGCATTCACCAAAAACGTGACCGTGGACAATGTGACGTTAACCAAGGACATCGTCACCAAACCAACAGTAGCTCCACTCATCAACCAGACTGTAAATTACACCACAGCGAGAGTGACCAACAACATCACAACAACCCACGGAAATGACAACTTAACCACAGCTGCTTCTGCTGTCAGTACCACCATCAATCACAATCAAAGTGTTGGAACCACCTTCAATCTAAGCTCAACTTCAAGCAGTTCAACCGCAGACTCCAACTTGACAACGGAAGTACCAGGAGACATCTTGATGACTACACCCGCTCCTGTCAAAGCTACAACAATAACAACAACTATAAAGGGTACACTTCCAGCCCCCCATGTCAAAGCTTTCCATGACTTTGTCGACAACAACTGTTTTACTCACTGTAGAGTAGAATGGCAGTTTTTGATCAAAGTCTCAAATAGTAAACTTCATCACTCTACATTGATCTAACATTTGTCTAATTTGCCAAGGTACAGGATCTACATTCACAACTCCATTAAAAACAAGTACAAGCCAAGAGGAGGAACAGGCCAACCAGTTGCTGGATCAAACAAGGGATGCATCTAAGCTAAACTCCTCTCAGGTGAAACTACTGATATATTGAAGTTCTGGACGTTTTTTGCATTAAACAATGCTCTTGTGTGATTTTTTCCAAAGTTAACTTTATCATTTCATAAATGTTGCAGGTGGAAAATTTGGTGGGAGACTTGGAGAAGCTTCTGGATGGCCCCACAGTCTCTCTGGCTCTGGGACAAAAGGCTGTCAATATAATTAGCAATCTGATGGGAGGCAACTCGTTGGCCGTGTCCGCATCTGCTAACAGGTACTCACACTACCCTCAACCCACATGGACAAACATATCCTCAGACATTTGTCTAAAATGTTTGGTCTTCCGCATACAGGCTGATCCGTCTGGTAGACAATCTGGGCATTAAGCTGGTAGTCTCTGGCGACACAGAGATCCTGTCTGCAGGTTTGCTGGTTCTGGCTGTGAAGAGAGTCGATGGGACCAACTTCCCAGTAACATCTGTCGATATTTTCAACACTGATAATGTCCAGGTATATTTTAAGATAGCCATCTGATCTCACTGCTTTTTAAGAAACACACTTGGTGAATCAAATAACTCTTACAAGCAAGTATGTGCCCATGATTGTTTACTCCATACATGGATTAGAAAACTCTGTTTTGTCAAATCATAATTTTTTATTCTTCTTTTCACTGACATTTTTGTGAATAAAAGCCTCACACAGCAATTCTTACGGGCTTTTAACCAGGCAATGGAACAATGCTTTCCATTAACCTCTTGTCAATTTTCCGGTGTCCAGCTCCGTGGCCTCAGTAGATCCCGGTCCAAGAGGTCCGCGTCTTCTCTTGGGTCAGTATTCTTGCCCTCCTCCCTCACCAATGGGCTAAGTCTTGAGCAGCAGAAGGAAGCCAACAGGGTCCAGTTCAACTTCTACACCAAATCAGTCTTCTTCCAGGTACTTTCATCAGCTTAGCAGTATTAGAGAAGATGTGACTGCAGTATTTAATGCTACATTCAATGATTTAGAAGCAGCATCTTTAACCTTTCCCAGTTAGGTCCAGCATTTGCTTTTAAAAAAGAAAACTGGATGACATGCTCGTCTTTTTTTGTGCAGGATGCATCATTAGATAACCAAACCCTTGTCAGTCCAGTTCTGGCTGCCAGTGTGGCCAATCTGTCGATAAGTAACCTGAGGGAGAACATTCAGTTTACCATCCGAAACATCGACCCCATGCAGGTGAGTGTGCAAAACCATTAGTTTTCTTATAGTCCCATTTATCAAAAAAAGAATCTCACACACAACTCAAAAACTAAAAAGGGTTTACCTTGAAACGTTTGGAATATTCAGTTAAGTTTTGATCAGAACGTATTTTTTGGAATGCTTGAAAATGCCACAAGTAATTGCATTGCTCAGACAAAAGAAATAAAAGAAAAGGTTCGGAGCAAATAAAGAAGAATACTTGTAAATTCCCTTCAATTAACTTAAATAGAAATATTGATAGAAGTATTGAAAGATTACTCAAAACCCCTATGTGATACTTGTCCAATTTGTTCCCAGGAGAACTACACAGCCTCCTGTGTCTTTTGGCAATCAACTGGTGAGTTTGTGGACACGCTAATTAGAATGGGTTGAGTTGAGTTTTCAGCAGAATTAACATCCATTTTCGTTGTGTTTCTCTGGTTCAGGTGGTACAGGATTCTGGAGCACTGCTGGCTGCTTTGTTGTCAATGCCACAGCAGAAGAAACAACCTGCAGCTGTAACCATCTCACATCGTTTGCAATTCTGCTGGTTAGTGTGCATATTGGTTCATTGTTAATTATTGACAATTACAGACTGACTCTTAACTCTTTCTACGTGGCCCGTATGCACCCATTGTGTATTTGTGTGTGTCCTGCAGGATTTGTCCAGAGACGTGTTAATTAACCCTCAGCAGGCGCAAATCCTCACTTTCATCACCTACATCGGCTGCGGAATCTCTACCATTTTCCTCAGCCTCACCTTACTGACATATTTGTCATTTGAGTAAGAATCTACATCTTAACCAGGGCTTGAATGGAAGCTTTACCTAAATGTTCAAATGAACTAAATGCATTCCAACAAACTCTTTCTGTTCAGAAAACTGCTGCGAGATATTCCTGCTAAGATCCTGGTTCAGCTGTGCCTGTCCCTCCTCCTCCTCAACCTGGTCTTCCTCCTGGACGGCTGGCTGGCGCTCTACCCAGCGACTGGGCTGTGCATTAGCACCGCCTTCTTCTTGCACTACTTCCTGCTGACATCATTCACCTGGGCGGGGCTTGAGGCCCTGCACATGTACCTGAGCATCGTACGGGTGTTTAACCCCTACTTCAGCAATTACATGCTCAAGTTCTCCCTGATGGGGTGGGGTGGGTAACACTTGGCTCTTCAATTTCAAAATGTTTGTAAATTTCGTTTTTTTTAATTGATATACCGAGATATTTATGCTCCTTAACATTATGTTTCTTTGCAGGCATTCCCCTTCTTGTGGTGATAGTGGTGATATCAGTGAACAAAGACAACTACGGTCTGGTGACTTATGGAAAATACACAGATGGCACTTCTGATGACTTGTGAGTAATAATAAAAAACCTTCTTAAACATACATTCATGTTTTAATTGATTTAATTGACTTTTTTGTTTTTTTATGTTTATTTTTTGTTACACCAGCTCTTAACAAGCAGTACAATACAGTTCCTGTGAGTTAACTAAATGCTTGTTATTGATTAGTTAGTTTTGAACCTTGCTTGATCTGATCACAGGTAAGCGGTGATTAGACACTGGCCAGTTATATTTAAATGAATGTAGTAATAAAAAGGAACTTTTAATTGGGAATGAATTGCTCTATATGACCAACAGAATCAAACAATACAGCCAAGAGGACTTCCTATATCTATATATAATTATTCTCAATCGTTGCAATCGGTTTCACCCGGTCACATTCTGCAAAATCCCCAAAATCAAGCAGGTTCCCCAGAAATTCCTTCCGATCCGACTCCATCTGGGCCTCCAGCAGCGAGAGGCCAACAGTAGATGGACCCAGCTTTTGCTGAGCTCCGCCTTGTTGCTCCGCCTCCCCCCCTCATCTTTTACTTTTCTGTGTGATCATCTGCCCCCCCCTGTAGCTGTTGGCTGCGTAACGACATCGCCTTCTACGTGGGCGTGGTGGCCTACTTCCTCCTGATCTTCGGTCTGTGTCTGCTGACCTTCATCATCGTCATGATACAACTGTCCCGGATCAAAAAGCAGAACCCCCAGAACCAAGCTCCCAACAGGGGGGTGATGACAGACATGCGCAGCATCGCTGGCCTCATCGTGCTGCTGGGCCTCACCTGGGGGTTCTCTCTGTTCGCCTGGGGACCCCTCTACTTTCCCTTTGTGTACCTCTTCACTATATTCAACTCTCTGCAAGGTGAGAGTTCCAGACCACCATGTAAGAATGGTTTTACCCACGTAAGCCAAACCATAAAATGCAAATGTGTCTGTTTTTTATTTTTCCTGTACAGGATTCCTTGTCTTTATTTTCCACTGTGCTCTGAAGGAGAGCGTCCGCCGGCAGTGGAGAACTTACCTGTGCTGCGGGAAACTGCGATTGGCCGAGAACTCAGGTGGGCCTCTGACTATTCAAATGTGTCAAAGGTTTGGACACATTTTGTCATTGGACTCAATGGGATGGTGTGTCCGAATGTTATGGTATCACACCAAACGGTGTCTTGCTTATTGAATATTAGCACGAAAAGGTGATGAATGTGTTTTTAGTTTAACAAACTCACGCCCGCTTGGTCTCATGCACCTTTCTGCAGACTACTTGAGTCGGACGGCCACCCAGATCAAAAGCAACAGGGGGATGTCTGTCACCACGGCCTCCACCTACGCGGCCAACGTCACCCCCCGAAGCTCCTCCGTCATCAGCACCAGTGGAAGCGGTACGTTCACATCTCCTGCATCTCCAACTTCACACCCCAAACACTCACAATCTCCCGTCGTCGTCCCCACAGACTCCGTGTTCATGGACAGCGGCATATCTGACGGCTCCAACAGCGACGTGCTCTTCAACGACATGCACAGGCGGAATCCCTCCTTGTGAGCGCCAGGACCGACAGGCGCGTGCCGCGTCCCTCCGCGATCACAACCGCCCCCCCTCGTCCCCCCCCCGCTGGGAGGGAGCCCGGACACGGGGGTCCCCTGCAGCTCGAGCAGACAAACAAAACAAGGCCCGCCCGGAGGAAAGCTCCCCCAGTGTGACACGAGATGAAGGTTTTACAGGTGGAATGAAGGGAAGGGAGGAGTGAGACTGAACCACTGGCGTGATGCCTTTTCTTTTTTAACAGAGGAATGATGTGAGAGACTCAATTGTCTCACAGCGGCGTCTCGGTGTTCGTGTGGACTGTTGTTTCAAAAGCAACATCACTATGAACATGAAACACGGTGGTATTATTTTTGTCGTTAGAGGTAGCTAATAACATTTTTACAGAATATCACAAAAATGTATTCACTTAGTAATCTTGAGCAAACGCTGAAAGCTTTGTAGAAATGTATATTTAAGTCTATTTTTCTATGCTATTGTATATATTTATTTTTCACTTTGCAACACATGAAGCAATTTATAGTGTGTTTGAAATGCTCCACCGCCTAAGGAGCTATTCCCAAAGTCCTCTGGGAAAGGATCCGCTATCTCGAGCCAGGAGAAGCAGGAGAAATGAAGGAAAAAGTGCACACGCCAAAACTTGAATGCTCGATCTTACATGCACAGTAATTAATTCATAAAAAAATAGATATAAGTGGCGGTTTAAAAGCATTTCAAATGATGTGGGGGCAGACGCATTCGATTGTTTGTATATTTGAGATCATTGTATTAAATGAAATGACGTGAAGTGAGTTCGTGCAGTTTAAATGCCCGCGTGCGAGAAGATGTGCGCGTTGAGAAAAAGAGATATTTGATCCCAGACTGGTTAAATACAGAAACATAAAACATCACATCCACTTGAGTACATACAGGATTAACTGAAGAATTATTTGTCTGAAATGCTGCATCATAATCAGCCAGCTCGCACATCTGCCACCAGATGTCAGCGTCGACCCACGCCTCATTAAATCCCATCTCAGCCGCTGATGTTCACACCAAGAGAACACACGCAGGACCTTTGAACCTTTTTCCCCTGTTTGTCTAAACTTGTCACCTCGCAGCCCAACTTCGACGAGGCCTTTTATAAAAGCAAAGATTTACTAGCTCCTTGCACACGTTGCGTTTGAGACTCCGATTCACCGCCTCTTCAGGTGCTGATGAATGATTGGAAGTTTCCTGCAGCTTTGACTAACTAATGGCACATCAGTGAAGGGTAAAGCGTTTTATTGCCTTGTCTGGCATTTTTATCAGATCTGAAGGTCAACTTTTAGTGCATATGCGCGAGGGGCGGCCTACACGCTTCCGTCCCCTCTTCATCACGATGCAGCTGTGGGAACGCCCGCGAGGGAAGACGTTTTATTTCCTTCACGGTGGTAAAACACGCGTTGGTGTCAGTGATCCTCATCGGTATTTAAGGGAAAGGTCCGTCTCTCCCCGAGGCTTGTTTCTGCAACACCTCACCGGCTTTCATTCTGTCCCAAAGAGGGGTGCATCAAGTCCCACCAGCGTCCACCCATCTGAAGGCCGTTTCTTCACTCGATCTATTTATGGTGGTCTCAGGCTCAAGAGAGAGACACGCAGCCCCGCTTGTATTCGAGGGGCATCGATTCAAGAACACCATCGTACCGCTGCTCGCGCATCTTCACGTTGGAGCCAACCACGGCCCTGCTGGACGCTTTTCTCACGGTAAACGGGCCAGAAGTGATACAGCAAAGAAACCCTTTCGCGCACATGAGCTGAAATGTGCACTTGAAGACGTCGACCCTCAGTTGACCTCGCATGACTAATTCTCCGTTATTGCAGCCTGTTGCCCTCACTCTCTGCTCACATGAGACACATTTTGCATTTTCTGTACAAGTATTCTAAAATATGACTGGCTTGCTGCCCTCATGGCAAATATTTGGGTCGAGGGCGTCTTGGCGCTGGAGATTCTGGAAAGCCCCATTTTAGGCCTAACTCACTTTTATATGAGTGCGCCTGTTTACACTTTGCAACTGGAGTCAGGAGTCAGCGGCGAACGATAAGTGTCCCTGAGGGGACGTTTGATAAAGGTCAGAACTGCTGCGCTGCCGGTAAGGAGTCATTTTAACGTGCTTGTCTCCTGGGCACGGATTGTTACCACAGACGTGGGGGGGCTCAACCTCGGCAGCTCTCATGTCTCTCATTTGTGTTTCCGTAAATCTCTTATTTGATTTACATTTTCGAAATATGTCAATGTTCCTTTTTTTTGACCAGATAAAGCTTGAAGTTCACACAGATTCGCCGACTCAGCAGGAGTTCCCGGGGGGAACCGTCGGATCGATGAGGCGAACCTCTCAATTTAAAAGTTGATTGAAGGAAGTCACTGAATCGGCAGAATCTGCGTGAGTCAAAAAAAAAAAAAAAATCGCATTCATTTGGCCGTTTTGTCCTGCAGCTTTTTGCACGTCTTCTTAATTCGCAGAGATGCAAAATGTGTGTTTCATTTTGAGGAGGTTCAGCTGCGTGAACCTCAGTAATGAGAAGGCCAAGCAGCCCCCAGCAGAGCAGCGTCCCACCAAGCTGGTCCAAGCGAGAAGAAGACAAGTATCTGATGACATCACATTCAATCAGTTCCATCCAAAGGAAGTTTTTAAGTGAAATTTTTCATTTCTCCCATACAAACACAGCTCGATCACCGGCTGCTCACGTTGATTTCTTCTTTTTATCTACATTTTGTAGCATATGATTATACCAGACTTAACCCTATAAAGCAGTAGCACAGACACACTTGCTGATGATCGAGTGCTTTCCTCGCAGAAGCAGATGGTGCCTCACGACATCTATTGGCCGCTTTGCTCAGCTTCAGCTCATTTGGACAGTACAAATTAGTCATTAGGGAGCTTGGTGACATATTGGTGCCCGCTCGTCCAACTTTTAAAGTCTGATTGCACAGCCACCGCCGAGTGTGTGTGTTTTAGCAGACTATTGAACCCCAGCACTGGTTACGAGCTTCCTGTTATGGGAGGATCGTTCATGCTGGTTCGAGTCGCTGGAAGTGGTGAACACACTTGAAGGAAACCTTGTTTGACCTTTTTTTATCTTCTGACTAAACAGAAGCTGCTTCCGAGGGTGTTCAAAGCTCCTTTCATCAGCTGATTTGAAAGAGAAAAAAAAAACGCATGGTTATTTACAGCATGAAGTACATGAGGAGAGCTAATATTACAGCACACACCTCCTGCTGAGGCTTTCATTTGGGATTTTGAGGCTATTTGTCTGACACTTTCAAATGTTCATGGAAGCTTGTTTTTAGGCAACCTTGTTTTATTCATAATCTGTTTATGAAGTTACGATATTCAGTGAATACTTTGAAAATGTGTTTACAAAAAGATTCAGCAGTTTATTATAGAAGTGGTGAGGTGCACTATGTTTTTACAATGCAGTATTGGCACAAACGTGACACACAGTGACCTCCAAATGGATCACAAATTGAATATTTTGTAATATAATTATGGGCCTTTGTACTAATGGACGGCTCCCGTTTGTCTGCACAGACTTGTCCTTTCATTTGTTCCCCCGTCCAGTAGAAAACAGAGACGCTGTGGGTTATTTTATGTTGGTAGTTATTTTTTCGCATCACATTGGGATGTAAATGTCACGCATGGTTGAAAGAAAGGTCAGCTGTGCCGTTCCTTTGAATAATAAAAAATTGATGCAACCAGAGAGTTGATGCCCACTGAGCGCAGATTGACAGCAACTTTGACTTTGTGGACAAACTGCACTCGAACTCAAGACATTTTCAATGCAAAAGTTTAGAAAAATATATTCAATCCATACAATAACAAAAACATTTTCTCTCTTTTATTCTCCACATGACCCTTTTCTGCCTTTAAAGGTTACAGTAAAAGCTGTAACATATATACATTTTTCTATATAATATAACATTCCATCGCAGAACATACTCAACACACGTCAACAGCCATATTTTATAGACATAAATTCGTCTCTGGTGTCTCCCTGTCAGCACTCTTATCATTTCTAAGCTCAATGATGTTTATACTTTTTCTTCTGGTTTTAACTATCTGCTATAAAATCCTGTTTAAAAGTTCACTTTGAGGTGTCAGTACAGTTTATCCTCACGCGGACATGTTTTGCAAGCGTCTGGTTTCCCGACAAGAACGCTAATTTAAACTTGAGACTGAGACCAAAGGAAATGACATCCTTCTCAGCGCTGGCTGTCAGCCGTCCTCAGAAGGCGACGTGCCAATTACTCCTGGCAGGATGACGAGGAGCGGGAAGGCACACATTAAAACGACATCAATCAAGGGTGCAAATGCAATCCAATCCAACCGCACCGTTCTGCACCGCCCGGTTCTGCAGATCTTGGGGATCTGTTGAGAGTCGATCGTGCCGAGTCAATGCAACAATGTTCATGAATATTCAACGCGTCCCCCCCCCCCCCCCCCCCCCTTGGTACGCAATCACAATGCTATCTTTGGGAAACAGAAGGTGGCGTGAGGGATTTCGTAGAAACTGAGTTGCACAGTGAGTGAAGGTGTTCCCGGATTCGTCAAAAAAGGGAGTTGTCCCTCAAGCAAATGTTTCAAGGTGACGGCGACCTTCAGGGATAACGCATTATGGGCTTGAGTGTGTGGGTTATTCATGTCCATGTTTCATATTACTCATAACGATTCAACGTCAGAAGGCAAAAAAAAAGAAATACTTCCTAATTTGCAGAATTCTTTTTTCTCTGAGTTTTTTTTTTAAGTCGGGTCTTGGAAGATCAGCTGTAACAACTTCACAATAAAAAAAAAAACTCTGCCTCTCTGTGTTGACTTCTAAGGCAACCTTGAGTCCGAAATTCACCTCTCGACAGGAGAATCCTAAATAAATAAATAAATAAGTAAAAAGGCTGCTTAAATCTTTTCCTACTGGATACCGTCGCTTTATCTGTCTTAAAAGCCTTACCTTCAGGCGAGGCTTTTCTAAATGGACTCGGTCCCCTCCCTCGGCTTTGCTTTTGGAATAAAAATAGCCCCTCAATTTGACGCGCTTAACCGAGTCCGTTAGCAGCAGGCATCTCACTTTCTAACGCAGAGGCACCAGCAGCAGCAGGAGAGACGGCCCAGTTAACGCCAAGTGTCTCCTTCTTCATTGGAAGGGTTTCTCTTCCTGTTAACGCCAAATGTCTCCTTCTTCATTGGAAGGGTTTCTCTTCCTGTTAACGCCAAGTGTCTCCTTCTTCATTGGAAGGGTTTCTCTTCCTGTTAACGCCAAATGTCTCCTTCTTCATTGGAAGGGTTTCTCTTCCTGTTAACGCCAAATGTCTCCTTCCTTGAAAGGGTTTCTCTTCCTGTTAACGCCAAATGTCTCCTTCATTGAAAGGGTTTCTCTTCCTGTTAAAATCAAATGTCTCCTTCTTCATTGAAAGGGTTTCTCTTCCTGTTAACGCCAAGTGTCTCCTTCATTGGAAGGGTTTCTCTTCCTGTTAACGCCAAATGTCTCCTTCTTCATTGAAAGGGTTTCCCTTCCTGTTAACGCCAAATGTCTCCTTCATTGAAAGGGTTTCTCTTCCTGTTAACGCCAAATGTCTCCTTCTTCATTGAAAGGGTTTCTCTTGATGTTGTTAATATCACAGTTCAGAGTAACAAAGATCCACGTGATGCAACGCGTTCATTCGTTTCCCGAAGAAGACCAAAGACAGAACCTCTTTCCCAGATGACGCTTGCTTGCCATTCTCCCTCCCACTTCCTCTTGTGCAACTTTAGGATCTACTTGGTTGCCGCTGACAACCACGAGGCGCCGTCTTGAAGTTCGCTCGTATCGATTCATCCGGTTCAATCAACCACATCTGTTCCCAAAAACTGAATGTGCCTTCACGGGGTTCAGAACATCTGTAATTAAGAAAGACAATCAATATGTTGATAACGGTCCAATTCATAATTATGGCTGATGGCGCTTGGAGAGCGTAGAAACCATCGCAGTGAAGTGTCGCCCTGATGAAGTCCACACATGTCAAATCTGTGAGAAACTTTTAATCAACGCTGAATACTGTAATCATTATCAAATTAGCTGGAGCTCTGTCGATTAAGTGCAGTTTCTCTACAGCCTCGAGCTGATTAAAACATTAATTTCCACGGTGCATCGCTGTGGTTTCCCCCAGGTGCTGAAGTCACGCCGCCGTTACGAGGCGTTTACAGCAGGAGGCCTCGTGGTCCTTTTTTCATCGTCTTATTAACTCTTTGGCAGAAGTAATGCAGAAAGTGTTGGTGAAGATAAGGTGCTTTTTGATAAGAGGCTAATCAGGGAGACAATAAGACACATATCACAACTCCTCCCCCATCTGCCAGAGGAACAAAATGTGCTTTTGTGAGATTAGTTTCTGCAGGAGATAAATCAGGATCAGGACGCTGCTCATCAAAAGCAAATGAAGATCTCATCACTGGTTGGTACCGTGTTTGTTGTTTTGCTGTCATAGAAGGAGTCATTATGTGTCCTCAAACACTGAAAACAACCAAATGAACACACAGTAGGGTGATCTTTTCCTATGTCCTTTTCTCCATCAAAGGAAGGAAAAAAACGGTAAAAGGCCGGCATTGATTAGGCCACAAACTGTGTTTGGCTGAGCTATCTTAGTCGCATGTTCAATAATTGTGAGTTTCAAAATGTGAACCCAAGGTCGCGCGGATGGGTCGACGCCAGCTTCAAAGGCCGCCTCGTGTTACTTTGATCCGGTGTGGGGTTACAGACAGGTAGACAGGTGGACCGGTAGACAGGTAGACAGACATGTCCTGAACCTGAACTATGCAACAGCGGCTCATAATTGAAACGTTCAATTTGAATATGACATTCACACTTAACTGGTCAGAATTTAAATTGCGGTAGATATCTGAGGCGCTGATGCTTTTTGATTCAAGCGCCTGACAGAGTAACCATTAAGAAACAAAATCACTCTCCCGTATGCATGAATGGATGAATACACACAGGTTTTTCCTTTTTTTTTAAATCGGCAACCTTGTACCTCGGATTCTAAACCCGGAGCCAGCATTTAACTGTCTACAAATCCCCTGAGCCGCCGACCCCATTGCTGGGACTTTGTGGTGAAGTTTCTTCTTCTTTCAGTGGAAGGGGAGATCTGTCCCTCGTTGTCCTGCACCTGGTTTTTCCTCACCACTGAGAAAAGTAATTTGAAGACGAAGGGCGGTGATCATTTTAACTTGATTATCTCCAAAGGCACATTTCAGGTCAAATACAGTTTAATGAAGCATAAATGTACTAATCCCATAGACTTTTGGCCATTGGCTGTAATTTAATTTGTCCACGCGCAAACAGCCAAATAATTGAACGTGTCCTCTGCGCTTTCATCCCATCTGCCCTGAGGTTGGTACATCAAGACTGTCGCCCCAAAACAGCTGCGTGTAATACATCACTACTTATGCATTCAGCTCCTGGAGGAGAACTTCACCTGCCATTTGAAGACGAGGAGCATTTGAGGGGTGAACATGTACTGGTTCTCCTTTCTCTTCCCTAATAATAGTAACGGTGAAAACCATAACCAAGGGTTTATTCTGGGTCCTGACACATGTTTTGTATGTGAGCTCTCTGACAGCAGCTCTAAAACAAAAAGGAACATTTTGCACTTACTGTAAGTCGCTTTGGATAAAAGCATCAGCTAAATGTAATGTAATGTCATTTTCACACTAGCTTGAGTCCGGTTTGTCACCATTTCTTCTCATTGCATCAGATTAATGGCAACAACCTGTCTATGGAATGTGTTTGGCCGCAGCGTCTCCAGTGCTATTATTCCAGGTTTGGATGAGCTGGCGTGTGCAGCTCACACAGAGAGCTCATCTCACGTTCACAAACCCACCTGTTCCAACCCGTCTGCCACATTTCATCAGGCGGCTTTGGTAAGTTTTATATGTCGATTTCTTTTTTAAATGTCCTCATCGGGCTGAGTTTTAATGATCCCCTCCTCGTGTGCCCGTCCCCGACCTTCCCTCTTTGTGCTATAGACCATTGACTGACCCAATGCACTCATTGGGTACAATGAGCCGTGTCCCCCTGCATGCACCTGGGAGGAGATCATGTGACTGTAACCCCCGGGTCCCTGGGAGACCAGAGCACAACGGTGGAAGAGGACAGCAGAAGACAAAAAAGAACTTGATCTTAAGACGTTTATTATTCCCATTTAATAAAAGTAAATGAACAGCAAAAGAACAGCAGTTAGCACGCACTTCCTCGCATGCACACACGCTGGCATCACCTGATGACTGCACTCTTTTTGAAATGAATGACAGCAATAACTGGCAACAAAACACGTGGCGTTGGCCCGACACAAGCGCCTTTGTGTGGCTAATGAATAAAGAAGAAGAAGAAGTCGAAAGTCTTGTTGCCGCAGTATCACATTCAGCGATGCACTTCTTCAAAAGCAGCTTACGCGGCCCGTTCGTTATTCATGTTCTCACCAACGGGTTAAAGGTCAAACATGTACATGTTTTAGCATCCTCTTATTGTGCTGCCCTCTGCAAAGACAAACCCTCTGCCCGGATACAAGGGGGTTGATCTCATTAATGCGCATCCAGTTCTACAGAAATCCTCATATCTGGGAAGAGGTTCGAGAAACGTTTTTTAAACACTATCGAGAAGATGCTAAATGTTTCTGGCCTCCATCACCTTCCTCTGTAGAACCCAGTCTCCATCATTCTCCATCACACACATGTGGACTGTTCTTGTAGCTTTTGTTCCAGCAGACTTTCTGCTTTCTTTCAGACTCGCAGCCGCAAGCGATGACCTTCGCTCGATGGGCTCGCTCCGAGTTTCCCGATGAACATCGAACGGAGCGCGTTTCCAGCCGGCTGGTTGACTTTGCTTCGCAGCGTCACAGGTCACTTCGGGGGGGGGGGGTTCATCGCCGCTCTCCGTTACCGTTAATTAGCTTCAGCCAACGAGAATCATTTGAGACTAAACTCAAGAAGCAAACCGCTGACCCCCCCCCCCCCCCCCCCGGGGGCCTCGTGCTTTCTTCAAATGAACTGTCGGGTGTTTTTGCTTGTTAAATACAAAGATATTTTGGTTTACATTACTTCCGTGTGGCTGCACTGGAACATCGAGGCTGGACTCCTGATGGCTTCCGCATGTCTATTAATGCTTTGAATGTGTCATTTTAAGGCGCATTATTGCATCCTTCCTCGCGACAAGAGCTTTCATCCTGCTGCTTTTCCTCAAATGTTCGCGTGACTTCTTCGATGAGCTAATGACGAGAGGTCATCAATGGAAGCGTTGCCACGGTGATACATTTCCAGAAAGACATTGCATTCTTGTTGTGAGTGAATGCTAACTGCTCTCTAGTTGCGATGAAAGGCTCTGGTTTCCAGCCTACATCTCATTCCGTGTGCATAATCCCTTTCTTAAATGGGCTAATTGAATTTTTATGAGATTAAGCTCTCTTGTGTGCTTAATTCCTTGACACTTCTTTCAATGTGTGCTGTTTGCAAATGTGCCTTGGGCCATCACTCATCTCTCATTAGGGTGGTTATCACGAGCCTCGTTATCTTTAACAAAAAAAATACACGCTGTGGCCTCCAAAAGTGTTTCAAACCGATACTTGACCAATCAAAGAAGTTTCTCTTCCACTTTTTAGATTAACCGGTCAGAAATGTTTAAATTTAACTCATCCGACGCCTTTTGTGAAATAAAGATCCACAGTCTTTATTCATTGAGAAGAGTGTGCGGTCGATGCTGGAAGGACAAAAGTTCAGCTGAGAGCAGAGAAAAGTGTTAGTGGGCACAAATAACGAGCTCATGGCTGAACTTTTCTCTGCTGCTTTCTTTAATGCAGTGTTGGAATCGCAGCAGCAACCGTGGTCTCCACTGAGGGGGGTGGGGGGGGGGCATTTCAGGCCGCGTGGGTCCGACGCGCCGCACACGCTGTGGATTGAAATGAGAACTAGATGAAGTGATTGGGCTGAAATGAACAATCAATGAACTCTTCTTCTGCCTCCTTTGATGAGTGTTCGTTCTTTTTGCTGCACTACGTTCATCAGCTGGAATCCACATTGAATATTCAACATAACAGATTCGAGAATACCCTAAAACCCTTCCTGACTCATGTACACCCCATTGACTAGAACTGCATTTACTCAAGCTAAACCAAAATGCAGGTTGCTATTTATTTATGTCAGGATACTTCGGATCACCAGAAAGAAGCAGAATATGACGTCATTAAAATGATCTTCACCAGCTGATCCAAGTGAAAATAATTATATGATCAAAGGAACAATTCTGCATAATGTGGTATTTCTGATGAGTCCAGCACGGCCTGTCCTCCTGTCTGTCCTCTTTACCCAGGATATATACAGTATATGTATATATGACCATTACCGGAGGATTCTGTTATGTTGCATTCTGTTCCTCGTTGGTGTGCACGCTGCATTCCAACGCCTTTATGCAAGAGAGCACTTAAACGTCACCGTTTGTCCTAATGAACCCTTTGGCCTCCACAGCGGTGGAGCTCAGCAGGAGGCTGATCACGGAGCCCGTGGCACCTCGTGAGATGCCTGCAACGTTTCCTGTTTCCACTGAGGTCATTTCACAGCAGCTTTTATTGGCTTGAATATGCACTCGGTAGATTTAGATTGAGGCGGAGAAACCATTTTGTGACTAAACGTTTAATCGCTTGTACGTCATGGTTGTGTTTGTTTGACCTCAACATCCTCAATCTGAAAGCAGCATGACGGACTGTTAAAGGCAGACGAATTTGTGCACAAGTTGTTCTACCGAAAGACATGATGAGGCTATTTATCATAGTAGATGTGCTGTTAAAAGACACGACTGAAGGCTTCTCCGGGCCTAATAAAGCAGTCGCACCTTCCTTCCAACAAAAAACAAGAGTAATAACCTGTAGAAATCGATCCCGCCGCCGTAGGAGAAAATGAAACGCATGAAATTGAACCGTGAAACTTTTGCTCCCCAGCTGACCTTGACGAGTTCTTCACACTCTTTACAATAATGTGAGTGATGTAATTGCTGCTCTCCCGAATCAGATTTCCGGCGTCGGCAGCGTTGGGTTCTCCCTTGCAGCAGCGAGACGGGGAGACGGACTTTGCCTTTCCTGTGGTATAAAAGCAGTATTTTCCCGATACATCAAGCTGCAGAAGTTTATTCAGAGACGCCACAACACCCGGCGTCTGAAGGCTTCCTCTCCTGCTCTTTATTTATTTACTACATAACTTTTGCACAACATGTAGTACACGTACAGTAAGACCTGTGACCTGTGACCTGTACTACTGGTGAACATTCACCTTCATGGCTTTTGTTTTCAACATCACCATCTGTCCCTGTTGGAGCTTTTCAATGACGATGATGTGCAATGCAGTTGGTCACATTTGAGCATTTGAACGGCTGCATTAGTTATCAGAGCCAATAAAGTATTTCTCCTCTAAAAAAAAAAAAGAAAAGATAAAAGGCTTATTTTCTTCAAAGCTCAATGGGAGACCGTCAAAGCGTTGCCAGAAATAGACTCATAAATCCTAAATGAAATATCTACAGTAAGGCTTGGCCATATGGTCACTTGGTCTTTTATCAATGCTTCACAGACTTCTGTACAGACGAACAGGACGTGACGTCACAGCGGACTAAAGCGCGGCAGACGGGCCCCAGTCGATGGAAACCGGCATCTTCTTTGCTGGAACCATTAAAGCGGATGACGCCACCGGCTGCCACATGTTCCTTTGCGGGGTTTCACGACACCGTTGTGCAATATTTTGAGAGACGCTGTCGACCGAACCGCCCCGAGGCAACGGATCAAATATTAATCCGAGGGACGTGGAGCAGAAGGAAATATTTCCCAAACTACAAATACAGGCGGATTCATCTGTTGTATCTCAGAGGAAATAATTGTGTCAGATGATGTCAGATTAAGATGTTAATGTTATCAGTGTGTGAAATGTAAATGAAGGGTGTGTGTGTGTGTGTGTGTGTGTGTGTGTGTGTGTGTGTGTGTGTGTGTGTGTGTGGATTTGAAGAATATTCACAAGCCTGAAGCTCCGAACATGTTCTCTTTTCCCATGATCCCGTCTGAGGGGAGACGAGTGGACGAGTGGCTGGAGGCAACGTTTTCAGAACTTAACGTGTGCAACGTCAATAGCAGACCATCCATATTAGTGTAGATCTGGAAACACATACTGGCTACGTTGTGTCTTACAAGTCGAAATGCCTGCAGGGTGAAAAGCGCATGTTGTAATGCGAGATGATTCAAACTAGAATATCACCAAGGTTGAAGTTTTAAAGCCTCCATAAACACAAACTTTTCTGCGTTTTACCCTCAGCAGGTTTTCTTTTAATTGGACCTGAACCAACCACCTGCTGTTCGGTTCCTCTGAAGCTCGATTGTATCTGTTGCATACTGCTCACTTGCACCTTTAATCGGTTGCTGTCAGCACAGAAAGACGCCCACAGGAAGCGTTGCAGCCTGAAGCGCGGCCACTTAATGGCTCGCACAACCCCCCCCCCACGCAGAGAAAGCTGCTGCGGGAGAGAATATCGCATTGGAACCCGAGCGTGTCGTCCCGCGCTCCTTTCGACCCGCTCCTCGGAGGTCTGCAGGCTCTCAAACGTCTTGAGTGCTCTTTGCTGGTAATTTAGGTGAAGAGGTGGTTAGACGAGTAATGCATGGAAGCGGCGGGGTGGGGGTGGGGGCGGGGAGGATGTGCGTATGCGTGTGCATCCCCCCCCCTGGCAGCTGACGGTGTGCTCCATGTAGGTCACACTGGCCTCATAATGGCGTTCAGCCGTAAGGGGGCTTTGGTGGAAAGGAGCGGCGGCACAAAGAGGCGCAGAAGAACCCGGGGAATCCCGTGAAAAGTACACAGTGGGTTTTTGTCATTGTGGCCGCTGGCTCCACTATTTATCCGAAGACATCACTGAATTTTGCAATTTTAATAATCTATATAAAGTGTGATTTTATTGTACTTTTTTTTTATAAATGTGCCTCATTGACAAGGTCCTTAATTAAGTTAAATACAATTTCAGCAAAATCAGCAGCCATGATGTCAGAAACTAGTAAATTACAGCCCACATTGCAAAGAGCTGATCCATCCTTTAAATATTTAGCCTGAGACATTTACTTTGGGCCAGCTTCTGTCTAATAAGAGCCTTTTTAATGAATACTAAATGAGCCATGTCTCCAGAGTGGCTTCACAACAAGTTTCCTGCAATAATGGGATATTTGACTTGACTGGCTCAGAGTTGGAAGTGATAATAGATGCTGAGCATCGATGGCGTCTTTTAAAAAGTAACATTTACTGAAAGCAATTAGCCTCTGACTGGCTTAGATTGGCTAATTCTGCATCATGGCCAGCGCTCCCCACGGAGACCCCGATGGAAACACATTTAAGATCCTGGATCTGTGATATTTTATTTACGGGACCTTTCCTCTGACTTCTGTTCGCAAAGAAACCCTCTCGCAAGCTGTCTGCTCTCAACATAGCTTCAAACAAAAAAGCACGAAACAGAGACTAAGAGTGACTCATGCCCACCGCGGGCACATCGGGGAAACATAAAAAAAAGGCGCACGCAACAAATCAAAGTTGTTTTGCGCGGATAAAAATAAGTGGTTATCTGACGTGTCAGTCGCAGCCTTTGTTTACCTGTGGGATATTTCCACTACAAACGTGTCTGCCTACCAACAGCCGATACTCCTGGTGCAAGGGGGGGGGGGGGGGGTCCGGGGAGACCCTTGAAGTAAATACGGCAGACCCGTTTGGATCGCTCATCCTCCCTCTGACTGATGACTGAACCGCCGAATACGGTCTCCTGCCACGAGGGTTCGTGGGCGGGGACAACGGTGCGCCTGTCGCTCAATCGAACCCGAAGCGATTGGATCTGCGACCTTTGACACAACTTTCGCTGTTCTACGGGTTCCTCGCAACAGCTTTTCGTCTTCCTTCGGATGGCTCGTCTCCTCGGGCACGTGGGTCTGACCCGCCGCCCCGGCACGTGCCATCGCGGCCCCCTCGGAGCAGCCATTAGGGGGATGGAGGAGACGAGGGACGAATGGCGTCACTCACCTTGAACTGCCGTCTAAAATGCAACGCCAATAGTAACATCCTCTTCTTCTTTGTAGAGTATTAATGGTGACGAGCTTCACACCTCACAAGTGGCTAAATATATACGGAAGCACATCTCGGGCCCATTTCCCCCCCCCCCGAGTTCCAGCTCCGCGCGGCAAGACGTTAAGTTCTGTTTCTAATGTGCGCATTAGTCATTCTCAAAGCGTCATCACAGGGGACGCCGGCCTATAGAAATATGAAGCATCGGAGCGCTTGTGATGAGAAGTTCGAGGGGGGGGGGGTGGAGGGGGGGCGGATTCCCAAACCACCGTTTTTTAATTTGAAGTCTGACTTGCAGCTCCTGGTGAATTATGTATCCAGGGGATGTGTGTGTGTGTGTGTGTCACGCACGGATTGTTATACTTTAAAGCTTCGCCGTGGGTTATTTGTTGTTTTTTGGTGTCAAAAAGTGTCTGGGGGGGGGGGGGCGAATGTTTGTGCCAAGATTCACTGCACATCATTTTTGAAAAATGTCCTCGTGTTTTTTTTAGCAACAGATGGGCCGGATTTGCCATAAATTGGCTTAGAAGAAAAGAACATATTTCACCAAAATGATGAAAGCTCACCAGATTACTCATCTCAGTCTAAAAAACGTTCCTTAATTGGAGTATTTTGCATCCTAGTCTCTCTCAATCCAACCTACGGTATATTTTATGATATGAATTCAAATTTGTATTCAGATTTTGTAATTCAACATCTGCTCTTTGTGACAACAGCATCATCAAACTGAATTGTCCTCTTTGGACAAATATTGCTGCCACTCTTCACGCCACAGTGTTTTTGTGCCACAATGAATGCCCCTCAGGAAAGGTGCACACTTATCTTCCCCCCTCACACGCGTTTCAACGCTTTAAAAAGCTGTTGGCAGGTTAATGAGGCTGAGAAATGCCTCCAAAGGGGGAACTATGTAATCTCATGAGAGCTTTGGGCTTGTCAGCAGAAATATGAAACGTATACATCTTAACATTCTCACCCGAAGAGCTGCTTTCGTTCTCAAGTGACTTCTCTGGACTTCGTTTAGGAGAACCGTGAGCCTGCAGGCGCTTTCTGTCTCTCTGTGACACGCAGAGGGACCAGGTGATTAATAAAAAGGGACCACGGACGCCACAAGACGGACGGCCAGCTAAGATCTGCGTGATGATGGCAAAAGGCTTTGGATCGATTAGGGTTCAGGGCGCTCCTTTCAAGCACAATCTTTACATCTTCACGCTGCAGAGGTCCACCAATGAGCATCGAGAAGAGGGGAAAGAAAAGACAATGGGAGTCTCGTGATGGTTCTGCCCACTTTGCAACAACGCAAAGTCAGGAGGCGCAAGAGGGCGAACGACTACTTTGCACAATGAAAGGATGGATCGTCTGGCCGGCTGTAGGCGTCCGCGTCTCCCTTTAAATGCCCCTTGTTACAGATACGCACGTGGGCGGTGAATCCCCCTTTGATGCTGAGTGGATTCGATAGCGGGAGCCCTGAATGCCATCTCACGGCTGTCTGCAGAGCCGCAGTTCCTTGACATTATCGCATCGCTCACATTAAAGTTATCATCATCGGGACCAAATGTCAAATTGGTGCAAAGCAACAAATCCCCGCAAAGCGTGAAACCTCTTGGCCGTCCTATCGCAGCGCTCCACGAGTCCCCGCAGAGCCCCCCCCCCCCCCCCTGTGGGATGTGGGGTTCTCTGTGTGTGTCTTCTTGTATTTACTTTTTAGCTTGTAGAATAGATGTCTGCTTGTAGGACAGATGGCGTGACCGGATCGGTCCTTATAAGGCAGACAATGTGAATGGTGGAAGAGAGAGCACAGGAAAAATGAAGATAAAATATTATCTGAGATAACACACCTGCGACCGAAGGGAGAGCCAGTTTGAACCCATTTTCAGGGCAAGGCCGAAGGCTGCAGGAGAGAGTACCAGACACTCATTGTTCGGGGAAGGCGTTTGTTACAGAAGGATGAACTGGGTTGAACCAACGTTCAAGGGCACCAGAGGGATTAAAACAGGTCAGTGTCAGAAGGCAGGCGGACTTTGGAAGGGATTTGCTTGCGATGCGTATTTCATTGTCTCCAGATATATCTGCGGAGAATTGCTCATGTACAACTTTTTCTCTTCTAAATAAATGTTAAACTTTTTAACTAATTTCCTGTAGTGGATTCTTCTATCAACCAACTCGGGTGGATAAGGAATATCCTAACACCCCCCAATTAGTTTGGATTTTTGTCAACAACTCAAAAATCCCATTATGCACAACAGGGTAAACAAGCTCCTGCATCAAACCTGTAAATGTTAAATAACTCTAGATGCATTTTGATGTCCATTTTTTGTGCATGTGGTGAACACGTCTGTGGTCCACACTTCTGCTCATGTGGAAGTCTGAGAGACACCGTATCAAAGGCTCGGCTGCACCGCGGCTTTAGACTTAAAAATAACTCAGAGGCACGACTTTCAAAGGCCGCGTCGGAAAATGTCTCTCTTTTTTTTATCTGTTCTTCTGCGGGAACGGAGCTAGGAGAGCGACTTTTCGCTGCCAATTCAGACCGAATCAAAGGGAAATGAGATTGAGTCGTCATTTGGTCGAATCAAAAGACGAATGAACACATAATACTGTAATGGAGGCATGTGATGGCCCTTCTTTTCTTTTACACGACCAGCAGAGCGTCGGGGGGATGCAGACAGAAGCTTAATTGGCATCCAGATGTGTATTGCTCTTGTTTCCCAGGCGATCCATATCATTGATAGACTGCACGTCCCAGATGGACTAATTAGGAGGGACTTTAAATCCACCTGCATACTAGTATAGATAACGGATTCATTCAGAATGAGACAAAAGTTAAATGTGATATTATGTGACCTTTTGATTTTATCCCTTCTGCCTTTCATGACATGCATTTTGAATTTTAAATATATATGGAGGAAAAATAATCCAAATTACCCACGTTCTCTACAAATATTTCTTTACTTTACTCCATCAACCTGCTGGTGTTTTGCTTTCAGAACTTACAGAGACAGTGTGGGCCATCCTATATAAAAAATAAAAAAAACAGGCTTGATTTTCGTGTCACAGAGAACCCACACAGCCCCATGAATATATTCCATTTGATATTCTCCGGGCTGCTTGATCTTGATCCTGAGCTTGTTTTCTGTGCTATGAATAAATTACCGCGAACACAATAGAAAATAATAATTTCATTTGAGGGAAAAGCCACGTCTGCGTGGCTCGGGAGCCCAGGCTGAGAGCGGCTGAGGGAGGGCCACATGGCTTTATCAAACGCTCCTCCTCATAAGCACTTTTTGGGATAAAAAGAAAAAAAAGTGGGACACAGTTTTATCATTTTGTCCCCGAAGCCGGCGGCTGCGACTGTCGCCACCGAGCCGCTGAGAGAACTGTGGCGAGTTTTCACAGCGACTCCCGCAGGAGTCAGGCGTGTCCTCCTTGATCACGTGTCCACAAAGGAGGCGTTTCAAGGTGCCGGTGCAAATGTGTGTTACGTAAGATGGAGTTATCCACATTTCTGCCCACAGCTACGCGCTAATCCTATCAAGGCGAGTGCAAGAGAGGATGTTCTTCTTCTCTGACTGAGACCGTGTGCACACAGAGGCTGTGAACAGCGTGAGGCAACGGCGTAACTCATCTGGGCTCAATGCCCATTAAAAGTATGTATTTGACCATGTCCTTCATGGAAGTGAACTTTTACTTTGAAATTGTTTTTTTTGGCCTTTGCCAGTCCAATGAATCTATTAACATGATTTACAGCCTAAAAAAGGAAGTTGCCAGTTTGGTGGTAAATAGCGTTGACCCCACTTGACCCTGGTTGGAGGATACATGTAGCTTGTTTTTCGGTTGCGTTTATTATCCACAGAAGGTGTTTGTAATATTTTTATGCCCCAAACGAATGGACTTTCACAGCCTTTCGGGTAGCTGCATGAGTGGTTTCCCCCTCAACGTGGGATTACTCGTGCTTGGTGACCATGTGAAGTTCTGGGTCAACTCATTATATCAGAGCGAACTCGGTGTCGCACCCGGATGAACCAGGTTACCCGAATTAGCCGCATTGTGTCAAAGCGTGTAGGTATCACCAAATGAAGCCATTCAAGAGGTTGGATCTTATCCATTTTGTCCATTTAACCGCTTACAGGTCATAATTCTTTGTGGCTGCTTATGAAATACGAGCAGTGTTATACAACATCCTACATTTGTAAAGACGGATTACATCACATGTCATTTAGCTGACGCTTTTATCCAAAGCGACGTACAATAAGTGCATTTCCACATTGAGATACAAACTCAGGAGCACAAGTTACAAGAAAGTACATTTTTCATCAAATAAGCAGTTTAATGAATCAAGGTGAAGTCCTGAATCATCTGTGATTGAATCCACGTTGAGTTTAGAGATGCATTTTTAGCCCAAAACGAAATGAACACAATGTTAACATATAGTCCTGGTGTGTTTCCTGTTTTATTTTGTAGTTTCCTGCCTCGCTGAAATCTAAGCTTCACTTCCTGCCGTGTGTCTGATTGTTTCCACCTGTGTCCAATCACCTGCACCTTCCCACTGTCTCAGTTTATCTGATCTTCTCATGTCGGTGAGTTCTTGTTCGCTCTCGTTTTCCCTTGTAGGCATTTTGTGTTTTGGTAAATAAAGTAATTGTTGTGACAAGTTTTTGAGGATTCATTATGTAATTGAACAATTAATACGTCATTTTTTTTAAAGTATGTTTAACTCTTTGACCATTGTTTAATGTTACTCGGGACATTATTTTGTAGGTGGTTAAAATTAAAACCACAATTTATTTATTTTTGTGAGAGAATACTAAGAAGACCCGTGTACGGATGTTAAAGCCAACAGTTTCAGAGCATGTTAAGGAGTTGTTGTTTATGTTTGCTTAAAATGCAAAAGCTGAAAAGCCCATTTGTTGTAATGATGATGCTTCAATACCTGGATTTCATGCTCCGGCAAACGGAATGAAACCCTGAGTCGAGAGCAAAGCTGTGGGTGTATTTTTGTGAAATCATTAGATTCACCAGAGCCACCAAACGCTGCTGATCGTTTTACCCAAGTGGCAGAACCTGAAGAGCCAAATGCGATGATGTCAAGTCGGTGCCCTCAAATCCTGCAAAGCGGCTCGAGCTGAAACAAAATCACAATGTCTAATGGTCTAATGTACGGTTTTAATATAGAGCAAACCGCCGTGTGAAGTCGGACGCGTGTCGAAGCTTTCTGTCTCGTATAAGTTGTCGTCACAAAGAGGTCGTGTGGGTTCTTTCTCTGAGAATAAGTCGGCAGCTTTTTATCTCCTGTCCCGCTCTCGACTCCTTATATCTTTCATCACGAGTCCTTCTGTCACGTCAGTGCACACAGCTTACTCCTAATTTTAGTATCAGCACTCGGGTTAAAAACTGATGTTTTGCTGTGACTGCTTGAAGTCACATTTTTTTATCCTACTGTCAACATTTTGTCCTTTTTTTCCTTTTTTTTTTTTTTAAAGAAATCTTTATTAAATGAAATCATCTTGAAACCTGCCATTTGAGAATTAGTACAAAAGCTCTCAATTCAGCCGCTGCACGGATATCAAAAGCTTTTCGTCCCTGAGAGTAAAGAACACATATGTTTTTTTACTGATTTAGATTAGTTTAACGTGTTTCTTCACTAATGGACTCTTCCACGATGTGGAGTTTAGAAGTATGCAGATATCAAAAGAGTGTGCAGTAAAGCTGTTGGGACGCTTTCCAGTCACCGTGCGGCACAACAACCGACTGAAGAGTGACTTTGGAAACCCATGACAGTAATGATCCGTGTCGTGGGCCTGGAAGAAGAATCTCACTTGTCTTGTTGTTTCCTCTCCTTTCTTCCCCCCGCCAGCTGGCAAAGTGACTGATGAAGAGGAGGAGGAGGAGGAGGAGGAGGAGGAGGCGGCGGCCCCGACAGCTCAGCCGGTATCAACATTTTGTTAAAGCGCGAGCCCACGAAGACATTAGCGCCGCCTCTGCATCAAGTCACCATGTGAGCATCTCCGTTTCCTTCCTCCCTGTGAAATGAGTCAGAAAGACATTTAAAGGGTTTAGAAAACAAGTTCTACGATTAAATACTCACACTGTATGAATGAATGAATGAATGAACGCACGTGACAAATAACACACCACTCCCACCCATTGATGCCAAATACATTGTGCTGTTATTTTTTTTTTGAACGTGAGGCTTTCATCAAAGCAGGAGTGTGTCTGTAAATGCATGTGCGTGACCTCAAAAAGAAACTTATGCAAAAAGGAAATTGGATCAGTTCTTGGTAAAAGCCGTGCGTGTCGGCATTCATGCTCGATATTCTCCACCCACGGAGGATGACACAATGACACCGAGAACAGGCCATTTATTCACCTCACATTATCACAAACAAACATCACACAGGTTAAAATTGCATTTTTTGTTTGTAGATATTTTTTATAAGGCACCGTTAGAATATTAGAAACAAGCCATTTTCCACCATTCCATTTCCAAGAGTCTGCAATGGGAAATCTTTGGCGGCTCTTCCAACTGAATTAGAAATTATTTCATCTCCGTGTCTGAGGCTTTCATCCATTTTCCTCTCAAGTCAATCAATGCGCTGTATTTCAGAGCTTTCCTCCCCGTCTTGATTTAATCTTAAATTGCAAAGCGATGCGTCGTCTCTGTGACTAGAATCAATTCTTGGAATTTCAAACAGATGTCGCACGGCAGTTGCCATTGACGACCGTCGAGATAACGACTATCGGGGGAGCTTTCTGCATGGTAACATCAACCACTTTTTAATCTCTGATGCACCTAACCAGAGCCAAGGTACCGAGATTTAAAGGTGAACACTAATTGTCTGTTTCAACTTGGAGCAAGAGGTTTAAGAGACAAATAATTCAAGATATTTATTAACTTCTCCACAGTATTTATTTGCAGGGGGGGGGGTTGAGATTAAACACCAATAAATACATGGATGAGTGAATCGGTGAGTGAACTTTCATTCAGAAAGCACCTTCTTGGACCCCTTGAAGATCTGAGCATCCGGACCTTGGAGAGTGATCTTTACATTGATTCTCAGAATGTTGAACGATCACCTGAATCACTTTCGTCAAACTTATGTTTGTCTTTTTGTTTCCTCATCAGGCATCAACATCAAAGGACACGTCACAATTCTTGTTACAGATGTGAGAGCCAAATCGGGCATGCACCCTGAGGAAGAGGAGTGGGCCAGTCGAGCTCAAAAGTGTGCAGAAGCAAGTGATGTAACGATGCCACACCTACGCTATACGGAAATGTACACACACACACACACACACACACACACACACACACACACACACACAGTTTACGTGCAGATGTTCTCACACAAGACAACACCTGACGTCAGGGGGCGACTTGAGAAAGTTTCCTCCTGAGGTGATTTGTGTTTGTCTTATGGAGCCGATTGCTGTGATGTCGGGCTCATTCATCAACACACACACACACACACACACATACAGAAACGTCCGTACACCGTCTCAAACCCCTGAGAGGCCTCAGAGGTCAGAGGTCGGGGGCGGACGTTTACCTCGATGAGTGTGGTCTTTGAGCAGCGTGACACCTCAGCGTCACAAGGCTGGTGCAGGTAGAGGCAGGAGTTCCAAAAACGCCAACAGGGACCAGGGGCATTCACCAACGACATATGACATGCAAACAATGACGCGGCAAGGTGTTTAGAGATCAGGCGTGGGGGCCTCCAGAGGTCGGCCAGGACCAGGCTCTGGCTGCCTGGCGTGGAGCGCAACCCTTTGTCCGAGTGATTCCTTTTGAGCGTGACCAGCAAAAAGAGAGGATTCCGTCGGCCTTCATTTCAACCGCCGAGCGTGAAATCGTGTGATCCGGTCTTCCTGTTGTGTTGTGTCCACTCACTTCTTCTCTTCAGAATTGAATTGAGAGTTTATCAAGTCTACAACTTAGTTTTACAAGGTTTGTAGTGGAAAGCAGGTTCATTGCAGCCGCAAATACTGGTACAACTGGATACTGGTACTGGTAGAACCTGATACTGGTTGTCTCTAGAATCCTGGTTTCTCCCTTCAGAGTCTCATACTCTGTCTTCAGAGTCTCGCACTCTGTCTTCAGAGTCTTGTACTCTGTCCTCAGAGTCGTATTCTGTCTTCCAGTTTGTCTGGATCTAGGCGAGTTTGGTTGTTGCGTTTGTGAGGAGACTTCTGCTTTCTGAGAGGCACTTCTCAAGGTCGATGTTGGTTGACTTTAGGGGATCTGCCTCCTTACTAACCAGAAGCTTTTCTCCAGAGAGCTTCTGAATTTCTTCCGTGTGATGTTTAACCACCATCTTGACATCTTGGAGTCTCTCATTCAGAGTGGAGATTTCCAGCCCTTGGGTCGCGATGGTCTGATGAGCCTGGGTCATTTCTGCCTCATGATCATTGACCTCTTTCTGGAGATCTGGGAGACACTGTTTCAGACCGGAGATTTCGAGCCCTTGTCTCTCGATGGTCTTCTGAGCCTCAGACATTCTTGCCTCATAATCTCTGGTCGTGTTCTGGAGATCTTGAATATTCTCCTTCAGACTATAAATGTTTTGCCTTTGTTCCTCCATTGTCTTCTGAGCCACGTTCATCTCGTTCTTGTGAAGGCTTGAGGGAGATAGAGGAATGGAGAGAGTAGGGGGGGAACAAGGGGCTAAATACCCTTCCTTCTGCTGTGTATTTAATGCTGTTTATTTCATGTGGTTTTTAGAGTTAATTTGCAACCATTGTTGTACACATCTTGTTTTATTCATTTCATTTAAAAACCAAGCATACCTCTAATGAAGAGACTTTTGGCTTCTTTATATTAAACATTAAGAATAATGAACACTTCAATCCTGAATTGAATGTTTAGGCGGAAGAGGTCAAAGGATGAGAAGATCTAATGTTGGACTGTGTTCCAAAGAATGTTACTTCAGTTTTATTATTACTATTTTGAAAAAAATAAGCAAGTTACCACTGATTGCGTCCATGTTAGTTCCACCTCAAAGCCAGATTTTAGGGCAGCATCTCGATTGCACAGAGACATTTTATTTCCAAGAGAAAACCTTTAAATTCCTTTTTCAAGGAAGAGTATCCCCAGTTACAGTGAGGCTGCAGAGCGAAGAGGTGGATCCACTAACAAGAGTGTCACACTTTTGCACTAACAAAGCGCTCCGGACCAGGAAGCTGCAGAGATGGAATGTGCTTGCTGGACAGTGCTCTCAATAAAATTGCCACAATTTATGGATTCAAATTCCTGATTGGTGTTACAAGAAGATATTGTCAGCACTTATGGATTTTTTTCTATTTGTTAGAAGGGCAAATATAGAGTGTTGAAAGGATGCCATGACCACCATGTTTCCCTGTTGACATGTTGTGCTCAGTGTTGGGTGTCCACCACTGGGTTGGTTTTTACACAGAGAAACATTACCTGCCCCCAGGTCTTTGGTAATATGTTGAATTACATTTCGATTCAGATAAAAAGCAAAGGGGGTTCAGTAATATTGGTTAACCTTATTAAAAAACATCCATCCAATAGCCACGCTAGTCATTGATTAATATTGCTTGTTGGAATAATTGCCACCATGGTTAACGTATAATTAATTCTGGGCTGCATGAAGTAATATATAAAATATATATATACTGCAGCATCGGTCTTATCATCATTTGTGAATGTGTTGGACGTTTATTGTATTAATTGACAGGTGGGTGATGGATGGAAGCGCATGGTGAACGTGAAACTAATGTAACCCATTACGCTGTGTCCTTCAGGTACCAGCCCCCAGTTGGACACCACATGGAGGGGGTGCCGCTCGCTGCTCCCCATCCGCAGTATTGAGGCGACAAACGAGGGAATATTTCTTGAGAAAATGATGGAGAATCCTGAGTTCTGGAAGCCATTAGTTATTTTCCTTCAGACAATATACCGTCAATGCATTTTTAGAGTCTCTCACCCCTATCTAATTGTCATACTTCATGGAGCCTTCCCCTCCAAACATTCCTTCATTACGCTATGATCGATACCTCAGGTCGAGATAATGATTGTAGTCGTCCCAAACAATGTGTCACTTGTAACAGTTGGTGTCAGTCCTTTTATTGGCATTTGATAGTCACTCGGTGTTGGTCTTATGAGCCACTTTACCAAGAGTCACGCGCATCGGTATTTACAGGCAATACGGTGTCTGCTCTGGATCGGGCGCGCGGCTCCTTCCTCAGCCCCGTGGCCGTCAGGTGCGATGCGCATGCGCAATTGCTGAGAGGGCGCGCACACACACGCAATCCACATACACTTACACGTAAACGTGCACACACAAATCCGTCCATGTGAGAGCAGGTCGGTGTCTATAAGCAGTAGATGCAACGTGCGGTAAGTGGGCTAAAAGCGTCAGTTCTAACGGGGTTGTTTTTCTCATCGGATTTTTGTTTGTCCTCGTGACTAATCAGCAGCAGCGCGTCCGGTGAGACGTCGATCAGGAAGCGTGGCTGAATCCTCTGGACTAACAGCCGGGAGGACATTGGACAGGTTGACGCGTCTGTGGAGGACACGCGCGCTCTTCGCGCAACAGATCGCAAGAATCGTGGGTGGTTGGAGCGCACAAGGTGAGCCCACTCCCCCCCCCCCCCCACGCACTGCCGGGCACGTCCTCTTCGATGTCACTCCAACTTTGACCGAAAAAACACCCGCAAGACTTCATTCGCTTTTGTCCCTTCTTTTTAGTTAAAAAGTTTCCGCCATGAACCAAACGGCTGGAGCCACGAATGCGTACCGCAGATGCTCCAAAGGGGGGAAGGTAAGGAGAAGTTATTGGAATGGCGTGTACTGCTCGCATGCTTTGGTGCCGGGGGGGGGGAGTGGGGCTGCAGGCTGCACCGATGTCCGGGTTTGGAGACGTGACGAAATCCGTCCTGGGTACCATTAGTTTGGCGGATGAATGACCGGATGAAAGATGTCACGTTGGAAGCTTTCGGGCAACATGACGAGCAGAGAACAAGTGCATCTGCAGTTATTTTTCACCTTGATGTCGTTTCCTGCTCAAACCTCATGCGTTTCAAGCAGAGGTCCAATATGAAGACACGGATCCACCCCACGCATGTTTTACTAAACCTGTGAGCACCGTTAGTGTGTGTGTGTGTGTGTGGCTCTGTCAACATGCACCATCAGTGAGATGATGAAGTGTGAGAACTTGTTCATCTCCAGCAGCCACAGCAGATTTACCCATGTTTACTAATATTGATTTTTGGGCAAAAAAAAAAATAGATCTGATGTGTATTGATTGGAGGGGGCTCTTCCACAGCGATGTGCTAAATGAGTCGTGTGACTTTACACACACACACACACTGTTGCATCGTGATGGTTCTCTCGGCTTAATTGACACTGACCTGTTTGCTTCTCTCTGCGTGTGATGGGTCACACAATAAAAGCTGTGCCCTCATGAAGGGCTTTTGGGCCGCTAAGTGGAAACATTACAGCTCGGCTGACCTTAAAAGAACAGGGTCAAAACATGGAAATCCGGATTTGATCAGAGAAGAAACGCACGGTTCAGTTTGCAGGGGAATACAGACGTGTAATCCGAAGGTTAAAGTCACCGGCGAACACCTAAAAGTAAATAATAGACGTATAAATAAACGTCATGGCGGACATAACTCTCACAAGCGCAAATGAGTTTTTGCGCCTCCCACACATCGACTCTGACCTCTTGCATCACTCTTCGGCAGCATCCTCTGTCCTCTACAGACTGCTCGGGTTTCTGTTATTTGTGCTGCAGAGGATTCTCTCTTCCACCCCCCCCCCCCCCTCCTCCCTTTCTGGGGAGTGTGTATTTCCAGTCGTGCTGACAGTCAGACCCGGATTAATGACCCGCTGATGAGGTCCGCGTGGGTCCCGCGGGCCTCCCGGCAGGATGAGACCCACACGGTCACGGCCGTCAGCTCGTGACGAGCTCTGACAGCTTTGTAGACACCTGAAATGAGAGGAGGTGGGGGGGGGGGGGGGGGGCAGGTGTGCTGTGTCCGGGGATGATTATTCGGGGATCCTTGAGAATTCCATGTAATGCCATTTCCCGCGGCTTGCGTATCTTGTTTTGCACGACTGACCCAGAGACGTTAAAAAAAGAGCGACTCCAAAGAAGCTGTTCGCCGTGAATCCGTCACTCCGGCGTCCACGTCCTTGTTATCTGCCGTGTTTTTTGTTTTTTTGTCCGTCCCACAGCGAGGGAGCTGAGTGTTTCAATGCAACAAAAAAAAAGAAAAAAAAGATGATCTGGTTAAGCGTAACGGCGCCAGTGTTTTTGTTGTCCCTCCTATCACAGATCAGCAGCCTCGCTTTCACGCCTGGGGGAGAATCAAAGAGACGGATTGTGGGCTGACAGAGGCCTCTAAAGACCATCATGCAGCGCAGCGGCGTCTCTGAGGCGCGTGCAACGATACAGCTTCTGCCTTCAACTAATACTAAACTATTTCCTTGTTTCGTGATATTTTCACTTTATCGTTCTAGCGGCAGAGACGAAAAAAAGCTCAGGGAGGAGGTATTAAAAAGGACACAACTAAAAATAAATCTTATTCAGACAGACAGAAAATGTATCGGCCACTGCTGTGATGACTGACCACTCATCATTTTTAAAACCAACATTTCAAATCTACTGTAATAGTGTAGTACCCGTAATAGTGAGACATGTTTCCTCCATGAGTGAAATTGGGAGACATAAAAGAACTGTTTATGAAAAGTCCACGTGAAGCATTATCAGCTTGCCTTTGGTCCTCTGGACACAAGGCGGCCACCAGAGGGCAGTGTGGCACTTCCCCACACGCACCTGCAGGAAGGGTCGCTTTGTCTTTGTCCTTTTGCCTTCTCCTCTTTGGACTGAGCTCGTGTCTCCATATACGTCATTCCTGGATAACGTGCACTGGCTGTTTTGTCCCTTTTTTTTAAAGATCAAAGATATATTTCGGCTCTTTTTAAGACATCCAGGATTACTGCAGCTTTCACGGGGGCCCTTTTTTTGCCGTGAGATCGATTCGGAGCGACGCTCTCGTCTGACTCTGCACTTTGCTGCTCCTTCTCTTCGGCCTTGTCCCGGTCACAGCCGGCTTGTGTGATCGTCTTTGCCCCCCCCCGACAGACGCGCTGTGCTGAACCCCAATTAGCTCCCCCGCAGTCTCAGATCCAGTCGCAACTTTGCTAATCTCTGCAGCTGCGGAGCCCAGAAAATCCGCCCCCCCCCCCCCCCCCCTCTCAAATCTTCCAATTATAGTTTAATTATGAAAACGCAAAAGTTTAATTTGTTACAAAAAGACAACAACAACTTAATTGATGATCCTTTGCAATGAATGTGTATTAACTGCTGCTGTCCAAATATAAATTGATGATAAATTGTCAGTGGAAGTTATAGAACTTGAAATCCCCCAAGGTTCATTAGTCTATTTGTTTATCCCATCACTATGTGGATTAATTTGTTTTTTTTTAAAACTAAAACTCATTTGTTTCTGCGGGCTCGCATCAGAATACAAATAACCGCGATGGCAGCCAGTTATTCAGAGAGCAAAAAAGTGCTAAACGGCTACTTGGAGGCGAGTGGTATCTGGTCGGAGTTGGACTCCTTAATTACCGCGGCTTTGTTGGCCAACAGCAGGGCAAACACCGGCGCCAATGTGCCAAGGATCGATCCCTGCTCTCATTACGCTGCGGGGGCCCATTGGCATGCAGGCGGACCCCTCCCACCCCCTCACACGGCTCTATGGAAATGATCATTGATTTTCCCCTCTTCCTTTTCCTTTTTTTTGGGGTCTTTCTGAAATGGCAGAAGGGACGCCCATCTCAATTGTCCTTTGAATGAGCCTCTGCTGCTCATTAGCACCAGTGATCTCCGTCTCACCCGTGTGATCTCCGTCCCGCTGCTCTCCACCACACACAGGCACATAAAACGAAGGCACCTCGTGCATCTCTTTCTGTATTTGTGTGTGAAATGTTTAGAGTGTACACAAAGCCACATCTGAAAGCCCCCCCCCTCCCCTTTTTGAAGTGAATAATGCAGCACACTGACTCACTCACTTTCAACACCAGCGGGTGAAGCGTTTTTTTTCCCGAAATGCATTGCAGACTCCTAATTCTGCTGTAGTGGCATTTGTGTTTTTGGGGGTTGTGTGCACACTTATCCATCAGGTGCTGCCCCCCCCCCCCCCTGAGTCCTACTACAGCCAGTGTTTTGAGCCTGAGAACGCCACGTGAACACAGCGAGCCGCACAGCTCAGTCCGACGCCGCGGCTGATTGACACCTCGGGGAGTCACTGAGACCTCCGCGGGCCTTCTTGGAGTGTAGCGGCGACCCCGGGGTCGTGACAGCCCATCTGGCTGGCGTTGTCACAAGCAGCCAACAAGGCCCCGGGACCACGGCACGACGACGACGACGCCGCCGCTGGTCGGGAGACGGGCTCAACTGTCTAAAATCAGTCCCGGATGTCTCATCCAACCCGACTGTATCTGATGCTGTCCGAGGCTCGTCACTGTGCGTTTTTACAACCGGCGCCACTTGTGATGTGGGGCCTTTAATCGGGTTTGAGTGGATGAAACGGTGCGACAGCCTCACAACGCGGTGAGAGCATCAGAGCCAATCGGTGGAAGGCGGTTCATTCGGAACGATCGCACTGACTGCTGCACCAAGCAGAGAGGGAACGTCTTAACAGAGACAGAGTGGGACATTCCATCGTATTGTGTAAGAAAACTGCCCCTCAGAATCTCCAGATAAAACACTCCGTCCTCATTAGAGTCCGCGGGAAAAAAAGGCCTCCTTCGACGCTGTTTATCCTCATACATCCTGAACCCACGCAACAGCGCTCGGGGCAAACTCATGTGTCGATTGTCCTTGGTCAGCCATCCAGAGAGATGCATACAAATAGACATACCTGTTCCCGGGGTAACCGCGCCGCACATTCCAACAGCAGGGTCTTGTAGAAGAAGAGCAAGAGAAGCAGCGTTATCCACGCATTTACAGATGTGCGTTAACAACAACAAGTGATCGATCCGGATTAGTGATCCGACTGTCAGTTAGTCTTAAGCACATCGTCTCTTGGAGAAAAAGGCAGAGGAAAAAACATTGAGTGAAGTCGAACGGTTTGAAATGGTCCTTTGAATCCACGGGGCAGGAATACAAAGAAGGCTTGAGCAATGTGATGCGTAATGACGTGTCAGAACGGAGCGCTGAGTCTTGCGTGAATGTATCACCGCGTTAGTCCACATGCTCGATCATTTTGGTCCTGTGCGCTTCGGAGACAGTTGAAGACAATTATGCCCTCAAAACGGAGCGTTTCTGGCAATTAAAATGCACGTTGTAATGATATGCTGGGCACTCTGATTGTCATGAATATGAACTTGCAATGAAAGTAAACGGAACAATAAATGCAAGAGGGAAATGTGTACAAAGGATCCTTTTGGAATGCGCTCTGCTGCTGAACCGTATACCTTCTAGGTGTAGACCACCTGCAGGTCTCAAACCTCTCTGCCCCTTCCTGGGCATGGAGTCCATCGTCACAGCTCGCCATCTCTCGCTTTAAACTGAGCCTTTAAGTGTCGAAGCGCCGACTGTCTCCACCCATTTGTCAGCCCGCCCCCCCCCCCCGTTTCCTCTTCTGAAGGTGCTACCTGCGTCCTCCTGGATGCTAATTCCTCGCTTTTCATCTCCTAATCAAACTCCTTTTATTCATGAGGCTGTTGCTCTCTAAGTAGTTGAGATATTCCTCGTCCTCGATGGCCTCCCCCCCCCTCGTTTCGGGTTCATTCTCATGGTTTTCCAGCATTGATTTTAAATCCCAGCTGTCCGCTGCCATTCTGCAGTCCATCCGTCTGCTGCTGCTGTTTTCAGAGACTACGTCGTCTGCCCGAAATCCAACTGGATTCTCCTCGGGGTCCGGTGCACAGGAAGTGAACAACTTCCCATTAAATTCCAAGAGATTTTGACCTTTGGAAGCAAAGGACCTTGAATTGCGTGTTGTTTTTATGCTCATTTACCTCGGAGGGACATCGGGGTCTCGTCGTGTTCAGTCCCAGCCATCTCTTCACAACCTTCCCGTTCTGTCACGTCAGGATTGGTACTGTACAAAGGGAGGGGGGAGACAACCGCAGGGTTTATGTAATCACACTGTAGCGCTGTGAGGTGAAATGTGAGCGTGTCCCGGTTCATTCTGCAGGAACCTTTTCTCTCAAATGAATTCTCTTTATTGTTTTTAGTGCTTTTTTTTTTCTCCTATAATAAGTTTTTTTTAATTTATTTTTTATTCGCCAGCCTGAAAAGTGAAATCCATAAAGCCTTATGAGCTTTATGGATTCATTCTATTCATAATGAATTCGTCATGTGATTTCCAGTAAAGTTATTTCATTCAAGTTTCCATTTCCTGGGAAAAGCCAGAAAAGCATCTTCTTTTTAAACCACAAAGGCTCTTTACAAAAGACTCTTCCTCATCAGAACCGTGATGTGGAACCATATTTGGGGATTCCATAATTCCTCCTCTTCTTCATTATAGTCCTAAGTGTGTTCCAGGGAATCCCCCCCCCCCCCTCCTAAGCAGAGCCTCTCAGCCGTAAGGCCCTTGAAGACCTGACGTCGGCTCCTGGCTGCTCATGCGTGTCTTGGCGCGCTCACGCTGTGCAACAAAGACACCTACGGGTCAAATCCTTTTTAATTAGAATCACTTCACTTGATTTCAGGTGAAAGCATATTAGCTTTGTACATGCTTTGAATGTGATCGGTTAAAATCCAGCATGCTGCCGAGCCTCCGGTTTTCAGGCGTTTGAGCTTCCTGCTTCAGCAATGCAGCGGTGTGTCCTCATTTTGAAATGATACGGGTTTGAAGGCACTGTGAGTTTTACACCTTCTTTTACAAGACAAACCGAGTTAATGTGTCAAATCAGGCTCTTTGTCACCGTCTTAAATAACCACTTTAAAATCACTGGGCTCTTTATTGCGCTCTTTAACGGGGGATTTAAAACCTTCTATGTGCGCTGCACATAATCATTTGAACTATAAGGCCGTCATCTAGCCCTCTTTACCCTGACTGCTTGGCCGTGACTTTTTCCATATGCTTTTTTTTTTTTTTCCCGTCCTTGTGTGACTGCACTTCACAACCTGCAGAGCCGTTATTGAAATGTGCGGCGCGGCCCGTTTTCACACAACCCGCCGGAGCCAATTTTATTGACTTATTGCAGAAAGCTGGTGTGTGAAAGATAGCACGAGCTGGGCCTGTCCAGGCGCCCCCCCCCCCCCCCCGGCAGGTAAAGAGAGCTGATTTGTGCTCTACGCCCGAAGACCAGACGGCGCTCCCCTTGACAATGAACACTCGCCGCCTGTAAACAACGGCTTTATTGTGAAAACACAGAACCACACTGGGACATTAACACAAATGGATAAAGAGCAATGGGGCGGTGTGGAGGGTGGGGGGGGGGGGGTGATGATGCTGAGCACCGCCGGCCGTTAATAACAACCCGAGGAGTTCTGAGAGAAATGAAGGGCTCAGTGGAGCAATCCACCATCTCTTCAGCTCAATTCACGAGTTAAGCCGTCATTTTGAGTTGAACCAAAGCGCGGCACTTTCTGAAATTTCACTACTGCCGAGCCCCACCTCGCTGCCTGTTTGTATTAGTTTAACCTAATGGGCTTCGTGCCTCCAGAGACGGGCCAATCTAAAAGGAGCAGCGCGGCTGCAGACCACAGCGGGAAAGTGGGACAGATATGCAGGTGCGATGTCAGAAAACCCGCCCAGTCAGCCTCCTCCTTTTAATGCATGAAACGCGTTCATTCCGCCGCGTGGTTATTCTCTGGGGGAAAAAAAAGACGGCGCCTCCTCTGGTCTTTTTAGCATCATTAGCTCTTAATGACGACGTTAATGCGCGTCTTAATGAGACACGCGGTGACCCCACAACTCGACCGCTTTCAATTATCTCTGTGAGATCAACATGGTGTCCCGTCTTTCGCTTTGTTTGCTCTTTTGCAGCTGACTCTGGAGTTTGTGAGGCGGGACACTAAAGCTCGAACAGCGTTGGAATCGCTACGTCACCAAGGCATCAGCTACCTTACCCAATGCAGGGCCTTCTCATTCCGAGGACGGTTTGCTGCTCCCGTGATTTTCCCGTGAATAATCTTATTTCATGTTGTGGCTGAGTTCAGCGCTATGAAACATGGGGGGGGGGGGGGGGGGGCTTTCATGGCTGTGTCCAAAGAACAGAAACAGAAATATCCAGAAACAGCTGCGAGCATCTGAGCTAACACCAGCACCACGCTAATAGAGGGGGAGGAGGAGTCTCGAGTCAGTAGACGAAGCGTCTCATTGGTCGAGGGGGGGAAAGGCCTTGGATGCCCCCCCCCCCCGTCACCCACCACTCGAGCCGCAGGTCAAACAAAGACGTCTCAGAGCGCCGCTCTACAGTGCCGGCACCCCCCCCCCTCCCCCCCACGCACTAAACACACCGGACAGACGCGCTGTCGCTCAACAGGGTTGTTTACCAGACATTTTCCTGCCGGTGTGTGTGTGTGTGTGTAATTGTGTCACTAATTTACATGCCGACAACGATCTCTGGCGAGGTTACATCCGGCTGATTGATGGGCGCGCTGTTGCCCCAGAAACCACCTTGAGGGATGTAATATGACTCCCCCCCCACCCCGTTATCAGACACGGAAGCATATTCCTGTGCTTAATCTCCTCCCAGTGGACGTCCACAGGAGCCACGCGGCCTCCGTGGGCTTCGGCTGCCGCTGAGCGACGGCCTCCCTTCCGGTGGCGCGTCTGAATGCGGCGTGTTTGAAAAGCGGCAGCAATTCCAAAGGAGGACGAAGAGGAGGACGAAGAGGAGGACGGCGTCTCGACGTCTCATTAGTCGCCGGCGTAGTGCACAAACTTCCCGTGTAAGATCGCAGCGTCTCACAAATGACAGGAAATTAGTGGCGTTTTTTTTTTTTTTTTTTTTCCAGGGGAATTAATTCTATTGATGAACGATAATGTGAGGGCCTAAAAGCAGCAGATGTAGTCCGACGCAAAGGGAGGACTTGTGAAAGGACAAAGACGCGTAATCGCTACACGGAGACAGAGACGTCGCGTGCAGATAAAACCGGATTTCACTTCATAACGGGCCGTCGAGAAGGAAATATCGCGTGAGAAAGGTTAGACGGAGGGTTTATTGGCAGGCTCCTTCGTTTTCAGCACGCCCACGGGAGGTCCAATGAGAAGAGGGCAACTGGGCGGCTCCGAGCGACTGGAAACCCCCGACTGCCAATCACTTTCACTCCCATCGCCCAGTCATGTTTACCTGCAGCTTAAGTTTTATTGTGTATCGGGTCATTTTAGACCCTCAGAACTAACGGTTAGCTTCAATAAGACCTCTGGCTGCAAAAGGGAAAACCGGAGAACTTCCTCTTTCTAATTTGGTTAATAATTCTGTGCCCGTTCGTCGCGGCTTCGCTGCCTGTTCTGTGTGAGAACGGACGCCATGTCGCGCCGTGTCTGTTTAGCATATTCATGTGCGTGGGCCCAGCGCTGCTTCGGCGTGTCAAATGCCTCACAGCCACCAAGAGGGTCACAGCGACCGCCCCCAGAGACGTGTCATTTGACTCGAGATCAAATCGTGCTTCTTTTTGACTTTTGTTTGCATGATATTGATTTAGTTTCCCCTCGTACTTTACACTCGCATCCAGTTTTTTTTTTTTTTTTTTTTTGGGTCCGCTCAAGTGTGAGTAGTGAAGCCTGAAGCCAGCTGCTGTGCTGTGGGGGCTCATCGCCCGGGCAGAGTAGGTTAAAGTGATGAATTTGATCCAAGTTCCTGACAAACGCCTGCTGTTCAGGGCAACTGTCCCATTAATATTCAGATGTGCTCACCGGCTGCGCCGCGAGGTGATGGGGTGGGGGGGGCACAAGTCCCCATAAGTTGGGTAATAATTACAGTAACTTTCCTGCTTCGCCGAGGCGCCGCGCTCTGGCGATTTATGGCGCGTCGTATTTCATCAGGTCGCGTCGAAGTCGGTGCGGAGCCACATATTTCACACAAGATCACGGGGCTTTTCGGCGTTTTGGGAAACTAAACTAAGAAGTCCTTTTTTCTTCAGGTGAGCGTGAAAGGTGTTAAACCCAGCAAAAACCAAGCAAACGACGACAGCACGCCGGTCGAGGTCACGACCTTTTGCGGCGACGCCACCAATAGACACCCCCCCCCCCCACCCCCCTCCCCCCTGCATCCAGTGGGCCGGATTAATGTGCGCGCCACATGCCCGTGCGCCGCTGTTTCCCTGCTCCCGAATTCATTAGAGATGGTAACGATCTGTCGTCCTGACAGTCCGGGGCGGGGAAGGTCGGCAACAAACCTCTTATCTCGATTGCGGAGCCCCCCCCCGCCCCCCCCACCCACCAGCGGAGAAGTGCGCCCATCAGTGCTGAGAGAAATCCAGAGGAGGATGTTTGAGATGCAAATAAGCCGGAGTGTATGTGCTCGGTAATGGGTTCATTTTCTGCGATATTTCGGATTTGGTGACTCAAAGCTTGAGCCCCGTTTAAAGTGGAAAAAGCCCATTGAACCCACACATTAGCATATTTTAAGACTAGTCTGTAGTGTAGCAGATGCTACCGCAGCTTTTCCTCTTATTTTCTTTCAGCTGAAGACCAGCTGTGTCAGGGAAGGGGAGCTATTGGCAGTTTTCTGCCGTCTAACGTTGACGCCGACGCCGCTCTGGCGAAACGGCAAAAAGACAAAAGGTGACAGCAGCCCCGAGGATATCACGGTACCAAGTAATTAAGTTAATAATGAATCCATCGATCTGCACCGTGAGGGTCTCGGCTTGAGTTTATTGTGCAGGATGACTGCCGTCCCTCAGAACGCGGCCCGCTCTCCGGACTCTTCTGGGGATTCAAGCCAATGGTGCAGTTTGATGTCTGATGTGTGTTTTTGTTTGCTCGAAGTTCTTCTCGACACGATTCAGAAATGGTCTGTTAAGGATGTTGGTGACTGTTCTGTGTTCAACAATGAGTTCATTTCTGCTGGGTTTTTAAGCGTTACGATGATTTCCCCCGGCTTTTCTTAGTAAGTCCCGCCCTCCGCTTTGTTCGAGCGCCATGATTGGCCAGGCACTTGCCCACAGACTAACAAAGCAGGAATAAGCTCAGATAAAACACAGAGGGAGCTTTAAATAATTTTTCATTTCATTTCCTTTTGTGTACCATCACAGACCACTGATCGTTACACAACTCCAACCAAAGACTTGAAGAAGAGGGGGGGGGGGGCTAAGCTTGTTTTTTTCGTAGTTTTGCTTCTGGTTTCGGCTAAGCGCCTGTGTGTCGTGATTGTGTCCTTGTTGGCGCTCGGTCCGCGTGACACTGTGGAGTCGGGCAGCATCTGTGTCCGTCCCGTCCCCCCCCCCCCTTACCCTCCCCTCGGCAGGGCTCCCATGCAGGGCCGCGGCGCCTCGGCTGCTGTCTGCTCGGCAACAGTCCGCCGCCGCGGCCTTCACACCCGAGACGGCGCCCGCCATGCGTTGTTGCTGCAGATGTCCTTGGCTACCTGTGTGTGTGTGTGTGTGTGTGTGTGTGTGTGTGTGTGTGTGTGTGTGTGTGTGTGTGTGTGTGTGTGTGTGTGTGTGTGTGTGTGTGTGTGTGTGTGTGATGGATTCTGTACACAACGCCGTGCGCAGGCCAGCTCGTGGGGTCCGAGCAGAGTTTGCGCTTTGTGAACATGAAGCGTCATTTTTTTTTTTTGTTTAAGCGTGCCTTTTGACAGGTGAAGCCCGGGGACGCGTTGTGATGGAAATCACTCCAAAACCAAGACGCACAACAGCGGCTCAGCGAAGCCGCAGCGCAGCCAGCTATCGTTGTTGTTTTCTCCCTTTGTCAGCAGTCCAGGCCCCCCCCCCCCCCCCCCATTAGGTTGTTTTGACAGCCTTGTTCACCAGTAATTAATACCAGGCCCCTTTTTTAAATGAGATTTACGTGAGACCTGCTGTTTGCGCTCGGCGGTTGGCGGAAGCTGCTCAACGGACTGCGTGCCGGGAGTTGGGGACACTTTATTTGGTTTTTATTGCGGTACAGTATGCTTCCCAGGGTCCGGAGATGTGCTTTCGATCGATATCGATTCCCAAAGAGAACGGAGGCAGCCTTCATCTTGAAAGCGGTGTGATGCAGATGGCTCGGTCATAAGTGGGTGTTTCTCTTTTAACTAAAAATAGTCGGTAGAGACAGGTAGAGTAAATGTTGCATTCACACCGCAAGGCTTGAACATCAACGGTGTAAAACGATGTCATTCGTTTTCATTCATATGTCTCTTTTGGGATTAGTTATTGACGGCAATAAGGGAAATCAATAAGCTTTTATCTGGGACTTAATGAACTTTAACTGTAATTGAGATGGAGAAGAGGACATTACAAATTCTGAAGAAGAAAAAGAATCGATGGTACCGCGTCGAGGCTCGAGAGTTGTTGTCCTAGACAAAGTTAATCCTCATTGTTTGTGCGTCCTTCGTAATCAGCGTACACTTTTGTGCAGGAGGCTGGTTACCAGGTGACTCGCTGTGTCAAAAACACTAGCAAACCGTAGCACTTAAATTGTACTTATAATGGCACTTTTCTATAAACATGTTTTGAAACTGCTTATTTGATGAAAATTGTACTTTCTTGTGACTTGTTCTTGAGAGTTTGTATCTCTATGTGGAAATGCACTTATTGTAAGTCGCTTTGGATAAAAGCGTCAGCTAAATGACATGTGATGTAATGTAACAAAACAACTGGTTAGGACAAAAACACCAGCATTGACTTAGTTATCTTATTTATACTGGCCATATACTCCCCCCCCCCCCCCCCCCCCCCCAACCCCATCTCAAAGGATCGCTCGCATCTCCCTCCCTTTCTGAGGGAAACCACCCAAACTTATCTACCCCCCCCCCCCCCCCCCCCTCTGTATGCGAGGGAGGAGGACTCCACATTTTCTGCAGCGGGGAGGGGGGGGCGTTGTTTTCCCTAATCAATCCGCTCGGTTTGTGAGCCCACCCACTCATGAACCGGCTCACTACCTCGGGGGGGGGGGGGGTCTGGGTGGGATCCGTCTCCAGAAGTGTGCACATCCTCGATCCTCCCGGAGCGGACGGCAGCATGAAGGAGAAGAGTCTCATAGAGACTGCAAAGATGCAGGGCAACATGATGGTAAGCGCGCTCGTGGTTCTTGTTTTTTGACGGGGGGGGGGTTCCCGACATTTCCCGTAACGCCGATGGGGGGGGGGGGGGAGGTTGGTTCCGTTTTCCCGTGTCGGTGTGGCGCGGCGTGGAGCCAAGCGGCGGATCTCACGTCTCCATTCGGCGTCTTTTACTCACTGATCCCACTAAGAGGGGGGGGGGGGGGGTGCTGGGTGTCCACGCCCTTTCCTGGGGGGTGGTTTTGGTAACGTGTCCGTCCCTGCATGCAAGTAGAACCGAGCTGGCGGAATACGAGGCGCAGGGAGTTGGAAAGTTTTTTTTTTTTTTTTTTCTTCTCTCTCCGTGACGCCGACCGTAATAACGGATCACCGGGGCTCTGCGGGCAGAAGTAACCCTTCGCCCAAAGAGGGTCCCATTAATATTTCACTGCATCTGAAGGCGCGGGGGATATTGCACCCCGCTTGTCCTTCTGCGGGGAGCTGCAGGGGCATCGGTGAGGACAGAATACCAAACGTGCGCCGACGTGTTCAGTATCCTCACTCATGGTCTGATCAACTTTCTCTCTCCGGGCAGTTAAGTTAATGCTCCCCCTCCCCCCCCCCCCCCCCCCCCCCCACAACGATTGCGTTACATACAGCTGAATGATGCTCTGCAAACACTGGAGGCCGTTTTGGACGATCTGGGCCACAGCTGTGTGGTTCCTCTTGGTCTTTAGTGCGCAGAGTGCTTATCGCCTTTATCCCAACATAATGAAAAGCATAATGAAAAGTGGTGTAAACACGGGGGTTTTATTTAATCCTCATGTTTACCAGCACCTCTTTATTGGATCTTTTCCCTCCCAGCCAAAGGTGAGGCAACAAGGTGACATCCGACACGGCTCCTTCTTCCTAAAAGATAGCGCTTTCAATGAATCGGCCTCGGTGCAGATATGCAAAGGGTCATCCTAACCTCGTACATGCCTTCTGTCCGCCAGGACGCGTGACGTCTGGTTGTGACGGGTCGCCCCCTGACGGCGCGCTGCAGTTTAGGGCGGCTGACTGTGTGTTTACTGTCACGTTAGTGACTGTCATGTTAATGAGGGCTGCGCTGGGGTTGGACCGATTGGACCCAACGGGAATCACTCTGGCCTCTCCTGCACATTCCACCTCGTTAAAGTTGGGGTTTGTGCGTATAGATGACAAATGAATATTCAATTGATAACTTGACACCACTTCAATTGTGTCCTTGGCTTTCTTTTTTTCCTTCATCTATTCATGGCAGTACATCTTCCAAGCTATTTAGTTTCTTTTAAACGCCTTGTGTTCAGTCACTCGATCTGGAAAGGTAATGCTATTTTATTTTGGCAACAGTATCGCGCTCCAGAGGGCTATTGATGCCTCAGAGTTACTTAGTTTGCACCATATTGACGTTGCAACACAAGAGGATGAAATATGTTGATTGTTGATTGCGTTGAACCATAATTCATTTTACAGTAAATCAATTCACATTAACTTTCTATCAAAGGCGTTTTGATATAATGTGTTAATGTGGATTCAACTTTGAACTCGGCAAGAAAGCAAAAAAGCACATTTCCCCAAAACTGAACCCCCCCCCCAAATAATTGTTTTTTAATAAACCAGACCTAATAAATGGAAGCATTATGAGTTTTAGAACCAGCTTCCCTCGTTTTGGAGCTGGTTAAATATTTCCATGCTGGCTTCATCTCTGATATCAGCCAGACTCGTGACATTTCTTGTCCCACGTGGCCCCCTGAATGAGATCTACACACGTTCGCACCTCATCGGGTCCCGCTTCCCACAGACGGAAAGAAGAAACCATTTCAAATGTCCAAATGTTACGCATTCGGGCATTGATCGCTTGTTTTATTGCCTTATTGATGTTTTCACATAGCTACATCCCCCTAAATTAATTGTTCGATTTTATTGACGCAATCAGCCGTCGAATCAATTGCCTTTCGGGGGGGGGGGGGGGTCGGAAAGTACGTGACCCCAGGGGAGCTTTTAGTGATTGCTTCCTGCGCCACGCAGAGGTCGCCGTCTGGCTGTGGCGTCTCAGTGGGGAGCCCCGCTCAATCTGCGAGGACTGATTCATGGCTGTCGGACAGTATTCAGTCAAATACCGGATAATGGCGGCCAAAACACCACGGAATGCTGTTGTCCGCCCGCTTGCAGGCCCGGTGGAAGCATGCTAGATGTCTGCAGCAGACGTGTGAGGCTTCTGGCAGGAGCTCACAGCCGAGGATCTGCTTCTCTGGGCTTATGGAGTGGGAGATTTAATCCTGGGGGAGAAAGAGGCAAATGGACGTTTCTTATTGTGTTTTTTTGGCTCTTTAACTGCGGAAGCGGATTTTTTCATTAAGCTCTCTGTGTTTGTCAGTTACCGGCTGACATTTGATCCCACGCCTGACGCCTTTTTGGAACCGACTCCGGCGGGGGGGGGGGTGGCG